>NC_082732.1:29320173-29626360 GCF_030144855.1 Hypanus sabinus | reverse complement strand
CTGGTACTATCTGCTCTGCATCCCTCCAACACATGGTTCAATTTATAAACTTACCAGTCTCCATTTTACCTGTCTGGGTCCATACTTCACTTGCTCTCCGTCCTACCCAAAACCTCCACAGATACAGCTTGATCTGCTGGGTTCTTCCAGCAGTTTTTTTTTTTAGCTGGAAGAATTTAGATATAACAGTCAAGTGGATTGTGGTTTATAGAAGGGTTTTGTAAACACATGTAGTACAATGTCACAATATAGGAAGAACATCAAGATTGAAGCCCATGAAATAAATCAGGAGTAATATGACTAGAAAATTTTCCAAGTCATAGGAAATGTGTTTTGGCTCAAGAGAATTATGTAGTGGAGTTCTTTTTCGATATTAGAATGATTACTTCTTTAACCATGTGTTAAAGACTTGAATTTGTATGTAGAGGAGCACAATTTCCAAATATGCAGATGACACCAAATTTGGAGGTGTACTGCACCAGAAGGGAGTAGTAATGGTAAAAGGAATGGCTGAATGACCAACGTATAGTAGGTGGAAAAAGATGCCAAGTGCTTGATTTTGTTGGGAAGAACATGGAGAGAATATAAACAAGGTATAATGCCAAAGGGTCACTGGGATTGTTATCATTGAAAGTGGCAGGCAGATTGAGAAAGTGGTTAAAGTCTTGGAAATCTGTACTTTATAAATAGGCACATGGAGCACAGGAGCAAAAGTGGTTACCATGATCCCATACCAGTCACAATGGGAATAAGGCATTGTGTGCCAAATTTTATGAAATAACTGAAAGCCTTAGCTATGAGCATCTAAGGTTGCAGTTGGAATGAATAAGATTGGAAAGGAAGCTGATATTTGAAATGATGAAGGGTCTTGGTAAAAAGTAACTTCCGTTGTCAGAAAGGTCCAGAACCAGAAGTCATAGAATGAAAGTGATTAGCCTAAGAGTCAAAAATAACATGAGGTAACATTTTATACAGCAAGTCGTAAGAACCTAGAACGTACTGGTAGTGGGTTACGTAGTGGTAGACTCATTCACAAAGTTTAAAAGGAAACCTGATGGTATTTGAAAGAAAAACAAGTAGAGACAAGGAGAGAAGGTGGGGAAGTAGGACTAGTGGGGTTGCTCTTGCTTGAAGCCAGTACAACTTAATAGATTGAATGCCCTCCTTTCTTGCTATAGCATTCATGTGGTGTTGTAACTTGCCTCAGTAAGAAGTATCAGAGAAACATAGCCACTAATAGCCTATATATTAAAAAAAAACTTTACTTTGAACATAGAAAACTCAAATGAACACCCAACAACTATAACAGAAATAAGTTAGACGTGTTTCATTTTCATTGCTTTTCTGGTATCTCCAGATAACTAACCTGAGTGTAGTTTGTGGGTGTTGACTTTATTTTTCCTGCTACAGGATCTGATCGTGTGATATCCCATCAAAAACTGGAAGCTTGCATATGAATGAAGGAAAACAGAGACCCTTGCTAGATTGTGATGATCAAACAAATATATAGGATGCAAGCCTCATTTTCTCCACAGAATGCAGTAAAAAAAAATGTGACCTCAGCCCTAGATTGTTGCACGTGTTTGGGATTCACTGCTTGAAAGTAAGAGCAATGCTCTGGGTTGTTGTTTACCTATTCCAGTCAAGAGATTTGACTGACTCAGTTAACTTAATGTGTCAGAGATTTTACCTACAACCCATGCTCTAAAATCCATTTATGTAGATCTAAAAGCCAAATGACCTTTTAAGACAATTAAATGCAATCAGAACTAACACTATACAGCTAGTTTCTGTTCAGTGATTTGACCATAAATTACAAATAACAATTCAGTATAAAACAGGAGACTTTTATTTTTAAAAAAAATCCCTCAGCAAATGCATTCTAAATTGCTGTTTCCTCTGGAATGCAATGGTTGGAGGACTAGTCAAAGGTTGATTGTCCATGGCATAAACAAGGTTGGGAACCCCTGCTGTAGATTATATAATTGGGAAATGAAACATAATGGGGTTAGTTGAATCTGAGGAAAAGAGTTTTGCTTTAAGGATGGGTTATTGTCTTGCCAACAACCTGCAACAAATGCTGGTTCCAAATAAAGAAAATGCCAAAAGAACTGATGGTAGCCAAATCCCACAGGATGCTAACAATGAGTGAACACTCCAAGGCACGTGCACAACACTGACATTGCCTGGGAATTCTGCTGGGGTAAAGAAATCCAGATCTTTAACATGTACTGTTCATAGCCGCAGTGAATCTCTATGCATTCAACAATGTCAATTTAACATGTATATTGTAATAAAGGAATAAAATTAACATAAATAAAATCTGAAATTTTGGAGCAGGGCAAGATGCATATCTAAATCTTTGTCTTCCAATGACCTTTTCCTTGCAGAATCCATCAGGAGAAGTTCAGTTCTTCGGGCCATTAAACAAAGAAGACCAACAAATATACCTTCTTTTTAGAGCCACAAAGATTACAGATGGTGTAATCTGGAGCAACAAACAAGATGTTGTAGGGATTCAGCATCTATGTAGTCAAATGGATGGTTGATGTTTCGGATCAAGAAGCTTAATCTGGACTGGACATTCTGGTTTCAACCCAAAACATCGACTGTCCTATCCCTCAAAGATGCTGTCTGACCTCCTGAATTCCTCCAGTAGCTTGTTATTGTACCTTTTTATTAGAGGTGCAGCAAATAGAAATCAAAATCATTATAAATGTATTTCATTCAGTTGCTTGACAGATTTAAAATGTATCTTTTCAATTTTTGTTGCATTCTGTGTACCTGATTGTAGATAATGAGTTTGCACAAGCGCGATCAGCCTAACTGTTCTATATCATACTGATTTAAAATCTAAATTACCTCTCATGAATGGTGTGAGGTTTAAACATTTCAACAGATGACACATAACTCTCCTATTTCCCAGCATTCAGAACCCTACTGGAGATGTATCATTGTATAAAATACTTTTATATAAACCTTCCAGGGAGGAAAGAAGGGAAAAAAAGCCTTTCACAGTGTTTCTCTTGTTACTCACTGGAAATCTGAGAGTGGAATTCCTTGCAGAATTCCTCCTTTAACCTCAGTTGATCAATGAAAAAGAATATTTACTGTAACCTGGGTCTTAACTATCAAAAGGCAAAGAGGTAAAGCTGAGAAAATTCAGGGTAAAGTGAAAAGGCAGTGAAAAATTTAGATGTATTGGGTAAAATGAATTGTGGAATAATTACCAAAAAAGTACACAAGTAAGTTCTTGAGGTAATTAGATGCTTTCCTAGAGAGCAAAAGGATGGAAGGTTAGTGATAGGCATTGAATTGCTGGGTTCAATGACCTTGCACTATAAAGTTTATCTTCATAAATATCAGTGGTATTTTCCTGTGATAAACTGTAGACTAAGATCCTGTAATTATCTATTCTGTATCAAATGCATTGAACATTTTGGTTAAGTAATTCAGTAAGGTATACCAAAAGTAACGTTTAACATTGCAACATAATCACGTGCAAAAGTTACAAATATAAATATCACATGTTTTCTGGGGGGGTGGTTTAGCAATAATAATTTTATAGGATAAACTGCAGAGAAAACAAATCTCATTTAGCTAATGATAGAATTTTCTGTGTTCTGTGACTCCTACTCTCAATATTTTATCTGAGAAAATTCACTCACTGATCTGTCAAAAATCTGGCAACAGTTTTGCAGGAAGATGAATTCAGATGATTGCATGGTGCATTTTTAAATTTATTTATAGAACCAGTATGGGCTCTATATTTTTAAACATTTTATACATTTAAATAGAAATGTGTCCACAAGTTCAAAGTAATTAGGGAAAATTTCATTAGTAATGGAAAGAGACACGAAAACTTTCTCCCTTCCCCCATTCCAAACAACAGACTCTACCAGCACCAAAAACTGGTTAACTACTACCATAACTAGCAGGTTAGGGATAATTATGGGATGCATGGTTACCGGGGCAACCAGACGAAACGTCACAACTGGGCATGTGCGTTCCAATTTTTTCTCTCCCCTCTTTCTGTCTCTTTTTTTGGATTATTTTCAGCCGGGGGGCTGAGGAGATTTTTTTTTGTTGGTGTGTGGCGGCCATTTTTCCACCTCACCCTGACAAATCTGTCAATATAGTCACTCCATCCGCTTCTGTCCTTCTTAAAATATCCAACAAGAGCTCCCTCCTGTCTTTTATTCATTTAGTTGTTGTTTTTTTGAAAAGAACCTCCTTATTTGCATTCCCCTTCCTTTAAATATATGTTTCCTTTTCAGGATATTTATTAATGTAAATTTTCTGTGACCACCCCCTCCCAACACCTTCATTTCTCTTCAAAATACAAATATATATATATATAACTTAACATTCAATGATGCCGGCATCTTTTGGCAATGAGGAGGACGGGATGGAAAACGATGAGGGAGCCCCAGGTAGGTGCTGATGAGGTTCTCATTAATAATCATTTTCATGCTCAAGTTGTTGGCGCAAAAAAGATTAGAGTAATAACCAGGCAACAGCCCCTTTTATATTCTACATGTAAATAAGAACATATATTTCTGAAAGAAACTACAGCTCCGCAGTGGAAACCCGGCAACTTCAGGGTTTGGTCAAGCCCGGAGTGTCTGCAGAAAGTGTATGGAGGAGCCTGAGCGGGAGTCAGGGCCGCGGGAAGCCGCGATTCGGTGGGCTTTTCCTCGGTCTAATTTGCAAGTTTTTTTTTGTCGGCCTCCGCTCCCTTACAGCCGCCGCCGGCACTTTGTGCTCGATGCGAACCGATGACAGACAGGGGTTTGGAGCCAGTAATGGGTTGATGCAAACGCAAGACTGATCTTTTGTTTCTGCTAATTTTAGAAAAATATTCTTATCCGCGCTTTTAAAATAGAAAGTGGCCGTTAAAGTAGTCCGTTGAATATTAACAAAGAAAACGGGGACAATTCGCCAAACCGGAGTTCCTGATATAATATCTGCGTATTTTTTTCAGAAATTCTGCATGTTTATTTTTAAAATTGATAAATCAATAGAGCAAACAGTATTCATATCTAAATTGCAATGTAATTGCTTTTTATAATACACCAACCTGTAATTCTGTTTTTAATAGCCATCCCCGGCAATAATTATAAATTAACATTGCGTTGACATTTGCTGCAATTTTCACACTGTATACATGCCTGTCTGAAAACATCGTTGTTTCTAGTCTCAAGATGCAAATGATTAATCTCAACACGGGTTTTAATTTTAGTGATCTTTTACTTGTTGCATTTGCTGGATACATGAAAGGGGGGGCAATTTCGGAGTAGGAGTGATGTTTTTTTTCGGAGGAATGCTTTAATGTTGAAATATCGCACCGTTAGTTACTAATTCTTGCATTGCGTTTTGGGGCAGAAACTGTAGTTTTATAAAAGTTTTGTAAGTGACATTTCTGGGGTGGGTAAAAGTTTGGGGTTTGCAGTCAATGATTTGTGGTCTGATTTGCCCCATTAGCTGCCCATCTCTTCAGCTCTCCCGTGAAGTACAAATGTTATTCAAAGCAGGCTCATTATGACGTCACAAAGCCGGCTGCAGCCTACCCTGCTGATGTTTGGAGCCCCGCCTCCATCTTTGCCCTCCCATTGGCCCGGAGAGTATTGCCCGGCTTTGTGATAGGTCAGTCGCAGACATCGGCTAGGTTAGGTTGAGCGGTACTGAATGTAGCAATTACTGCATATCCAAAAGGCAGAGAGAGAAAAAAAATCTTTTGTTTCAGATGTTTCATTGCTCAGGATTACTCCTGTTGCTTGACACCATTGCCTGTCAGTGGATGTTACATTCTTGCTAAATTTCCTTTATTTTATTTTCACTCTTCACTGATGGTGATAAGACCTTCGTTAATATTTCGCCCAAGAGTCAGCTTTATTTAGAACCAGTTGCCATGAATGATATGTCCAGATGCGCGACTGCATGGAGGACATCCCCTGCACACCGACAGGAACATAGAAACAGGTCATATTATTCCCTAAGCAACACACACAAAATGCTGGGGGAACTCAGCAGGCCAGGCAGCATCTCTGGAAAAGAGTGAACTGTCGACGTTTCGGGCCAAAAGAAGGGGGAAAGTCAGGCTGAACTTCTGAGTAAAGGCAGAAGTTCCTCCAGCATTTTGCGTGTGTTGCTTTGGATTTCCAGCATCTGCAGATTTTCTCATGTTTGCGGTATTATGCCTCAAGTTTACTCTGTCTTTCAGAAAGATTACGTGTTCTTATAGTGAACTCAACTCCACTTTCCTGCCCGCCCCATGTAACCCTCGATTCTGCTAGTCATAAAAACGTATTGAATGTACCTAATTGTATCAGCTCTCCAGGCAAGAATTTCATAAAGTTGATCATGGTAGACACAAAGAAAACTTTCTTCGATTAGTCTTAAATGAGTATTTCCTTATAGGGGAAACATCCTTGCAACAGCTAATATATCCTATCCCTTAGAATCCATAGAACCATAGAACACTACAGCACAGTACAGGCCCTTCAGCCCTCCATGTTGTGCCGACCCATATAATCCTTAAAAAAAAGTACTAAACCCACACTACCCCATAACCCTCCATTTTTCTTTCATCCATGTGCCTGTCCAAGAGGCTCTTAAGTACCCCTAATGTTTTAGCCTCCACCACCATCCCTGGCAAGTCATTCCAGGCACTCACAACCCTCTGTGTAAAAAAACTTACCCCTGATGTCTCCCCTAAACTTCCCTTCCTTAATCCTGCCTTTCATTCTTTGCAAACATGAGAGAGATAGGCCCAGATGACTCATTCTTCCCACACAGGTTCCAATGCAACTATATCCTTAAGTAAAGAGACTAAAATTGTCTGCAGTACACCTAGTGTGGTCACCATAAGACATAGAATAAAATTAGGCCATTCATTCCATCAAGTCTGCTCCACTGTTCAATTATGGGTGATTTATTTTCCTTCTCAAACCCATTCTCCTGCCTTCTCCCCATAACCTTTGAGGCCCTTACTAAAACTCTGCTTTAAATATGACAATTGACTTTGCCTCCACAGCCATCAGTGGCAGTGAACTCCACAAATTCACCACCCTTTGGATAAAGAAATTCCTCCTAATCTCCGCTGTAAAATTAAGTCCTTCTACTCTGAGGCTGTGCCCTCTAATCCTTTACTGTCTCACTATTGGAGACATCCTCTTCAGATCCATTCTGTCTAGGCCTTTCAACATTTGGTAGGTGTCAATGAGAACCCCCTTCCCCCCACCGCATTCTTCTTAACTCCAACAAGTACAGGCCCAGAGCCCTCAAACACTTCTTTTATGTTAACCCCTTTTTCCCAGGATTTATTTTCCTCTGGACCCACTCCAATCTTTTCTTAGATCTGGCAACACCAAAGTCCTGTACAACAAAAAAAGACCTTTATTCTTATTGTACACTCATACCTATAACTCTTGTAGTCCATCCCCATTGTGGAAAAGGCGCACATTCTGTTTGCTTTTCTCTGTTATTACTGTACTTGTGTGCTAACATTTCTTGTATGAGGACACATTTTTGTTTCACATCAGCATTCATTAATCACACAAAGTTTAAATAATCAGTTTTTCCAGCAAATTATCAAACAAGTGGATAACTTCACATTCTTTAGTTTCTTGCTCTCCAACCAATTTTTGTATCAGTAAACTTGTATAAAATACACTTGCCCCCTTTGTCTATCCATAACACAGATTGGAAATTGCTGAAGTACTCTGCCCTTTGCCATTTATCAATCTGAAGATGACCCTTTATCTGTACTCCCTGTTAACTGCCTGTTAAACAATTTTCTATCTGTGTTAGTATTATTTTCAGTTTTTGTGGTGTCACCTTTTGTGTGATTCCTTTGGAAAACCACAACTATTAGATCCCCTTTAACTTACCTGATAGAAGACCATGTTTCCTCTGTTTAATTATATTAGAACTTTCTATATGTCCTGTTCATACTTCCTTTCAAAATGGGATCTAATATTTTTGGTATCTGGCCTATTGCTTTCTGCTACCTTTCTCATTCCCTTTTTGGAAAATGATATTGCATTTGTAGTTTTCTAATCTGCAGGGACCTTTTCAAAATCTAGGGAACAATGGAAATCAAATCTATTACCACAGATATCTCCGAGTGCCCCAGGATGATTTGTAGCCTGTGAAATTCTTTTGAAGTTTAGCTGGGATTTGGGGAATGTGGTAGCCACTTGGCTCGGAGGAAGATTCAGGTAATTCATTGTGACAATGAATTGATAGTGTTTTTGTGCAAAGTTATTGGAGACATCAGCATTGACAAGGACATCAGGGATAACTTTCCAAAACACATTTGGAAGCATTCAGCAGGCCCGGCAGCATCTATGGGTGTTCTTAATGCTCTGAGCCAGTGACCTTTAATTGGTTTATCTCTTCTTGTAAAAGGTTATCTCTCTCCACAGGTGCTGCCTGAGCATTTTGCTTTCGCTTCTATATAATGACTGCTCCTCAAATACTTGCCATTAGGTTTGCTCTATTTGAACAAGGACATTTGGGCCTCAGTTTAGTATCTCGTTCAAATATGGGTTGGTCTAACAGCTTGGTCCCTACTGCAGTAAAGAGTCGGGTTGGAGTTTTTGCCCAGAACTTTGGAGTAGATAACTCAAAGCCACAATTTTCTGACATGGAGGCATCAGTGTCGTTCACTGACCAATAACTAACACTATGAGTCATGTTTAGTCAGAACTATACCCAGTGTTAACTGCTACCCTGAACAGTTTGACTGCTAACTCTTCAGAATGGCATTCTCCTGTTTTATCTTGATAAATATGCATCCTTCTGGTTTTAACTTCTGCTCACATTGGCTTTGCACACTAGTTGTTCTGCACTTGTAGGGATCGTTCACTTATATCTGTGGGAATTACACTGGCCTTTGTGAAGTCTGTGGATTGTTTATACTTCTGGCCTGCAGAATTCTGTACCTGTAAAAGAATCTCATAAACAAGTTTACCAACAACAGAAAGGTAGACAGCATTATGAGCAGGTATAAGCAAGTATTACATTTTCAAAGATGCACTGTACGTTAAGCAAATGAGCAAAACTGGCAAATTGTGGGTGGGTGAGAGGTCACCACTTTCAGGATCAAACAGGGTTGATCAGAGTGCTTTATTAATAGTGAAGAACTATGAATGATGGAAATACAAGAGCTTAATGTATTTTGAGTATTCTATTCTTACCTCAGATAATGGGCAGAATGGGATAAAGATGAATATATAGGCTTGGGTTACAAGTCGACAAGTATCTCATTGAATGATGCAACAGGTTTGGAGAATTAAACCATCTGCTTCTGTGCCTATATTTTTGTTCTTTATAGCTGTCCATGTAACCTTTGTCGGGCACAGACTGACTATGAGCCTTAAGAGCAAGGAGGATATGCCTCATTTAGATAAAACCACCAATATGTGACCATATCTAGACAACAATATATTGTATTTTTTCTCCTGATGGGAACATAAGGTCCTGGGGAGTGTTGACAGGGTGGATGTGGAGAGGATGTTTTCTCCTCTGGGATAATCGCAGAGTAGGGGGTCACTATTTATAGGTAAGGCGTCACCTCTTTATGACAGATTAAAAACAATGCTACTGTTTTCTGCAGTTTGTGAATCTTTGAAACTCTCTTCCTCGTAGATTAATGGATGAAGAATCTTTTTTGAGAGGTCGCTAATCAGTGAGGTGGTGAAGAGTCATTGTGGATAGAATACGGAGCCGAGGTTAGCTGTGGAAGGGCTGAGTGTGCTGAACTCTAATTTGTATGTTGTTCCTGGGTGTACCATGGCCCCAGGTACATTGCTAGACCTTGTTCCGAACAGCAGCACTGTGCTTCAAATTCCAGCAAGACAGCTGACTAAATTCAATTAATGAAACAATCTAGGACAGGGGTTCCCAACGTGGTGTTCACAGACCCCACGGTTAATGGTAGTGGTCCATGGCATAGAAATGATTTGGAACCCCTGATCTCAAGGAAAGTATAGTATTAGTCACCATCACCAGGAGATTACTGCAGTATTGTGAAAACTGACCTGATTTGCTCATGTCCCGCATTGAAGGAAATCTGACATTATGAGAACCCAGATCTGAAGCAATACGGGCCCCATAACGTGGCACATCAAACTACTCAAGCCTATCAAAATGCTGTGACAAAGCATAAGGAATAGTTTTTGATGAATTGGACATTGGATTTAGATGTGGCAAAGGCACACTTAGCCAGTTACATCTGTAAAGACTCCCATGTGAACTTCTGCATAAGTAGAGTTATTTCACAGATTATTCAATGTTCCGGTGCAGCCACACTTGGAATTACAGCTTTCAGCAATCTTGGAGTTCGTTCTCAGTTACGTTCATCCCCATCCTCGGTGCCAGAGCGGCTCTGAGTTGCTCCAGCAATGACTATGGATCCGTAATGTTTTATCCGTAAGCGAACTCGGGCAAGGAGCTCTCTTGCTGATTTCATCTGCCTGATAAATCCATTTTCTTACACGGCAGAAGGGCCACCCAGAGCAGCAAACTTTGGATAGGGAACCTCGTAGACTTGCCGCCTAATGTTAGGGAGCTGGCTGGATATCTGAAGTATCTAAGTAGCATCTAGACAAGTATTTGAATTACCAATGCAGAGAAAGCCATGGACCAAATGTAGATAATTAAGTACAATTGGATGTAAAAATCAGTTTCTGTGTTGTGTGACTCCAACTTGCCAGGCTTGACCTGCTCGCGAGAAATCCCGCACCAGAGGTGAGCACACTCGATCTCACCTTTGCCAAATTATCTGTTGTGGATGCATCTTTCCATTTGAGCATTGACAGTCTTTATGGAGAAAATTCCTGGCCTTCACACAAAGAGCACCGATCACTTCCTCCTTCGACTCTTTATCTCTTTTACCTATTGCCTCCCAGCTTTTTACTTCATTCCACCTTGCCCCCCCCCCACCCACCTGGTTTCACCTGTCACCAGCCTACTGGTGCTCCTCACCCTCTCCCATCACCTTTAATCTGGCTTCTTTCCCCCCTTCCTTTCTAGCCCTCATGAAGGGTCTCAACCTGAAACATCAACTGACCTCTCCATAGGTGCTGCCTGGGTTTCTCCACCGTTGTGTGTGGAGCTACCACCACCTCAAGTAGGAATGGTTGAAAATGGATCTAATGGCATCTGTATTGTTCATTAGCACCAGAACTGTACTCCACCACAAGCAATAATCTTAGGGCCTGGCATATCTCTTCCTTTACAAGTACCTTCAAACCTAGTTCATGAAGGGGCAGAGGGGACATGATAGAGGCAACAGAGAACGAGAAGCTATAACACAGGATGGTGTGCACTTCAGACGAAAGCACCAGGCAGTTGATGGAGCTAAATGAAACCACAACCAATATATTAGATCAAAGCTCTGGAGTCCTACTTCATCAGTGATGGCGGTGGGCAGATAAAGTGTCCTATTGGGGTTGGTGCAGGTGGGAGGAAGCACCAGGAACACTCTTGAACATAATGACAGCAGGCCCAGGAGCCAAGTTCAAAAGACCTGCACTCAGTGGCCACTTCATTAGCTACCCAATGTACCTAATAAAGTGGCCACTAGGTGCATGTTCGTGGCCTTCTGCTGCTGTAGCCCATCCACTTCAAGGTTCGAGGTGTTGTGCGTTCAGAGATGCTCTCCTCCACACCACTGTTGTAACATGTGGTTACTTGAGTTACTGTCACCTTCCTGTCCGCTTGAATCAGTCTGACCACTCTCCTCTCTCATCAACAAGGTCTTTTTACTCACAGAACTGGATTTTTTTTGTACCATTCTCCGTAAAATCCCAAAGACTGAAAATCCCAGGAGATCAACAGTTTTTGAGATAAGTCATCCTGCCCGGTGCCAACGATCATTCCACAGTCAAAGTCACTGAGATCACATTTCTTCAACATTCTGAGGTTTGGCCTGAACAACAAATGAACGCTTGACCATGTCTGCATGCTTTTACGCATTGAGTTGATGTGACATGATTGGCTGATTTTGATATCTGCATTAATAAGCAGGTGTGTGTGTGTGTGTATCTAATAAAGTGGCCAGTGAGGGTAAGTGAAGTGTTTGCACCCATGTACAAAGTACAACATCCTTTGTGGCTGCTGACCAGCCCTTTGTCACAGAAGCCAGTTGATTCACTCCTGCTCTCACGAAGTGGCTGTGCACAAGCTGTTTGCTCTGACGGTATCCCAGATGCATTGTTGAAGACATTCCCCCCTCCCCCCAGAGCCAGCTGAGCAGCTCCCTGAATTGTTCCAGTACACTGCAACACTGGGATCTGTCCCCCAATGTGGAAATTTGTCCAACCAAGCCTGTCTTATCAACAAAACTGAGGCAAATCAGACCAGCAAGTTAGTACCCACCAGTCTCATCATCCTCAATACTGTGATGAATAGGGTCTTTGAACATGGCCCTTGCTTGGCAATGACCTTGAGTGTCTTCACTCTAACTGTTCTGGCTAAGTAGCAATGAACAGCATCTTCTTCATTGTAATTGTTGTGAACGCTTTATTTTTAAATGGTTCTGATTGTCCTTCCGTGCTCTTCCACAACACCACTTTGCCTAGGGGGACCAGCACTGTCTCGGGTCCCCACTTGTCAAATTCTTGAACATCTGTCCTGATGAAGGGTCTCGGCTTGGAATGTTATCTGTTTAATCCTCTTCATGATGCTGCCTGACCTGCTGAGTTCCTCCAGCAACTTGTGTGTGCTGCTCTTGGTCGAATACCAGGAAACCATTAATTGACCTAGGGTATCAAAGTAGAAAAATGCCCTTACCAACCTTTCCACATACATGTGAATCCCACCCCAATACTGCCTGTACTGCCGACTAGATTTTCTGAGTTTAACGGCAGTCACATTCTCTTCCTAAGGAGAATTCATTCTGTTTTAAATCCAGCTAAAATGGATAGGAGAGTTGAGAAGCTATCTGCAGTATGTTGACTTCTTGCTCTATCTGCACCTTCAGTCTTCATGCCATGTTTTAGAAGTACCAAAAGATTCTGTATAAATCTAACATTTTTTAACTTGTTGACTGGTGGCAGCCTAATTGTTTTCCTCTTGTTTCTGTTTCCACCTCTCCTTTTCCTCCTCCTCTGCCTGCTCTCTCCCTTTTGTCCTCACCCCATTCTATCCAGATTATAGTTGCCCGATCTCTCTTATCCTGTTGGAGCTGACTGATACTGGTTGGGTTACTGTCCTGTACATCCTGAAATGTCACTACAATTGGTCACGTTAACCATCGAAACCACTCCCCATTCCATCCCATGTGATGTTGTTTCCATGGTACTGACATCTGGTGTTTTCACTTCTGAAACACACCATTTTAGCTGATGACCAATGAGCATTACTGAAGGAAATAAAACCCATGATGATCAAAACATATTCTCCTGTCTCACCGTTTTGCCAAGATATGTTTAAAAAGATGTTAAAGCTCACATGTTTACAAGTAAATTGCAATCATGTGACTGAAGGTGAGGTATTGTACTCATTTTTATTTACCGATCAATACGGTCTGGAGTACAACTCAGGCATATTTGGTTAATGACATTGGGCAGCCATGAGGTAAAGCATAGCCGTTGAAATCCAGCAGCAGTTTGTGGTGTTAGCCTTGGCCATTTAGAGGGATCTATTGCTAAGTGAATCTGTGATAGCGGCGCAGGATAAGCATAGTTCAGCCTCACAGTGATGCACCAGCAAACAGCTTCACACGTAGTTATGATCTTGAGAGATTTGTCTAGTGTTAATTGAAGATTCACCTTAGTGTGATATGGTCTGCCACTGGCTACAAACAAAATGAATTCTGTTCTGTTAATGTTCTTTCGCCTCCATCCCTACTTGCCTCTTTGTATGAAGCTATTTGATACCTGGGTATTTAAATTTAAAAGAATTATTAAACTATGGATTGCTGCAGTTGCAGAACACAAGGGTACTAATAACAGTACGATGAGGCTATAGGACTAGCATTCAGAGCCTGGGCTGTTGATTCAATAGCATAAGTTATTGTTGCAACTGCTGGACCCACTTTCAAGGATTCTACAAATCATGTCCTCAGTATTATTTATTTGCACAGTTTGTCTTTCGCACATTGACTTTTGTCTGTCTTTGTGTCATTGATTCTATTGGATTTCTCTGCCCGACTGCTAATGGCCGTAAGAAAACGGATCTTAAGTTAGTATATGGTGACATGTACTGTACACACTTTGATAATGAAGTTACTTTGAAGTTTGGAATTCTTTGCAACAGCTGGGAAACCTAAGGCAACTTAAAAGTTGAAGATGTGAATGATCCGGTAAAGTAGATCTGGTTTCCCAGAGAATTGGCAAACCTGACACGGAGAGTAGAGGGCATTTTTGTCTGTTGTCAGAGTGAAGTCTCCCCTCAAGGAGTTGAGGGCTGAATGTTCTCCTTAAATTTGTACCATTGCTTGATGTTAAAATGCTGGACTCAGTAATGCTAATTATGAAAGCAATGGATTGTTGTAAAAACACAACTCCTTTAGGAAAGGAAATTTGCCATCCTTACCTGTTTAGCCAACAGAGGACTCCAGGCTTGTAGCAATGAGTGTTAGCCACCCTGTAAACTGGCCCATTCAGATTAGGGGTTAGTTGAGTTGTACGATAAGTAGTGGACAAGCCTTTGGCATCCACATTACATGTGTGAGCAAGTCAAAAATACTTTAAATGAGAATTTTGAGTTCCAAGCTGCCTACTAACTTTACCAAGATTATGATTGGGTTTCAAAGTTCAATAGGATATAACTGTATTTGCAACCATTAACTACTCTGAGATATACAGGCTATAAGGGTTTAGAGTCATGAAGTACTGCAGTGACGAAACAGGCCCCAGGCCCATCTAGTCGTGTCTGATCTTCTGTTAGTCCCATCTACCTGCACCCAGACCGTTTCCCTGTAAAACCCTCCCATCCATGTTCCTATCTAAACTTCTCTTAAATGTTACAACTGAACCTGTATCTGCAGCTTCCATTGGCAACTCACAACGCCCTCTTGAGTAAAGTAGTTTCCACTTAAATATTTCACTTTTCACCTTAAACCTGTGACCTCTAGCTCTAGTCTCAGCCAAGCTGCGGGGAACGAGCCTGCATGCATTCTCCCTGACTATACCCTTCATAGTTTTGTAAACCTCTATAAGATCACCTGCTCCGGTGAATAAAGTCCTAACCTGTTCAGCCCTTCCCTATAACTTGGGTCTTCAGGTCCCAACAGGGGAAGAAATTCAGTCAGTTTGAGCTGCAAACTGTTCAGGATTCATTCATTTCATTATTTAGCCAAGAATATTCATGAAGGAATATTGAATACTTAAGAATGGGTTTCTTGCTGTGTATTCCTCTGAGGAGAATTGATTGGGAATATGGAGTTTACACAGCCCATCAATTATGCTCTCTTCTTAAGAGCTACAGTACTGTGCAAAAGACTTGGGGACATATATAGCTAAGGTGCTTAAAACTTTTGCACAGTACTGTATTTGTCAATGTGGAGCAGAGAGCGAGTTTGTAAGTCTGGCAGGACTGGCAAGATTGGCAATGGTAAAGGTGGAGTGCCAGGAATGGGCTGTGGGACAGGTGGCAGAGAAGGAGTGCCGGGCTGGGAGGGTGGTGCAGGTGCCGATTCACTAAGCCCTAAGACACCAGGCAAGGTAATTTGACTTTAAACAATTGGTTTATCGGTCTTTACGAAATCTGTCTGGTACTTGCTACTCCCTCTCCTCCTCATCCCCTTTTCCAAACTGTGATTCCCCTCTCCCTGCCCCCTTCCCACTCTCAGTCAACGACAGAGACACATATCAGAATCAGGTTCGTCATCACTCACATATGTCATGAAATTTGTATTGTTTGCAGCCAGCAGCACAGTGCAATACATAAAATTCCTACAGTGCTGTGCAAAAGCCTCGCCTGAGATCTTTGCACAGTGAGGGCTAAGCCTAGGGCTTGGTATCCACCCTGGGAATGGAAGACCAATACGACATAGGAACAGAACTGGTCATTTGGCTCATCGAGTCTGCTTTGCAGACATCGATGTGTGGTGGAACACTGTGAAAAGAACTTTAATCTGTGCTGTATCAACCCTGGGATGAAGTGGGGCTTTACTCGGTATCTTTTTCTTACCGTCTTCCCTGCGAGCTTTGACTCAGGAGAACCTTGTATCCAACTCTTACTGTGATACTCTAAGGATGTTTGATGGGACAATACAGAAAGAACTTTATATAGTATATCTAACCTATTTCTGGGAATAGCTGTCGTAGAGAGTGAAATATATGTAGCTTAAAAGTCTAAACACTCACTTTGCAAAGAATACTCTGATTAGAAACATAGAAAACCTACAGCACAATACAGGCCCTTTGGCCCATAACGCTGTGCTGGACATGTACTTACTTTAGAAATTACCTAGGGTTACCTTTAGCCCTGTATCTTTCTAAGCTCTCATTGATTGCAAAATATGAATACAATGCACATTATGTCATGAAATAGTTGCAACTATCTTTGAAAAAGAGTGTTACTTTGTATTTGGAACACTGAATTTGAACAGCTCCATCTGATGGTAGCTTGCTGCTCTCTGTTAATGAAGTACTTCTACACTGAATCTTTGTGCTAAATGGGCATGTTTGGGTTTGTTTTCATGGCATATGAGGTGACTTTGCTCACAGAATTAACTAAGTTAGATTGAGGTTCAGGTGAATCAGTAATCCATTTCTACTTCCAGTCTGGTCTACGGTACTCGATGTTCTTAATGGGTCTCGTCTGTATTGGAAAAACCAAGGACAGTTTGGGGAATTACTCTGTGGAGTGTCTTCTCTCAAACCCGAGTTTGTCATTTTAATTCACTGTCCCACTCCCACTGTGGTTTGTGACAATCAGGCCATGGTTACAATGTGAACTAATTAATAACATCTCAGTTTTTGCTTGGACACATTGTAGCCTGTAGTATTCAATGTTGAATTCATCAGCGCTAGTTACCTTTCTGTTTGTATCAGTACTGAATGTTTGTCCATACTGTTCCAACCCTGCCTCTCCACCACCCCCCCCCCCACCCCCCTATTCTGGCCTCCTCAGCAAGTCCCAGTTGGCCAGTCTTTGAAACACATCGAGCAGGCATGGGAGCCCAACTGTCCATTCAGTGGCTTTGATACTTCCTCCAGCATTCTGTGTGACTTTCCTTGGATTTCCAGGACTTCCTTGTGTTTATGATTCGACTTCTACGCTGTGAACCCTCTTCTGGCAATGCCCAGCGTAAAGAAGTTTAATTCTTCCCCTCAGGTGTTCAGTGGCTCCCTCTCTCACTGCTCACCCTCTGTAGTCTCTTTGACCATGTGCTCAGCCAGACCTGCTACCACAACCCCCTCCTCCTCTCTGGTTTCACCAATCACTTGCCATCTTGTGCTTCTTCCTCCTCCTCCTCCTTCTCATCTTCTTGTTGACTTCCCCAAGCCCTGATGAAGGGTCTCAGCCCAGAACATTGGCTCTTTACTCATTTCCATAGTTGCTGCCTGACCGACTGAGTCCCTCCAGCATTTTGTGTGTGTGGCTTGGACTTCCTCTTACCTGTGACTGATAATGGTGATATCTTTTTGTTCCACCCATTGCTTTTGCCACCTGCTCTTTTAATTTCTGCTTTGATTTCTTCCTCTTTCATTTCTGATGAAGGGTGTTTGCATCAAACACTCACTGGTTTCTCTTGACAGGCTGAGTTCTTCCAGCACATTTGTTTTTGTCTTGCATTATGATCCGTACAGTACATTGAAGTTGGTTTGAAGGAAGACCCGAGTTTCTATCACACTTTCTTGTGTCCAGGATATCCTAAATTGCTTCCAGCCTGTACATTACTTCATGTGTTGTGTGTGAGTTATATGAACTATCTTTTGCACCTTGAAGCAGAGGAATATTGTTTCATTTGGAGCTATGCATGTTTATGGTTGTAGAGTTGAATGACCATAAACTTGAATATGAACTAGATACTTTTGAAGAGTGGCCACTACTGCCAAGTAGGAAACAATACAACCTATTAAAGTGCAGCAAATTCCCAGACTCCGCCATGAAGTGATGCGGTCAGACCTACTCCCAAACTCAGCTACGTGCTAATAAGGATGTACCTTTCGGACAGACATGAGGAATTTCTTCAGCCAATGGATGGTGAATCTATGGAATTTATTGCCTCAGATGGCCGTGGTTGCCAAGTCATGGGTATATTTATAGTGGAGGCTGATAATTCTTGATGAGTAAAGGTTATGGGGATATGGCAGGTTAATGGGGTAGAAGGGGGAAACGTCCGCCATGGGCTTGATGGGCTGAATGGCCTGATTTTTATAATCTAATGTTATTACACAGTTACAGGAAAGGTAAATAATGATAACACTTGGAGAGGGTTCTGCTCTTTGGGGGCTTTTACCACAGTGGCAGAGTCATTATTTCACATCTCATTGAACCCCAGGACAAACATGCTTTCCATTAGTCTTAATGGATTAGAATGTATTCAGCCCTGAAAGCTTTAACACTGGTTGCTTGTTTGTAAGGAGCCGTCCACTCTCGGGCCAGACTGTTCTGTGAGTCACTACTTAAAGAATTGAGTGAAGTTGTATTTTTAAATGAGGGGTGGCAAAAATGGAACTTGCTATTCATTCATGTGTCTCGAAGAGGTTAATGGTTCCGGCTGCATTTCTTCATTTTATTGTGTAATGGAAAGTTTATACTTGCAAGAAAATCAGGATTGCATTTATACAATGCTTTGCATAGTAGAGTTTCAAGGGTTTCAAGTTGGGTAGAATCTGACCAGCCTCTCGTCCTTGAATGTAAATGAACTACTGTACCCAGACATTTTACTACTCGTAAGTAATTGGGTAATTTAAAATTGGAAATTAAGATCAGCCAGGATTGTGTTGGGCGGCCTGAAAGTGTTGCCATTCTTCTGGAACCAACATAACATGCCCAGAATTTATTAATCCTAATGCACACGTCTTTGGGATGCGATGGAAAGCGGAGCAGCCCGAGGAAACCCTCGTGGTCTTGGGGAAAAAGTGCAAACTTCTTACAGGGAGTTGAACCCCGATCACTGGTGCTGCAAAGTGTTACGCTAACTGCTGCGTTACAGTGCTGCTCCCTAATTATGACTCACTGTGCAGCATGGACAGTTCAAAGTTTGAAGTAAATTTATTATCCAAGTACATGTATGTCACCATATACAACCCAGAGTTTAGGGCATTCACAGTAAATCCAAGAAACACAACAGGACTGACAGACAACCAGTGCAATAGACAACAAATTCTGCAAGTACAAAAAAAGAAATACAATAATAATAAATAAGCAATAAATATCGAGAATGTGAGGTGAAGGGTCCTTGGAAGTGAGTCCACAGGTTGTGGGAACAGTTCAGTGATGGGGCAAATGAAGTTATCCCCTTTGGTTCAAGACCCTGATGGTTGAGGGGTAATAATTGTTCCTGAACCTGGTGGTGTGGGTCTTGAGGTTCCTGTACCTTTTTCCTGATGGCAGCGGTGAGATGACCTGGATGGTTGTGGTCCTTGATGATGGATGCTGCTTTGCTGTGACAATGCGATATGCTCAGTGGTGGGGAGAGCTATACCCGTGATGGACTGGGCGATTATCCACTACCTTTTTTGTACAAAGGCATTGATGTTTCCATACAAGACCATAATGAACCAGTCAATGTACTCTCCACCACACATTTGTCAAAGTTTTAGATGACATGCTGAATCTTTGCAAACTTCTAAGAAAGTTGAGACACTGCCATCCTCAAGTGCAGGGCCCAGGACGGTTCCTCAAACGATAACACCTAGGATTTTAACATTCTGACTCTCTCCACCTCTGATTCCACCCCCCCCCCCCACCCCGGTGAGAAATAGCTCATGGGCCTCCAGTTTCCAGTCACTGAAGTCATTGAGGGGTGGTTGTTGTGGCATGGCTCAGCTAGACTGAAAGGACAAAGGGCATAGCTTTAGGAGGAGAGCAGATGCCTTTCTCCTAAAGATGATATTATTTGTTTGGATTTCCAGCGGGCCGTTCATAAAGAAGACCATGCCCTAGGTAATTAATCTGAACTATCAACAATGACATTTGGTTTGATGGTTGGGTTGGGTGCGTTCTGTTTTATGGTCAATGATTGCTGAGTTTCACTGCCATCTATTCTGGGGGGTTTTGTTGTTCCTTGGTGACTTGGAGGAAAATGCTTTTTTAAAAAAAAATAATTTGCTAATAGTTCTACAGTTTTCTTTTGGTTGGTAACAAGATGAATCTCTGACTCTGGAATTATCTGTTCAAGGATTAAATGGAATTGTGAGTCCTGCCCCTCTCATGGACATGAGCTGCCTCAAAGATGACTATCGGGCAGGTCTGTACCTAGGCTGTTGGTTTCAGCTATATACTCTCATTTTCTTCTCCTCCTTCCCTGGAAATTTCCTAAACTGTGCTGCCCATTTCCTAACTCTCACCGTCTTGTTCATTCATCACACCAGTGCTTTCATGTCCCGTAAAACATCACCCATTTCTCGTCCGTCCCCGGTCTCGTTCCATTTCAGGGAACCCTCGTGACGTCTTTGTTTCGCTCTGTTGTCATCCCTGATGTGCCTCACTTGACTTTTGGTGGGTGTGATGAGTGAACAAGCACTAATTATTTAGGCCCTTGCCTCTGGAAGTTTGTCCTAAAATGCCTTTAACTGTCTGCCTCTCACCTCCTTTAGAAAACGCTCCTTAAACTTTTTCCGTATTGTGCTTTTGGTTCCTTGCCTGATGTTAACTAACCCTCATTGTTCCTCAAGCTCCCTTTTTTTGTGTGATATTGAGGTATTTTATAACAACTAAGGTGCTATATAAATAGAAGTTATTGCTTTAATATTGTAAGACCTGCAAGATATAATGCTTTATGGGCTTAAAGTCTTCATTTCTGATGTGTTTGTTGGCTATTTTCTTAATGCGTAACTGGGGTAATTTAGATCGTAGATCATTTGAAAGTCCTTATATTTACATCTAATGCCGCTTAATTTTTAAAATGTTTTTTAAATATCTGTGGGAAGTAAACTGTTCTCCAATCTGATGCATTAAACCATGGTACACAGCGCTGAAACCCTGAATTTCCATCTGAATTTTCAGAGGAAGAGGAGGAGGAGGAGGAGGAAGAGGAAAGTCGTGAACCAATGTTCCCAGAAGAAGAACCAGCCAAAGTGAAGAAAAAAAGGAAACCAAGGAAACAGAAAGAGAACAAGACTCCAAAAATGAAGAAGAGGAAGAAGGAGGTAATGCGAGGAAGGGATTATTGCTGTTAGGTCAATTGGAAAATACCAATTGGAAAAGGCATGGATTTACACGGTGTATGGGTGTACGTCGGAGAAAAGGAAGGGGATATGGTTGTTGATGCCTGTACTGCTAGTTATTGTACAGTCAGTGGCCACTTTACTAGGTACACAAGTGGGGAGGATGATGCATTTTGGGAACAACAGTGAGGCTAGGGCATATAGCATGAATGAAAGGGTTCTGGAGATCGTGAATGAACTTGGAGTACAAGTTCAGTAATCCTTGATGGTGGCAGCACAGGCAGTCATTATGGTTAGGAGGGTTTATGAAATGCAGGCCTTCGTTTATTACAGAGTACATTTATTACAGGTTAGTTTTCAACTGGAGTACCGTGTGTGGCCATGGGTGCACACTACAGGGAGGGTGTGGTAGAACTGGAGAGGAGAGAGAGGGGTGATTCACCAAGATGCCTGGATGGAGCGTTTCAGTTACGAGGAGATGCTGGAGAAACTAGATATGTTCTATCTGAGTGATGAGGGGTTGTCACAGAGCTAATTGAAATTGAGGGGTACAGACAGAGCAGACTGTAGGAAACTTTTCCCCATAACAATGGTGGACAAGAAGATGTTGATTCAGGATTCAGAGGGGACACGAGGGGAACCGTTTCAAAGCCGGAGAGTGGCAAGTTCCTGGAAGGCTTTGCCTGACAGTGTGGTCGAAGCAGAGTCTCTTCATTTTAGAAATCTCTCAATGACCACATGAATTGCTTTGCCATGGTGGTGGGGGGGGGGGGGGTGGTATGGACTAAGTGTTGGAAAACAGGATTAGTGTGGATGGGTGCCAATTGTTCAGCATGGCTGTTGTGGGCTGAATGGCCTATTTCCGTGTTGTATGTCTCTGTGACTTGCTGTCATATTTAATTAGATAGATCCTGTAAAGAGTTTTGTGGTAAAGGTGACTTGCAAGTTATTGTTAGTAAAAGATTTATTTGTTACCACAGAAGACTTGATGTGAACTTTTGTTTTACTTTAGTTACTTTCACTAATTAGAAAGAATATTTTAAAAGTCTAATTAATGTATAAATACAATATAACTGGTGTGGCTAGCAACATGTAGAGCTCTATCTATACCCCTCAATTTGTGATTTCATTAGAAAGATTCCCATGACATTTAATCAGCTTTGTGGTTTTTGGTGAACTTGGGGCACTACTAATGCAGAAAAGACTTGTATGTTTTTGGTTTCATAGTACAGGTTGAACACCCCTTATCCAAAAAGCTTGGGGCCAGAAGTGTTTTGGATTTTGGATTCTTCTGGATTTTGGAATTTATGCATCCGTGAAATGATGGGACTATGGGATGGGACCCAAGTTTATACATGGAATCCATTTACTTTGTGTATACAGCTCAGTTCCAGCTAGTGTGAAGGTCACAGAGTGAGCAGTCAGAGCACAGTCTGCCATGATGGAGCTGGGTCTTCCGCAGACCATCACAGTTGAATGACTGCCCCCAACCACGTCTATTACCAGATTCCAGCCTCCACCATCAACTTCACACAGCCACCCATTCCACAGCAAAATTATTATTTTTAATAATTCTGTGCATGAAACAACTACCTTCAATTTCCAGTTTGCGTGATAGATACTTGCTTGTTTCACGATTAAGTGGCATATGTTCACTCTGAAGCGAACAAATCCACTCTTTCAAATCACGATCGAGATCTTCATTTTCACTTTATGCAGTGTTTTTCTATTTTTCATTAACTTCTGTTCATTACATATGTAAGGTCACTTCTCAGAATTATCTGTGGTGCTCAGAGACCTGTGCGTTTGTGTCAGCACTCAAAAAAATTTTTGGATTTTGATATTTCGGATAAGGGATACTCAATCTGTATTACATATTTTTTTGCCATAAATCAATATATGATCCAGGGTGGTGGGTGGAGATGTGTCTTTACCAAAGACATTCCTTCCTTCTGTTAGCGTGTAGGTCAATCTGTAGCACCTGCTTAGCCCCCTGATCAGGGTCACGTGGGAGCAGGTGGTGGATGGTCGCATGAGCAGCCGGTGCTGATCACAAGTCCTGGTTGTGCCACCCCTGACACCGGGCAGGCAGTCCCTGAAGAGTGTCGATAATGGCTGGGGTCACCCGTCTTGTGAAGACACTGCCCAGAAGAAGGCAATAGCAAGCCGCGTCTGTAGAAAAATTTGCCAAGAACAATCGTGGTCATGGAAAGAGCATGATCACCCACATCATACGACATGGCACGTAATGAACAAACAATATCTGATGCATAAGAACTCGGGCCATCCCTTTACTGGACCATAAAAATCTGTTCCTACCTTCTTGGAATAATTCCACCTGTCTTTTAGTTTAAGCCAATGATCAGTGCAGTAATTGCCAAGTGTTGTCAGGCTAAATGGAAAATCATAGTGACTAAAAGGCCATCCTGGGAAGCACATTCAAACACTTGCGGCTTGCAGAGACTGCCTTGGAAGATAATTAACTTCATGTGGGCCAAGTGTAACCTGCTCCAGGCTACAGAACTGTCTTGAAACCTAATGTATCACTTGAAGATTTTAAACTGGACTTGGTATTTTTGGGTAAGGGTGGAGGTTGTTGGCAGGATTTCTGTCTGCACATGTTAGGTGTTCTAGATCAACAGTACATTTTGCCTATTGCACCTCAACCAGCACCACCAAATAAATGTTCTGTGATGAATATCACCATGCTGGCATACAGGTCTGCGGACGTTGTACTTTCTAGGAACTCAGCAAGTCACGCAGCATCTATGGAAGCAGGAGGAGGTCAAAGTTTTGGAGTCGCTTACGGAGTCTTGACCCAAAACATCAATCATTCTTCTGCCTCTTCAGACTCTGACTGACTTGCTGAGTTTCTCTAGCCGTTTGATTTTTTACTTCATTACCACCGTGCTGTTTGTGGAGCTTGTTGTGTGCAGATTAGGAGACAGCAACCATTTACATTGGCTTAGTGCCCAAGGGGCTTCATGACATTATCATCAAATAGAATTTGAGACCAAGCCACTTGTGATATTGTGACAGGAGCTGAAATCCTTGGTCAGACAGTTGTTGTAAGGAGTATTTTTTAAAAAAAAGAGCATAAAGGTGGAAAAGTTTAGCAACTTTTCAATTAAGGTCTAACAAAGGGAAATAGAATAATTAAAACCAGAAATTTACCTAGACGGTGCAAGCGGGGTACCATGGAGATCTTGGGGCCTGGTCACAGAGAATTTGTTTCTTTACTTTTGCTTCATTTTTATTGAAATCTACTTTCCACGACTGGCTACACTTTGTAGGTACTTGATTAGCAATGTTGTTCTCAGTTATACAATGGGATGGTTATAGAATAAACGGTCACCTTTTCTACCTTCGGGCTCATGCTGACTCTCTGCCAGACAACTGGTTGTTCATTGAATGCGGTGAGTTGAGGTGCCAAGTAAAAGTTTTGTGCATGTGTGTGAGACTGAGAGAGAGGGAGATGAGTATAGAATTGAGATGCACTCTGTTGTTTTCAGGACTTTTAACCTTACCCGTCCTTGTTATTTAGACCTGTTTTCAAAGACCGAGAGCTTGGACTTGTGCTAAAGAAAGCCTACCATTTTATATCAAAACACAGCCATCACCTTGTGTAAAAGAGAAATTTACAAGGCAAGAGTATGGTGTATGATCTTCAGCAGTTACAGCATTGTGGCTCTTCAGGGGTTAAGTGAACCTGTTCAATGAAAGACTAACGTACACTCAGTTCAAAGGAAATTTATTATCAAAGTACATCTTTGTCACCATGTACAACACTGAGATTCATTTTCTTGCAGGCATACTCAATAAGTCTATAGAATAATAACCATAACAGAATCAATGAAAGTGCATCCAACCTGGGCATTAAACCAGAGTGCAGAAGACAACAAACTGTGCAAATTCAAAAATAAAAGAAGAAATAATAACAATAACTAACCAAAAAATATTGAGAACATGAGATGTAGAGTCATTGAAAATGAGTCCATAGGTTGTGGGAACAGTTCAGTGATGGGGTGAGTGAAGTTATCCCCTTTGGTTCAAGAGCCTGATGGTTGAGGGGTAGTAACTGTTCCCGAACCTGGTGGTGGCCACTTTATGAGGCACAGGAGGTGACTACTGAGTGTATGCATGTAGACTTCTGCTGCAGTCGCCCATCCACTTCAAAGTTTCACACATAAAATGCTGGTGGAACACAGCAGGTCAGGTAGCATCTGTAGGGAGAAGCGCTGTCAACGTTTCGGGCCGTTCAGTTACACTGAAGAAGTTTAAATCTTCTCTTCGACGGGAGTTCAGTGAAACCCTCTCTCGCTGCTCCCCATCTATAATTTCTTCGGCAGCGCTTCTCCCTACAGATGCTGCCTGGCCTGCTGCGTTCCACCAGCATTTTGTGTGTGTTGCTTGAATTTCCAGCATCTGCAGATTTCCTCGCGTTTGTACTTCAAAGTTTGACGTTTTGCACATTTAGCAATGCTGTTTGGCACAGCACTGGTTAGTTGGGTTGCCGTCACCTTCCTGTCAGCTTGAGCCAGTCTGGTCCCGTCAATCTGACCTCTCTCATTAACAAGGTGTTTTCACCCATAGAACTGGATATGTTTTTGTTCTTTACACCATCCTCTGTAAACTCTAAAGACTGTTGTGCGTGACAATCCCAGGTGGTCAGCAGTTTCTGAGACAAAGTACCCATACTCTGGCACCAATAATTACCTATGGCCAAAGTCACTTTGATCACATTTCTTCCCCATTCTGAACAACCGAACCTTCTGACCGTGTCTGCAGGTTTTTATGCATTGAGCTGCTGCCACGTGATTGGTTGGTTAGATATTTAGATGGCAGCGTAGCAGTCAGCGTGAAGTTATTACAGCTTGGGGAATCGGAGTTCAGAGTTCAATTCCAGTGTCATCTGTAAGGAGTGTCTGTACGTCCTCCCCGGGGAATGTGTGGGTTTCCTCCCACAATCCGAAGATGTACCAATTAGTAGGTTAATTGGTCACTGTAAATTGTCCTGTGATTAGGCTGGGGTTAAATTGGGGTTGTTGGTTGCTGGGGGTGTAGCTTGAAGGGCCTAGTTCACGTGGTATCTCTAAGTAAATAGATATATAGATGGGCAGGTGTACAGGTCGACCAAGTAAAGTAGCCACTGAGTGTGTATTCTACGTTGGGGACCAAGGAACTATAACGTGTTAGAACTATAAACAGCATGATGGAAATATTCACCAGACTGGAACAAGGTATGTCATCTGAAGTTGCCGAACCTGATATGAGCCGAGATGGAGAGAAGTGCTGAGTGGAAAATGAGATGGGTGTTCCAGTTCATTGCCAATGTTTGAGTTCGAAAGTCTCAAGGTTGGAAGAGGAATAGGGAAATGAGGAGATCCCCAGTTTTGGGAGTAATTGTGTGAGAATTGTCCAGTCTCTTGGTCATGATCTGTTTACCTTTACCCATGTTCTCCAGGAGCAGAAGTCCTCCACGTACTTAATGGACGACTGGGGTTTGGAAGATGTGGATTATGAGTTCACAGAGGAGGATTACCACACCTTGACCAATTATAAAACCTTCAGCCAGTTCCTGAGGTACATGTCTCTGGAATAATCAGTTAAGAATATTCAGACTACTTTTTTAAGAAAACGATTATTGTTGTTTTGACTTGATTTTGCTCTTATATCCTTATTAAGGTGTCAGGTTGCTGAGATGCTGTGCCATTCCAAACAGAGCAAAGATTTTTCTTAGTAAAGATTTGGGAACAGCTTCTTTCCAACTATGATAAGACTGCTGAACAGATCCTGACCCGGATCTGGGACGTACCTTCCAAATATCTGGACCTGACTTGCACTACCTTACTTTCCTTTTTCTATTTTCTAATTATGATTTATAATTTAAATTTTTTTTATATCTACTTCGATTTGTACTTCAGGGAGTGCGAAGCGCAGAAACAAATATCACTGTGATGATTGTACGCTCTGGTATCAATTGTTTGGTGACAATAAAGTAAGGTATAAATAACAACCAAATGCACTTAGTTTTGGAAGTTGGAGTCAAATCCAGTCTGCAGTAATAAGCATTAAGTGCATTTCTAGACCCCATGTGACACTTAATGTGCCTTGTGGCCCTGTCACAGTGAATTGGTCACTGAATGCATATGAACAACAGTTATGAGCAGGACCAATCTTTCATTCTATTGTTGGAGCATTCAGTTAAAGGTCTCCGCTGCAACTCCAGGGTGTCTTAATAGGAGAGCTAGTTGTTCTCTGCAATGAAGTATTGGTTACAATTTGATGTCAGTGCACTTTCTAAATGTAAGTACTCTTTGGAATTAGTTTTGTCTAGACGGCATTGGGCTGTGACCTATGCGACCTGTACAGCTTTGAATGTTGCAGAATGAGTCCATCCTGCCTGAGCAAGGGTATCTGATTAAATAGGTTTCAATAGGTATATTGAATGTCAGAGAAATGTATACAATATACATCCTGAAATTCTTTTTCTTCACAGACATCCACGAAAACCGGGGAGTGCCCAGTGTATATGCCTTCTGCTCGTTTCCCAGAAACTCAGTCACCCTCCCCACCTCTGAGTTTATCTAACTCTAGATTTGGTTTTTATTGTTTAATCTCTTTTTAGCTGAAAGCCAACCATTCAGCCATTGTATTGAACAACACAATATTCTCCGTATAAATTAAAAAAAGGGACTTCCTTATCTCACTTTAACTGTGTCCTCTGCTTATCAAACCCTTTGCCACTGCAAAGAGTACTTCCCCATAAAAACAAAGGTGAATGTCGGAGATTTGATATATAAAAAAATAAAATATTCAGCAGGTCACCAGTGTCTATGGGGCAAAGATGACATTTAAGTTTGATAGCTTAGTATGTCCTTGTTTTTCCTTCATCTTGTTCCACCAGTGGTGATCCCACACTCTACATTTATGACTTCAACTTTACAGGTCAAACTTAAGATTCTTGGTGAGAGAACTGGAGGAAAAGTGTTTTTTTTTCCAGACCACATTTTGCCATCTGAAAGATCGATGGCAGCAGACTTGATTCTGAAATTTAGAGAGTGTTGGATACAGACTTGAAGGCATATTATTGATAGTGCTGTGAGAGAGGAGCAGTGATCTATTGAAAGAGAGATAGTATCTTATCCATGGGATGAATGAGATGGGCTGCCATATCACTGTTCCCGTGCACTCCTAGGACTTTTCTGAACTTTGTTGTAAAATCCTCGCTTCAGTTAATAGCTACTGGTGACTTTTCTTAATACTTCCTTTGTTTCAGGGCCCATTTATCTTTCTGCCTCCTGTGAATTGTCTTGAAATATTTTTTTCCTGTGTTAAACCCCTAACTGAAATAGAGGTTGCTAAGATGATGTATCAAATTTTCTGTGAAATGGAGCACTTTACATTTAAAAGTTTGCAGCCAGCTTCCCGGAGAAACAGTTCCTTCCTTGGAATCTGGAAATCTCATCTGAACCAAAGACTCTTATGTGGGGGAACAGCTGCGAGTCTCAAGATGAGATTGCTGTTTTTTTGTTTGATAAGTAGATCAAGGATATGGAGTCAGGTTGGAAAAGCAGAGCTGAGTTGAAGGCCACCAGGTCAGTCTCCAGAGATAGGACATCAAGCCTTCCATCCTAGTTCACTGTGTGTTGCTCTTTTATCCAGACTTTTCTCAATATCTACCCAGGGGATGTCAGGATTTTTGTCCACCTCTTAGCATTCATCTCTTACTGCCTTGAGCAGATGACCTGTTTCCTTGAAACACTCCAGTGTTATGCAGGGACGGTACGTTCGAGGTGCTTTGGGACTTGAATGGGGAGCTTGCAGGCAGTGATATTTTCATTCTGCTGTCTTCCCCCCCCCCCCCCCCCATGACACTCTGCAAAGTGGTAAGGTCACGGTTTCAGAAGGCTGTTTTAAATCACTTGTGGGATGTGAGTGTGGTTGTAAAAGACATTCTGTGCATTTTGTAGGTCATGTGCACTCCAGCCATGGTGTATGGGCGGTAGAGGGAGGGCTGGGTCAGCGTGATAATTAATTAAACAAGTATTTTGTCCTGAATTATGTCAAGTTTCTTTAGTGATGGAATTGTTCAGATCAGGCAGGGGACAGAGTGTATGTTGAACTCCTTGTGGAAAGGTTTTTGTGAATCATTTTCCAGATAAAACTCACTCTCCTGAACTTCTCTCTTCGTCATTATGGAATCTCTGCAATGTCTCTCTGATGTATGTCAAGTGAGACTTCCAATTAATAACGTAAAGAGGAATGGTTCTGTGGGAATTTTTCCCCTGATTAATGTACTGTGAGCTCAGTACATTTTCCCCAGCCTATCCCTTTCCTTTTCCTTCTCCTCCACAAACCTCTCTCCTTCATCCCCAACCTTCCTTTCTTGTCAGCCCAACCCAACCCTTCTTTCCTTTTCCACCATTTAGAGTCGAACCAGTCCTGCAAACCCATCCTGGTTCCTTCCTCCAGGTTTATTGTACTTTTTGGACAATTTAAACCCGAGGCTTCTGGGGATGACACAAACTGAAGGTTAATGAATACACTGCGTGAGAAATGAAAAAAATATCCATTGACTTCTGTTTAAACTCCTCTAACTCAGACAACTTCCACAAATCTCTGTGTCATCCCTAGACCTGTCACAGCTCTAACCTCTGGCATTTTTCTCTTAAACCTCTCTACTTCTCTCGCGTTCTTCCAAAGGTCTTGCAGAACTTCCCAAAAGTTTTGCTTTGTATGATGCAGTTTAAGAGCTGGAGTTCTTTCCTGACCCTAAAACAAGGGTCAGACTAGTCATAAATATGCCTTACAATACTTGCCAGGTGTCTTTTTAAATCTCAGATTTGGGGAGCTGCCATTATTCTGTGCTTTTTAAAATTGCTACTGTAAATCTGACTAATCTAAGGAATGCAGGACAACTATTTCACCTAGGGAACGGCGAGAGAGTGAGACTCAGAGCCACAAGAGTAATTGAGTCACTGAGTTGAGATGTCCATAAGGAGAAGCTGGACAAAGCAGGAAGATGGATGTATAGATTATGCTGCAAAAGTGTTCCTAAGGAACATAAGTATCAGATTGGACATTTGGACTGAATAGCCTCCCCATAAAAAATTCTCTGTAATTATTCCTCACTGTCCACGTCAATTTTAATTTGGTAATGCTCATGTGAAACACCTTGAGGCACTTAATTACATGAAAAGTACTATGTAAGTGCAGGTTCTTTTTGAAATTGTTACTGCTCTGCCATTAGTTTCAGCTTATTTATGTCTCTTAAATACAGTTTTCATTGTTGTATCCTCTGTTCTCTGTCAGGCCACTCATTGCCAAGAAAAATCCAAAAATCCCCATGTCAAAAATGATGACAGTGCTTGGTGCAAAATGGCGGGAGTTCAGTGCCAATAACCCTTTCAAGGGGACCTCGGTGGCTGCAGCGGAGGTGGCAGCAGCTGCGGTGGCGGCTGCGGTGGAACAGGTGATCGTGGCTCCATCTGTACCGATCCAAGTGCCGCCCCCTGTACAGCCTCCGGTCCCTCTAAGGAAAGCCAAGACCAAAGAAGGAAAAGGTAAAATTCCCGTCACATTTCAGAATCTTCACTAAAAAGCAAAGTATAACTGTCCCAAGCATTTACTGTAAGTGCAGAAATTTATGACTTGAAATAACTGTGCAGAAAGAGAATGAATAAATGTTTGACAGTAGAATACTTGCAATGTTTTGATGGCCTTGTCAAAGAGATTTTGCATGACTTGAATCCTATTGGGATGTGTTTGTCTTGTGCGGATGTTGCTAATTACAGGATTGAATTCTGTGATTTTTAAATCCCTTTGGGTACAAAAACCTTCTAATATTAACACTGCTTCCACAGGAAGGAGGCTGATTGTAGGCAAGTAGCGTCAGTGGATTGCATTTTTTGATCACCACATCTAAGAGACATTATTCTGAGGGCAAGAGGGCTTAAGACTAAAAGGGTAATAGGGATCAAAGTACTGATTTGTTGTGGGAATCTATAAGACATAGGAATAAAATTAGGTCCTTCAGCCTATTGTCTGCATTCCATCATGGCTGATTTATTACCTCTCCCAACCTTGTTCTGCCTCCTCCCCATAACTTGTGATGCCCTGACCAATCAAGAACCTATCAACCTCTGCTTTAAATATAGTTAGCGACTTGGCCTCCACAGCCGTATCCAATGAGTTGAACAAATTCACCAGCCTTTGGCTAAAGGAAGTCCTCCTCCTAGGGAGAGGAAAGGGAAACGAGAGCCCAGCCTGAGTGAAGGGAGCGAGAGAGAGCTTGGCCCAGCAGGGACAGCTGAGCGGAGCGCAGGTGTTGATGGTTGACGTGAAAAGACCAGATCTGACCCCAGGCAGCCGTAGGAGTCCTGAGAATCAGAGTGTGCCTGTCTGAGGCAAACCCGTGCCCAGCGGATTAACTCCGGCTGTCACCGTCTTTCCCAGGCCCAGGGGTCCGAAAGAAAAGTAGAAGTGCTCGAGCTGCTGAATTAAAGAAGAAAGGAAAAGGGAAGAAGATGGTATCCCTGAAAATCAAATTGGGAGGATTTAGCGGCAAACGGAAAAAGGAATCTTCGGTAAGCTGGACTCACTTTGGGCTTGTTGTATTGTTGATGTTGCTGATGGATGAGGATCTTTAACTAATCCTGAACCTCAGAATCAAAAACTGGTTTATTCTCACTGGCATACATCATGAAATGTATTGTTTCGCTGCGGTACTATAGTGCAATTCATAAAAAAACTATAAATTTCAACAATGGATTATATACATAATATTGTATATTTTATATACTGTACTGTGCAAATGTCTTGGGCATGGAAAAGAATTCTGTAAAGCGAAAATAATGAATTGAAAAGTTTCTAAATATCAAAAAGTTTACTCTAAAGAGCAGTAAACAGTAAAAGTCTAAATCAAATCAATATTTGGTGTGATCTACCTTTGATTTTAAAACTGCCTCAACTTGCGAGTGGAAACTTCCACGCAGTTTCATAAGAAAATCAGCTGGTAGGTTGCTCCAAGCATCTCAGAGAACTTGCCACAGTTCTTCTGCGGACTCTGGCTGTCTCACTTCTGTCTCTCCAGGAAGACCCAGACAGCCTTGATGACGTTGAGATCAGGGTTCAGTAGTGTCCATACCATCAGAAGCCATATAAAAAAATCCAGGGTGCTTAAGGCTTTTGCACAGTGCTATCTGTCTGTCCACCCAAACTGTGAGAGAGCATTGATGGGTTGCCTTGTTGCCCGTTCAGAAACCTGACGGCGGAGGGGAAGAATCGGTTCCTATGATAGCTCATTCGTGGGGATGAGAGATACCTCACCTGGAGGAGGTGCTGGTGACATGGCTATTTATAGAACTCAGTCCCAGCAATGTTAATAAAGGAATGTGGAAAGTCTGTACCTTTAAATTCTCATTGTACGTGTTACGTTCGTGCCTACAGAGCGATGAAGATGACCACGGCGAATCCGATCTGGACAGTGCCAGCGTCCACAGCTGCTCCGTGCGATCTGAGGGCTCAGCTGGTTTGGGCAAGAGGAGGAGGAAAGGTGGCAAGAGAAAAAAGAAGTGTAAATAATCCACTCTTTCGTGACAGAATCTCTATTTAGGTGCAGTGGGCTCCTGTGTTTATGCTCAGACTGGCGGTCAGAGGACCTGATGCAGTGTGGAGGACGGTTGCTTACGCGGGGGACTAGTTGCGGTCTCAATCGTAGATCCGTTACGTGGCGAGGTACCCAGGGCAGATCGGGGGAGGATTCTTGGTCTGTAGTGAGGTTGGCCGGAGCAGCATTATTATTGCTGAGAGAGCAAGAAAGAAACGTAACTAGAGATTGTGCTATTGAGTGTAACTGGGTGCAGCCGCACAGCAGACGGGGGCCATTCAGCCCCTCTGTCCCACACCACCAGTTAGTTCAGAAGTAGTTTGCCTGGACCTCAGCTCATCTCACACACCTGGGAATCGCATTCATTGGCACTCCTAAACAAGAGACCAAGGAAAGCTCTGATTGCCAAACTCTTGAAAGTGTGTGTTCAAGAATCTTAAAACCTTTTTGTGGATAAAATGCTTCTTGATTCTTGTTCCTGAAAGGTCCATTTCTAATTTTAAGCTTGATTCCTTGACTGACTTCATCTGAGCCAGTAGTTTCCCTCTGGATGAACCTACTATCCTTGAATATTTTAAATTCTGATTACTCTTTAATCTTCTGTAAACTGAGAAATACAATCTGACCCAATGCAACCCTTGTAATTTAACCTCCTAATCCTGATCTTGATATGCGAACTGGTTTTGAAAGCTGAACACTGAGCTGCACTGAATCTGGTCTCTTTCCATTTTGTGCTTTATGTTCTGTGATTTTGCTTGTGTGTGTGTGTGGCAGGGGGAGGGGGGCTTGCTTTGATGTTTTTTCTTTCAGTGAGTTCCATGGATTTTGTTTCGTGGAGAAGTTGAATTTCAGGGCTGTATACTGCACACGTACTTTGATAATAAATGTGCTTTGAATCACTTGCATCCTGATGTTCGCCACTCAGGGTCCTGTATGATTCACCCACGGGGCATGGGAGTAACAGGATTTATTAACAAGGTGTTTTTGCTTTTAAAAGAAAACACGAGTTTTATAAACAGAGGGACAGGATGTTAAAGCAGTGAAATATTTATAGAATTCAACATGATTCGGCTCAGCAAAGTGGACATTTCAGGGCTGCGCCTTAAGAGAAAGATGAAGAGGCCCTGGAAGTGAGACAAAGTAAGGATCAATTGGATGGCACTGCAGATGAGAGGAGAAGTTTGAAAAAACAGGTCTCTTCACCTTGAAACAGAAAAGATGAAGGGTGAGGAGGTGGCCTGATAAAGATTTTGGAGAAGATGAAGTTTTGATTGAGAGGAAGGAGCTAGCTGTGTTTGGCCAGAGAGTCTATTACCAGTGGGCACAGGTTTAAAGGATTAGTTAAAGATCCAGTTCAGGGACGCAGCGAATTCTTTTCAGTCAGAATTGTTCAGATCTTGAACAATCTAAATCATGCCAGCTAATCCCCCAATTAATTTAAAAATTTTAATTTTTGTTAGGCCCTGTCTCCACCACTGACCCCTGAGCCGCTGATTCTGGTTTATAACTTGTTTAGTTCCTTTTACTTGTTAATGCATACTTTTCCATCTGGGTTACATTAAAATCTAGTCATAATATTGTGCCTTCCACTTCAACTTGTTTTCTCAGGGTCTCCCTAATGTTTGAAAACCTTAGCACAGTATTATTAAATCACTTTTCTTTGAACAAAGTGTCTTCAGCTGTGGAGTTTCCTAACACCAATACAAAAATTTCACCCCCTCCCACAAAAAATTAAGGTACTGTTTCGAGTGACAGCTCGCTTGCCCCTTTATTGCACATCATTTCCCTGACTATTGCTTCTTTTAATTCCCAGTGGAGGAAGGTGATGGCTACGAGACAGACCACCAGGACTACTGTGAAGTTTGCCAGCAAGGAGGGGAAATTATCTTGTGTGATACCTGTCCAAGGGCCTATCATTTAGTCTGCTTGGACCCTGAGATGGAGAAGGCCCCAGAAGGGAAGTGGAGTTGTCTGCACTGTGTAAGTGTTGGCTTCTGCCCGGTTGCAGTTTTCGCCGCTTGCAGGTTGGTGTGAACTTGTTTGAGGGTTGCGGCGTGTGTGGCCGGAGTTTCAGGAGCGTGCCCAATGTGGTCTTCCACTGCTGTAGTCCGTCCACTTTGACACGTTATGGGTTCAAAGATGCTTTTCTCCACATCACGTTTGTTAAGGAAACACAGAAAACCTACAGCACGGTAGAGGCCCTTCGGCCCACAATGCTGTGCTGAACATGTACGTACTTTAGAAATCACTTAGGGTTACCCCTAGCCTTCTGTTTTTTCTAAGCTCCATGTACCTATCCAGGAGTCTCATAAAAGGCCCTGGATATGTGAGCTACTGTCACCTTCCTGTCCGCTTGAATGAGTCTAACCATTCTCCTCTGGCCTCTCTCGTTGACAAGATGTTTTTGCCCACAGAACTGCCACTCACTGGATGTTTCTTGTTTCACAACTCGAGAAACTGTTGTGTGTGAAAATCTTTGGAGTATCTGAGATACTCAAGCTACCCTGTCTGGCACCAACAACCATCCCACGATCAAAGTCACTTAGATCACATTTCCTCCCCGTTTTGAGATTTGAACTGAGCAACAAGTGAACCTCTTGACAATGTCTGCTTGTTTTACCATATTGAGTTGCTGCCACATGATTGGCTGATTAAATATTTGCACTAACGAGCGGGTGTATCGAACAGTGAGTGACTGTACAATGGTAAAGGAACCCCCCCAGCATGCAGTCTGATACTCAAGCATGTAAGAGCAGGAAGCTCCCAGAATGATGTTGCACTTACCCCAACACTATCTGATCACAACCCATTGACCCATCCTGCACTTGGGGAGTGGGCTGGTTTGTATGAAATCACTGGGGCAGGACTTGCTCAAGTTCAGGTTAATCACCATTCCGCCAGGCAGCTAAACGAAACAGCCTCGCTCCAAGGTCAAGATGTAAAACAGTACATAGTCACACACAGCACGTAGCTCGTAGAGTTACAATAGCACATACAGGTGCAGGAGTTCAATTCCCCCGGTCTGTGCTTTGCAGAAGCACCTTCCTCTAGCCCTAACTAATCTGACTGAATTTTCTGCCCATTGCTGCATTTATTGCAACTTGGATATGGATGTCACTAGCAACACTAACGTTTACTTCTCATATTTCATTGCCCTTGATAAACTCATAGCGGGATGTTACCTTGAACCCACTGCGTTACAGTGAACGGGCTGACACAGTTCTCCAGGATATGAAGTGGCTGGATTTCAATGTGGTACTGATGAAAGGAATGTCGTTGTTCTCCGGGTCAGGAAGGGCTGTAGCTCAGAATCGATCATGTCCTGATTTCAGAGGGTTTGTTTCCCCACCAGCTCTGGCTCGGCGAGACGCCGCTGCGGGCCGACTGTGATGGCGGTATCTGTGCACCCCATTAAAAAATTATCTCTGGTAATCACTCCAGGAAAAGGAAGGAATCCAGTGGGAGGCCAAAGAGGATGAAGAGGATGAGGATGAAGAGGAGGGTGTGGATGAAGAAGATGATGATCACATGGAATTCTGCCGCGTCTGCAAGGATGGGGGCGAGCTGCTGTGTTGCGACTCTTGCCCTTCCTCTTATCACATTCACTGCCTTAACCCCCCGCTGCCCGAGATCCCGAACGGGGAGTGGATTTGTCCTCGGTGCCTGGTGAGTCTATAACTGGCCTGAACCCAAGCCATACTGACCTTCTTCAAGTGCCTCTAGGTTTCCATACTGATGTGTTCTTCGTTCTCTAAAGCCGGGGTTTGGATCTGATTCTGAGGAATAATCAGAGGTTCACAGGCCGGAGTGTTAACAATGTGATGCACGAGTCGTTCATTTCCACGCCTTGTGGAAAGGGCGGGAACCTTACCGTTTCTTTAGCATATTTGTGTTTTTTTTTCTCTTTTAAGAGACCGAGTTGGTAGCTCGACGCTCAACCCAGCACGGAGAGGAAGCGTGCAAGGGGCCACCCGGATGCAAACCTGTGACCACTGGCCTCAAAGTCTGATGCGGGCTGCACCACTGGCCAGCTTTGATGCTTGAGTGCTCAGAGGCAACTGGGCCCCTATGCAGTGATGCAAAATGTGGCACCAAGCTTGCCTGTGAGAAATGTAGCCTCGAATCTCTGAGGACCTTGACCAGGAGAGCACTGGAGTTTAGGTTACTGTTGGTTTTGGGTCTCCAGCTTATCTGAGCTGCTGTTGGAGAGTTTGAGGCATCCATCTGCTTTCTGGCACTGTCTGTGTTGCTGGTTGTCCCAGTGTCCTTCCATCATGTTGATATACTCAGTAATTACCCCCTGACTTCAGCCCCCTCCCCACCCACATCATCTACCCCTCACCCATGGAAATGCTTGCTCCTCCCAAAATGATCGATTACCTGATCTCTTCCTTCACGTGTCCCCTCTTGAACTCACTTCTGTTACAGAGAAAAGCTTGAAACTCACGGGTGTTAGAATATCAGAGACTATTTAATCCGCTGCTTCAGAGGCTGCCGTGGGTCAGATTTGAGTTGTAAATCGTGGTCTGGTCATCCCCCTTCACCCCCCGCCCCTTCGTTCCCCCCCCCCAGGGGAATTGTGGTTGGGAAAAGGGGAAGGAACTGGGAAGCACCAGGGAGATATGCTGTAATGATCAATAAACCAATTGTTTGGAATCAAATTACCTTTCTGGTGTCTCAGGGCTGGGTGCGTCTGCAGCCGTGCCACCCCCTGCCCCTGGCACTCCTTCTCTGCCACCCGTCCCACACCCTTCCAGTGGCACTCCAGCCTCACCATTCCCAACGACCTTTGCTCCCGCCGGATTAACAGACTCGCTGTCTGCTCCGCATTGACAATTACAGTACTGCGAAAAAGCCTTAGGCTCCCTAGCTATATATACTGTATGTGCCCAAGACTCTTGCACAGCACCGTATAATGTTTTACAGTTTGATTGGGTATTTGTGTATGAGTTGAGGCTTAGCCAGATTATACTAATCAATCACAAGTGACGGTGTAACTCTCTGTGTTGTTTCAGTGCACTCCCCTGAAAGGGAAGGTTCAGCGGATCTTGCACTGGACGTGGGGCTCCCCCCCGCCACCACGCACTCCTTCAGGCCTGGCAGACGGAGCCACTGACGCGGAGCGCCCCAAGCCCCTGGAAGGACGGCCGGAGCGGGAGTTCTTCGTGAAGTGGGTGGGCCGATCGTACTGGCACTGCTCCTGGGCCACAGAGCTGCAGGTAGGCAGAGTGTGTTCAGACCTGCGGCCCGACAGCTGAGGTTGAGTGGGGCAGGGGGGTCCTCGGTTATCCTGTGTTTACCGGGCTTCAGGTGTTCATGGACTGTACAAGCACCTAGGACTGTCAGCAGCCTCTTCTGCTTTTCTGTTGCAGATGACCATCTGTGCACGTTCTCACGGTGAAGTGTGATTTGTATATGGTGAACGTCACAGTTTGTGACATCTCATCTTTAGTTTTGAAGTATAGCCATTGTTGTAATGGGGGAAACATGAATCCACAAGGTCATTATATTGAAATGCTGGGGTACTGTGCCCACTGCAGAGCTCTTCCACGCTCTACCTCATGCATGATCCCTATGGACTAAAGCAACCTCTGTGCAAATGTGAAGCCCAGCTGTAAAGCGGCTTCATTGACCAGTGTGCACCACAAGCTTGCCGTGTCGCAGCGACAAATCACAGGCAGAAAGCAAGTGGGCCTGGAACACAGAGGCAAGCCGCCTCTGGAGGGGGAGCGTAGGTCTCAGTATTGGCTAAATGACTCATTCTCACCCCCGGCGCTCTCCTTTAAGTGACCGTGCCAAGCAAACTTTGTCGAGGTGCCCATCTCTTAGGGAGGCTGCAGCGGTAACTGAGGAACTTGTCCCATCAATTCACAGAAGGCTGGTGCTTTGTGATGCTTGTGCATTGTGTGATATGCCCGTTTAAACCTGGTGTCGCACTTGGAGCAGCACAATCTAAATGCAGAATAATTTCTATTCTGTGTTGTCCTGATTGAGGTGTGAATGTTGGTGAGAACTTCCTGCTTTTCTTTGACCTATTTGCATCAGAACTTCTACAGCCACTCGGTAGGGCAGACAGAGTTTAAAGTTTACTTCTGTTTTGCGTGCTGTACTACTGCAGGGACTTGTACCTGTTCTGAGTGCTCTTAGGATGCTTGGCTTTGCATTCTTATGCAGAAAAACCCAAATTATACAGTGTTACACTGTGTAAGTGTGGAGTAATAGGCCATTTTGCTCAAATTAGTGTCCTTTTATCCTTCGTATTCGAGAGGGGCAGAGAGGGAAAATGGATCAGCTGCAATGAAATTGCAGACTTGATGGGCCAAATGGCCTAATTCTGCTCCTATTATCATGTGATCTTATGGTATCTTTAGATTCCTTTCTTCCCTCGTGTTCTTAACTAGCTGCCACCTAAAGACAACGATGCCTCTGTGACTGCTTACAGCCAGGAGCCCATATTCTTTCCACACCTTGGTTTGAAGAAGCTTCTCCTGAATTTCCTAATTGCGTAGGTTACAAGAAAACATTTTGAAGAGAGGAGGAAGTATAGACTTGGAGAGGAGTTTCTAAGCTTAGGCCTCCAACACCGAACTCCACAGGGCAGAAACAGGCCCTTCAGCCCATCTAGTCCATGCGAACCATTAATCTGCCTAGTCCCATCGATCTGTATCTGGACCAGAGCCCTACATACCCCTCCCATCCATGCACCTATTCAAATTCCTCTTAAATGAACTCGCATCTACTGCGGCTCATTCCACACTCTCATGACCCTCTGAGTGAAGACATTTCCCCTCATGTTCTCCTTAATCTTTTCACCCTTCACCCTTAACCCACGGCCTCTAGTTACTGTCCCACCCAACCTGAGTGGAAAAAACCTGCTTGCATTTACCCTATCTATACCCTTCATAATTTTGTATACCTCTACCCCTCAATCTTCAATGTTCCAGAGAATAAAGTCCTAACCTATTCAGCCTTTCCCTATAAGGCCTGGACTTCAACGATGAATCAGACTTCTAAAAGAGATGGCAATTGAGCCCCAGCATAGAAACACCCTCCAACGTATTTGCTTTATTCTTTTAACCGTGGCAAACCTTTTTAGGCGTCTCTTCATCAGCTCAGTCAGTGGATCCTTCTATCTATGTGTTTCTGTCTAAAAGTATTAAAGCAGTTGAGCTTAAGTATGGAAGTGAGTTTGCATCATAACCATTTTTGGGTAAACTATTTCTCTTGCTCCTGATTGGATTACATTATTTTCTGCTCCAGTTTCTGGTATCACCTGCAAGCGGAAAATTTTTTCAAAAGACCCTGTCACAAATTCTCTGTCTGTCTGTGTCTTCCCCTGTCTCCCAGATTATGGTACTAAGTTATGTTTCTTGTTGTTTCCTATTCAGTAAAGGTCGACAGTGGGGAGAGTGTTGGGGTGGTGGTGGGGTGCCAGTTGACACAACAAGCGGGGGTGTTTAAACATTGGGCTGTTGTTGGTTGACTGCAGCTGGAGCTGTACCACACGGTGATGTTCCGGAACTTCCAAAGGAAGAACGACATGGACGAGCCGCCACCGTTCGACTACGGCTCCGGAGATGACGAGAAGAGCGAGAAGCGGAAGAATAAAGATCCGCAGAGCGTGGCGATGGAGAAGCGGTTCTATCGGTACGGCATCAAACCTGAGTGGCTGATCATCCAGCGAATCATAAATCACAGGTGAGGAGCTGGTCAGAAAGAGGTGGAGGCCTTTCTGCCCCCTTCACTTAGTTCAGGTTTCTTGTACTGCAAGCCTGGCATGGTTCTCTCGCTCTTCCTACCTCGTCCTACTAAACTCCACTAATCAGAAACCAAACTCCTCCATGGAATGCAAATATGAAATAAAAACAGAACATTCAGCGGGTCAGATTTCAAAGTAAATTAACATCATCGTATATTACCCCGAGATTCATTTTCTTGCAGACATTCACAGTAGTACTAAAAAAGAGAACAATAGGATCAATGAAAAACTATATACAGACAAAGCAATAATGTGCAAAAGGAGACAAACTGTGTAAATACAAAGAAAACTGATAAAAAATAATAAACAAATAGTACCGAGAACGAGTTGTGGGGTCCTGAAAGTTGTGGAATCAGGTGAGTGGACGGGCTCACGGATTGGCTGTGACTGGCTCTGTGTCCGTGAGTGAAATCACTTTCTGGAACTTCAGTTCTGAATATCATTTGCTTACTTTTATTGTTTCTTTTCCCCTGCACTCTGGATGTTTGATGGTCTTTTTAAAACTGGGTTCAGTTGGGTTTCTTTGTTCGGTGGCTGCCTGCGAGGGGACGAATCTCAGGGTTGTGTACAGTGTACGTACTCTGAACGTTATCCAGTCTGGTTCAAGAGCCTGATGACTGAAGGGTAATAACTGTTCCTGAACCTGGTGGTGTGGGACCTGAGGCTTCTCTCTACCCCCTTGAAGGCAGCAGTGAGAACCCGCGTCTGTGGAGAGGAAACAGAGTGAGCAGAGACGTTGACCCAAAACACATTAATTCTGGTTCTCTCTTCCTGGATGCTGTCTGATTGTTGAGTATCTTCAACATTTTGTTCATACCAGCAGGAAGAGTGTTCCATCACTGTTTGCTTGACAGAAATGCTTCCTGACATCCCTGCCAAACATTAGATCTCTTATTTTCACGCTTATGTCCCCTTGCACTTGATTCTGGCAGCAGAGAATGCAGCTCCTCGCTAATCAGCTGCACGGTATTGGTTAATTCTTCAAAGACACCACCTGTTAAAATAAATGAGACCAAATGGTTTATTGTGGAGGTGCAGTGAAAAACATATCTTGCATACTGTTGATACAATCACTTTATTACACAGTGCACTGAGATAGTACGAGGTAAAACAATAAAGTGTAACAGCTATAGGTGAACTGAATCAAAACTGGGTTTAATGTCACCGGCATATGTTGTGAAATTTGTTAACTTTGTGGCAGCAGTACAATCCAATACATGAGATAATATAGAAACTAAACAAATTATAGTGTGTGTGTTTATATGTGTATATATAAGTTAAATTAAATAACATTAAATTTAACACTCACACTCTCTCTTTCACTCTCTCTCACTCTCTCTCTCACTCTCACTCACACACTCTCACTCTCTCTCACACTCTCACTCTCTCACTCACTCTCACCAAAATGATCGCTGAAATCTCCCCCGTGAGGCAGGGGTCGGTGATATAGTTTAAGTTACTGTCATTGTCTCTGGAAGCTAAACCATAATTCAAGCTCCCTGAATATCTGCACTCGGATGCTTCCAGGCCTTGTACTGGGCAGGCTCGTGTAGAGTTGCCCCATGCTGCAGTCAGACCTCCCCAGCCCAGGTTCTGCCTAGGTTTCCATCTAACTTGTGCTCTTGCTGTAACAAGATAAAAACATTCTTTTTTATTTCCAGCTTTGATAAGAAAGGTGATTTACATTATCTGATTAAATGGAGGGATTTGCCATATGATCAGGCGACCTGGGAACATGAAGATTTTGACATTCCGGATTACGACACCATGAAGGAGATGTACTGGAACCACAGGTCAGTGTCTCTCCTTCCAGAAGAAGGCAGCAGCTTCTAGTGAAAGTTAAAACAAAAACTGCAGATGCTGTAAGCCTGAAATAAAGACAAACTATACTGGAAACACTCAGATCAGTGGATCGAGCAGCACTTGTGGGGGGTTGGGAACGTGTCCAGGGAAGGAATTGTTGACATTTCAGGTGGAAGCCCTGCAGCAGAGGCTTGGGTCCCTCTGGTTGATTAGCGACCTCCATGATGTATCAGAATTAAGGCAGCCCCACGAGAGGAGCAGGGCTCGGAGCTGTGTGGCACGGACGTGGGAGGGGAGGTTAATTACTGCTGCTGTTTCATCCCTTTGGTAAAAGTACAGTGGACGTCACCTGCTCCGATCTCCCCGCAGGCAGTTGATTATGGGTGAAGACATACGACCAGTGAGGAAGCTAAACAAGAAAGGACAGAAAGCTCGGGAGTTGGTCTTTGACCCACCCCCATGCCAGCCTGTTGTGGACGTAAGTGAAAATGACAGAGCCTCAACACTGGGCATCTGTGGGTGGGGGGGTTGTGTGTGTGTGTAAAAGTGAACATGAGGTCAGGACAGAGTATCAATGCTGGGCCTGTTTTGTGTGTGTGGGTAAAAGTGAACATGAGGTTTGGACAGAATCCCAACACTGGGCACCTGTGGGTGTGTATGTGTGTAAAAGTGAACATGAGGTTGGGACAGAGTCCCAACACTGGGTGTCTGTGGGTGGGTGGGGGTGTGTGTGTGTGTGTGCGTGTGTGTGTGTGTGGGTGGGTGGGGGTGTAAAGGTGAATATGAGGTCGGGATAGAGTATCAATGCTGGGCCTGTTGTGTGTGTGTGTGTGTGTGTGTGTAAAAGTGAACATGAGGTCGGGACAGAATCCCAACACTGGGCGTCTGTGGGTGGGGGTGTGTGTGTGTGTGTGTGTGTAAAAGTGAAAATGAGGTCGGGACAGAGTATCAATGCTGGGCCTGTTGTGTGCGTGTGTGTGTGTGTGTGTGTGTGTGTGTGTAAAAGTGAACATGAGGTCAGGACAGAATCCCAACACTGGGCATCTGTGGGTGGGGGGGGGGTGTGTGCGTGTGTAAAAGTGAAAATGAGGTCGGGACAGAGTATCAATGCTGGGCCTGTTGTGTGTGTGTGTGTAAAAGTGAAAATGAGGTCGGGACAGAGTATCAATGCTGGGCCTGTTGTGTGTGTGTGTGTGTAAAAGTGAAAATGAGGTTTGGACAGAGTCCCAACACTGGGCGTCTGTGGGTGTGTGTGTGTGTGTGTGTATAAAGGTGAAAATGAGGTCGGGACAGAGTCCCAACACTGGGCCTCTGGGCCTGTTGTGTGTGTGTGTGTGTGTGTGTGTGTGTAAAAGTGAACATGAGGTCGGGAGAGCCTTGACGCTGGGTCTGTTGGGCGTGTGTGTGTGTGTGTGTAAAAGTGAACATGAGGTCAGGGGAGAGCCTTGACGCTGGGCCTGTTGGGCGTGTGTGTGTGTGTGTGTAAAAGTGAACATGAGGTCAGGGGAGAGCCTTGACGCTGGGCCTGTTGGGCGTGTGTGTGTGTGTGTAAAAGTGAACATGAGGTCAGGGGAGAGCCTTGACGCTGGGCCTGTTGGGCGTGTGTGTGTGTGTGTAAAAGTGAACATGAGGTCAGGGGAGAGCCTTGACGCTGGGCCTGTTGGGCGTGTGTGTGTGTGTGTAAAAGTGAACATGAGGTCAGGGGAGAGCCTTGACGCTGGGCCTGTTGGGCGTGTGATGCATTGCTCCATCCTGAGGTCCTGGGTGGTATCATCCAAACTTCAAAAGTGATTCTATTTCAGTGGCAATGTTTGATAAACAGTGGATTCCGGCCAATTGGGACACATTGGGACCAGTACACTTCGGCCCAATTAACCGGCTGCCCAAATTAGCTAAAGTTTCATGGAAATAGTTAAAAGGTAAAAAAAAAGACAAACTACCATTTAATTGAATAACAATTTATATACTTAAATGAAATACAGAACAAATTGGTGCACTACCAATGCCTCTACTATACAACACAGTCATGTAAAACTATTAGATCCCAATAGCGAAAGGCAGAGGAATTCGTCTACCATGTTCATTTGATTGACTGTAAATGACCAGAATCAGTGCAGATAATGGACCGTCTTCATACAATGCTTCAGACAGTTGCATCCTCCACATCTTCATTTAACTTTTGAAGTGGTGAAATCACTTAAATTTTCACCCCTGGCCATTTGTGGCATTTCCAAGCTTGAAACTGTTTAAGGAAAACAGTTATCTCCTTATTTTTGACCAACCTCAGTGACAAAATCACTGCTTTTTCAACACAAACACACGTAACTTGACTCCGTGTTTAAAATTGATCACTCTAAGCACAGTGTCGCATCTAACAGCCATGCAAGTGCAGGCGACTGACGGTAGAAACCGTTCGGGTAAAGTCTCCGGCCCCAATTAAAATAAACAAAGGGAATCCCGGCCATTTTCTTGATTTAGTTTTAGTTCTTTAAGAAATGTCCCAAATATACAGCTGCCCCGATTAAACCGATGGCCCATTTAAACAAAATCCACTCTATTTTGAGGCTTCCTCTACAACATTGTGGCCAAAAACTTCTTGGTTTAGGTGCGAGTAAAATCTCTGTGTTCTTTTAGTTCACTTGTAAACCAGTTTGACTTCCAGAGTTGGCAGCTGGGGGAAACACCTGACTGTTGGGAGTTTGAAGTCTAACTAGTTATACAGGTGATGTTCTCTGCTCATTCTGTCCTCCACCTGAATACTTACACGCCTTTCTTCCCGGCCACAGCCGACCGTGAAGTTTGACAAGCAGCCGGATTACATTGACGCTACTGGAGGCAACTTGCACCCTTACCAGCTGGAGGGGCTGAATTGGCTGCGCTTCTCCTGGGCACAGGGCACAGACACCATCCTGGCCGATGAAATGGGACTGGGGAAAACAGTTCAGACCATTGTGTTTCTGTACTCGCTCTTCAGAGAGGTGAGGGTGTGGGGGAAGTCGGGTGGGTGGTATGTGGAAAGGTTGTGGATGGAGAGGCTAGGGCAGTTAGGAGTCAGGTCCTTGGGTGAAGATATAAAGTCTGGTGTTAAACAGTCTGGTTCAGGAGAACCTGTGTGAATATTCTTCCCTGTCTATGAGTTTGGAGAGATGTTTTACCTTATTGTCCCAGAACGCTGACTCTTTCTCGGGGCCCGTGATTCAATATTAAAATATCCATCTCTTGCTTACAACCAATCATAGTTTAAATTTATACTTTGAATAAAGAGGTTAGCTTTGTCGCATGCACATTGACACATACAGTGAAATGCGTCATTTGCCCCAATGACCAACGTGTGCTAGGAACAGCTTTTAAATTCCTCGGCATACACATCACTGAGGATCTGTACACACCAGGTGTGTGACGACACAGCGCCTGTTTCACCTCAGATGGTTGAAGTTTGGTATGGGCCCCCAAATCCTATAAACTTTCTGCAGGGGCACAATTGAGAGCATCCTGACTGGCTGCATCACTGTCTGGTATGGGAACTGTACTTCCCTCAATCGCAGGACTCTGCAGAGAGTGATGCGGACAGCCCAGCGCATCTGTAGATGTGAACTTTCCACTATTCAGGACATTTACAAGGACAGGTGTGTAAAAAGGGCCCGAAGGATCATTGGGGACTCAAGTCACCCCAACCATAAACCGTTCCAGCTGCTACCATCTGGGAAACGATACCGCAGCATAAAAGCCAGGATCAACAGGCCCCGGGACAGCTTCTTCCACCAGGCCATCAGACTGATTAACTCACACTGATAGAATTGTACTTCTATGTTATATTGACTGACTGTTGTACACACTATTACAAATTGCACATTTAGACGGAGACGTAACATAAAGATTTTTACTCCTCATGTACGTGAAGGATGTAAGAAATAAAGCCAGTTCAATTCAAGTTTTGCTGCTAACGTAGCGAGTGCACAGTTAACTCACCTTGATCTGTACACCTTTAGAATGTGGGAGAAAGCCAGAGCACCGAAAGGAGACCGATGCAGTCATAGGAAGATGTAAAAACTCCTCACGGTCTGTGGGAGAAAGGAATCCCGATCACTGGCATTGTATGGTGTTACACTAACCGCCAAGCTTCCTTGTGCTGCCCCTAGTTCCCTAGATTAGTTCTAATGATTTGGTCTTCAGATTATTCCAGTCGTTTCAAGGGTATTTGAGAATTTTTTTTCCTCCTGTATGTTCTGCTCTCAACTCTGTATGTATCACTTCATATTTACTCCTCCTGTGCAATTATGAAGTAATTTGGGATTTTTATGACTTGAGTATATGAAAAAAAGGATCTAGTGCTTTCCCAGTGCATATGACGCTTAAACTCTTCTCGGGCTTCCAGGTGTCGATTTTAACCGAGGATTCGCTGGCCAAACTCTGTCGTCTTCATCAAGGATGATGCCTAGGCATGTCTAGTCCTATGGTGTACTCGCTCAAGTCCTGTTGTCCGACCCTCCTGATTGGCTAGTCCTCAACCAATCGGGTTAAGAAGGACGATGGGAGTAGAATATAAATAGCAATGGGCTAGACAGGATGATGAAGATGGTGGAGTTTGTCATGGAAATGTAGGTTAAAATTGACACCTGAATCCAGCTGGAAGCCCAAGAAGAGTTTATGCGGGATATTGGTCTACATTTCCTTGAGTCATGTAGTTTGGTACAAAAGTTTACATTAAAAGTTGTCCTAAGTATTACTCAAAAGTATAATTTGAGCTGAGGCATCTGCTCTGATTTCTAAGACTCAGGATACTGGGTAGAGATCAAAGGAACAGCAAGTGCTGCCTGATGTTTGTCTGGCACCTTTTTAACATGAATAAGTGGTGAATCAGTTCACTGCAGAATAACTGGCAATGGTAGACTTAATGAGTGAGTGTCTGATTGCTCTGGGTTTGTCATTAATGGAGTTCAGAAGGATGAGGTGGGGTGGTGGGGGATCTCGTTGAAATGTACTGATTACTGGATGTCGAGAAGGAAAGTGTAGGATCTGTTTTGAATTACATACCTACTTCTGCCTTTTTCTTACTAGGGACACTCCAAGGGACCTTTCCTGGTGAGTGCCCCGCTGTCAACGATTATTAATTGGGAGCGGGAGTTCATGATGTGGGCACCGTCCTTCTACGTGGTAACGTACACTGGAGACAAAGACTGTCGTGCTGTAATCCGTGAGAACGAGTTCTGCTTTGATGAGAATGTTTTCAAGAACGGGAAGAAGACCTTCAGGATGAAGGTGAGTGTCTTCCCTTTTTCTGGTTTCTTGTTTTTAAAAAAAATTTATTCAAGGGTATGGAAGTTATCGGTGTCCGGCAGTTAATTCCCATCTCCGGGGAAGGTGGCGAGCTTCTGTCTTGAACAGGGAGCTCATGTGGTGACGATGTTCCCACTCCTCTGGCAGGTTGGGAGTTTTGGAATTTGGACCCATTGACTAAAGGGACAACTGATACATATCTGAGGATGGTGTGTGACTTGGAAACAATCTGCTGAAGGAACTTGATGTGTCTGTGTGTGGGGTGGGAAGGAATTGTGAAGGAAAAGACCCTTCCTTTCCTCCCACAGACTCTTGAGACCCTCCAGAAAATAGTTTGGGTCGCTCCAGGTTCCAGCACCTGCAATCATTTATATCTCTCGGTCGTTGCGACGTTCCCAACTGCAAGCTACCTTGCGTGTTTCTGCATAGTGAAGTTGGTGGGGTTGGGAGAACGTGTAGCAAATTCCTACGATGTACTTGGATGTTGGCACTGACTGCAGCCACAGTGTCCAGGTGATAGAGTGAATGAAGTTTTAAAATGGTGGGTAGAAACCGGTGAACTTCCTTATTCTGGCCAGCAAATGGTAACTTATTTGAATGAGCATTCTTTATATGGACTTACTAAATCACTGGTAGTACATAGTTAATCTTTGGTTAACGCTGAGTTTGCAGACTCAGCAGTTCACTGCCCCTGGGAAAGCACAGGAACAATATTGTGGGGATTGTAGTGGAGTGACCAATGCTGGGAAGGATAGAACGGTGATGTACTCTGTGACCGAATAGCCTGCTGGACATCACAGCTTGTGAACATTGCCCATCTGGGTGAAGGATTTAAGGGGAACCATTGAACGGAATAGGGGAAAGTGTGTGTCTGTGTATTTAAGTATTAGTGGGGAAGGTGGAGAGAGATTTTCCACTCTCACTGGGTCTTTATTTGTCACACGTACATCAAAATATACAGTGCAAATGCTTCATTTTGCGTCAACAACCAACACAGTCCGAGGATTGTGCTGGGGGAAGCCTGAGGGTTTTGCCAAGCTTCCGGAGCGAACGTGGCATTTCCATAACTTACTAACCCTAACTTATTCAACTTCAGAATGTGGGAGGAACCCAGAGCAGCCGGGGAATTCTCGTGTTCAGGGGGAGAATAGTACAAACTCCTTACAGACAGTGGCAGGATTCAAACCCCAATCAGTGATCACTGCATGGAAAAGCAATTGCTCTAATGGCTGTGCTGTTCAAAGCTTGGTTGTTGATACTAATGGAAGAAGCCCATAATCCACACTGTAATGTACTGTACTCCCACTGCTCTTGTTGGTTTGGTTTGCATTCTCTGGGCCTGTCTGTTGCTTGAGTGATCACTGTGTTTGGGATTTACAGCACTGAGAGAAACCATTTTCTGTTTTCAGAGTGAAGCTCAAATAAAGTTTCACGTCCTGCTCACATCGTACGAGATGATCACCATTGACCAGACAATTCTCGGATCCATTGACTGGGCTTGCCTTGTGGTTGACGAAGCTCACAGGCTGAAAAATAACCAGTCCAAAGTAAGTGTGAGGTGGTTCTATTGCCCTGGGAGGACAGTCTATTGGACTGCTGGCTTCATTATCTCTAATCTGGTGAGCTGCCGTGTAGCCCTCCATGTTGATCCTTACAGGTGACGAATGGTGACTGATATCTTTGAAACCTCCATACATTGTAGTGACATGCACCATTCAGCTAGAGCTTTTAATATACAGAAACAAACTACAACAGATTCAGAGTGGATCAAATTATAGGTGCTTTTATTACTTACTTGCGAGAGAAGAGTCTATCGCCACACATGTTATTGTCTGGAAATAGTTTCATTCTTACATCTCAAAACAAGCCATTTTTATACTTTTTAACAGAGAACAGTAATTAGCTTGCCCCATTCCATAACATTCCTCCATTATCTGCATCTTTATCCGGTTCTTTAGTAGTGGTGTTCTGTTTACCTCTGCTGTTGAAACATCCCCCCTGCCATAATAAACACATTTTCCTTCATAAAACGCATATGCTGATAAATCAAACGCACACGCGCACACCCCCCCCCCCCCACTGTAAACCTCCCATCCAAACCAGCAAAACACTCTGGGATTTCATAAGTTCCATTTTATCACATTTTACAAAAGTTACAAATTCATAGATTTCAAGGTTACAGATATATTTCCATAGAAATTTGAAAATTGAGCTGAAGAAAGAAATAATGATTTGCTTTCATGATAATTAAGTAGATTCTTGTTAATAGAGCAGTCTTGAAATGCAGAGTTTTCAGTGCCTGGTGGTTATTCAGTTCATCATTTCAATGCTGGTATTTTGCTGGAAAAATCTAGAAGTTATCCTACTCTCCCTGTCATACTGTATCACTTTGTTCCAGTGTTTGTGAAGGGTTCCTTTAGAATCAGTCTGGTTTATTATCACTGACACCTGTCATGAAGTTTGATGGATTATAGCAGCAGGTCAATGCAAGGCCTAAAAAAAACTGTGTTACAAAGATAAATGGAGTTTAAAAAGGAATAATGAGTTAGTGTTCGTGGACTGTGCAGATACCCTATGACAGAGGGAAGAAGCTGTTTCTAAAATGTTGAGTGTGGGTCTCCTGTACCTCCTTCCTGAAGGTAGTAATGAGAAGAGGGCATGTCTCAGGTGGTGAGGGTCTTTAATGAAGAATGCTTCCTGGTTGAAGCTCTGCCTCTCGAAGATGCTCTCGATGGTGGGGAGTGTTGTCCCCATGATGGAGCTGGTTGAGTCCTCATCCGTCTGCAGCCTCTTCCAATCCTGTGCATCGAAGTGTCCATCCTAGGTGATGATACAACCAGTCAGAATGCTTTCCACAGTACCTCTGTAGACATTTGTGAGTGCCTTTGGTGATATACCAAGTCTCCTCAAAATCCTAATTAAATCCAGCTGCTAGTGTGTCAATGAAGACTGGTGCGTGTCCTCCCTTGTACAGTATACTGTCAGCCTTCTGGCGTCCATGGGGAATGGTGGGGTTGGACGAGAATTGCTCCAACAAAAGCATTACAATATATATTACACTAGTATTCTGTCTGTAGACCTTTAAATCCCCCTATTCATTATGTTTTACGCTGCAGTTCTGAATTCTAAGGCTAAACCATATTGACATAAAATACAGAAGAAAGATCATACGTATAACTGTATTTCATTAGGTAAAATGTCAAATTATGTTTTCCTTGGCTGGAATGAGTTGTCCCTGACTTAAGGTGAGGTGTCCACTATTCAGGATGAAGATGAGAAGAAATTTCTTCACCCAGATGGTTGTGCGTCTTCTCTACCCAGGGATGTGGAACTCTACCCTCTGGGTATATTTAGGGCAGAGATTTCATACTGCATATTTTTCCAATAGAGGGATTGAACAGTAGTACAGGGAAAAGTCAGTGAGACAAAAGATCAGCCATGATCTTATTGAGAGGCATAAGGAACTGAATGAACAACCCCTGCTTTGTCACCCTTTTCTGTCGTTCTCCACTGTGTGGTTAGCTGGTTGACTGCGTCCTGGGCTATCACATTATGAATATCTTGCTCTCGACACCCTTCAGCCTGACTGTAGCTAAGATTACTCCTCAGACACGAAGATGCTTGGCTGCCATGACTCTGAGGCACACAGACGATCTCTCTTCATACACGTCACCGGAGCCTTTGAACTGTAAACTGCTGTGTCAAGCGTGACAAATGCTGATGGTATTAATATTAGCCCTGCTTGGTTCCCACTCACTCTCAGCAACCAAGATCCTTTCACTTGTTCCCTGTAAGCATCTGCTTTAGGTAAATAGCAATAGCAACCCCTTTATCTCTCCTCTCTTCCCCTACCCCCATCATCCCTAAGAAAGGATACAATTAAGCTTGAAAGACTCAGGAGGATGTTACTGGGACTGGATGGTTTTAGTTATGAGGAGGGACTGGCTAGGCTGGGAGTGCTTTTCCTGGAGAAAAGGAGGTTGAACAGTGACCACATCAAGCTTTCTAAAATTACGAGGGGCATAGATGTAGTGAATGGTCTCAGAATTTTTCCCAGGGTAGGGAGTATAAAACTAGATGTTTAAGATGAGAGGGAAAAGGTTTCAGAGACAAATTTTTCCACACCATGAGCTGCCAGAGGAGGTGGTAGAGGCTGCAACAGTTACCATGTTTAAAAGGTCTTTGGATAAGTTCATGGATAAGAAAGATTTAGACTTGCTCAAGTAGATACCTTGGTCAGCATGAATGAGCTGGGCTGAAGGCCCTGCTTTGGTATGTATAACTCTGTGGAACCTCCCAAACACCAACCTGGAATAATAACCGTCCGGAGTGTGGCAGTGCTGTCTGGAGCTGGAGCTACATCATGAAAAATCTAGAGAGGCAGAGCTGTTTTCATCTCAGGGCAGATGTGCAGTACAATGAAGGGGCTTTATTAAATAAAGTACTGCGCACAAGTCTTAGGCACAAATATATAGTTAGGGTTCCTGAGGCATTTGTGTAGTACTGAATTTGTCAACGTGGAGCAGAAGGCGAGCTTGTAAATGTGGTGGGTGCAAAGGATTTGGGGAATGATGAGGGTGGAGTGCTGTGGGAGGAGTGTGGGGCAGGTGGCAGAGAAGGAGTGCCAGGGGTGGGGTGGGGGGGGGGGAGGTGGCACGGGTGCAGACGCACCCAGCCCTGAGACACCAGGCAAGGCCATTTAATTCCAAACAACTGGTTTATTGATGACTCCAGAACCTCTCACTGGTGCTTCCTGCTCTTTCCCATCTCCCTTCCAACCACAATTCCCCTCTCCCTGCCCCCTTCCCACTCTCCGTCCACAATAGAGACCCATATCAGAATCAGATTTATCATCACTCACATATGCTGTGAAATTTGTTTTTGTTTTGTCCGGCTACACTACATTGCAATACATAAAATTAGCGCAGTACTGTGTTTAAAGTGAAACTGCTGACTGTAGGTGAGTCTATAACCAGTGCACAGGTTTAAGGTAAATGGTAAATAACCAGAGGTTAAATGTGTTTTTATTCTGAGAGGCCGTGATCTGCAGTGAAAGCAGATTCAATGATTTCTTTCAAAGTGGAATTGGTTAAGTATGCAAAAGGAAACCATTTAGAGTCACATGACAGAAGCATAATGGAATTGGGAGATTTTACCAAAGAGCTGGTGTAGATTTGGGTGTCACTTGGTTCTATGATGCTTCTCTGTGTTCCCATGAGCCTGTGTGTGAGAAGTTGATTTTTTTCCCTCAGTATTTCAGGGTGCTAAATTCATATAAAATCGATTACAAGCTGCTGTTGACGGGAACACCACTGCAGAATAACCTGGAGGAGCTTTTCCACCTGCTCAACTTCCTCACTCCTCTGCGTTTCAAGTAAGTTTTGCCACTTCAAAGTTTACATCTTTTATTTTTTCTGAAAGGAAAATATTCAGGTGGCCTCAACCATAGGACGTCTCAAAATGTAGTCGCTTGTGTTACAATCCAAGAGTCCGATTGTGCACAGTAAGCTTCTGTACATGGTGACGAAGTGACCTGCTCTTAATGATCACTGAACGTTGGTGTGGCACATCAGGGAGAAATTGTTGCTCTTCTTTGAATCGGCTTGAAGGCCAAATGGTTGAAGGAACATTTTATTTAAACATCTCACCTGAAAGAACATCTGTTTCAGTGCCGCGTTTAATTAGTTCCAACCATGGCTTAAGATGGGTTTTGTGTCTGAGTCTCTGGCGCGACTCCCAGTGAAGTCAGGTTCGCCATTGCGGGATCCCGATGCTTTTGCTATCTGGGTGATCTTGGAAGTTTAAGAACAAGGCGTAGAACTTGCTACTAATTTTATTTTTAAGTGTGACAGGGGCAGAGAATAGAAAGGAGGACGCATGGTGAGAGAGAACAGAGAAGGTGGGGGGAGAGTAGGGGAAGAGAGGAAGACAAAGGTGGTGTGGACTACTGGACAAAAGTAGCAGACTACTGAATTGAAATTTTAATAAATAACAGTTAACCAATCAAATAGCTTGATTCATGTAATGTGACACCCACATCTGAAACCAATAAGTTTCCAGAGAAGTACAGAGACAACTAACCACTGAAAAACTCACTGAACAATCACGTGTGCGGAGATGATTATGTAAAAGTACAAGCAAGCACAGCAAAGTTAAACTACAAGAAAAATAACTCATCTACAGCCTATTCCAACATCTTAATTAAAGTTGTGGCTTTTCCCGAGGACATTGACTCACACCCACATGGCCTCCTTCCCTTGTCAGTTCAGTCAAGGAGGTGTAGGTTGAGAAGAGTGATCCGAATTTAACTGGGATCCTTGTCTCAAGGAGATGGTAGAAACAAATGGTGGGAATAGCGGGTGACCCCAGACCCACCCATGGTATGAGATCAGGGACCTTCCTGGTAACTAGCGAGGAGAAGGCGTTGGTTGTAGAGAAGCTAGTGTTGAGGATGGAATTCATTGAGTTCACTAAATGTATCTGATGGACATTGGATTTCTTTCCACTTGGTTTGCAAGTGCACCTGTTACCTTTTATCTGCTGAGCTGATTTCTTCTTGCTTGAATTTAGCACCTGCTCTGGTCCCTGCTGCTTAGGGTCTCGTGTGCCACAGATGTGGTGCTTAGGTGTTGTCGGGACGAAGTGTGTGTGTGGGCAGTAGCAGAACTGGAGTTTGTATTTGGCTCTGCTAGTGACCCTACCTTAGGAGGGATATCAGGATGTGGTAGTACTGGTTTGAGAGATGACTTGTTGGGTCTTAAAGCGGACACACTCCAGCACTAGACTGTTTCTATATTGTTGCAGCAATCTGGAGGGATTCTTGGAAGAGTTTGCAGACATCTCGAAAGAGGATCAGATCAAGAAGCTTCATGACCTGCTGGGTCCACACATGCTGCGGCGTCTTAAGACCGACGTCTTTAAGAACATGCCGTCCAAGACCGAGCTGATTGTCCGCGTGGAGCTCAGTTCCATGCAGAAGTAAGTTGAGGAGAACAGAACGGGGCGCCTGCAATCTGGGAGCAAGTGGTTTCTGTTAATTACATCTGTGTGTCCGTGCCTCCACAGGAAGTATTACAAGTTCATTTTGACCAAAAACTTTGAGGCTCTGAATTCGAAAGGCGGTGGGAACCAGGTATCGTTACTGAACATCATGATGGATCTGAAGAAATGCTGCAACCATCCCTACTTGTTTCCAGTGGCTGCTGTGGTATGTATTGAATGCTGAGAACCTTGCAAACAGACCCTTCCAGTAGGTACAGTGTTACAAATTCCGGTAACAGATCTTGTGTTCAAATCTGCTTCACAGAGTTGCATAAGTATATTGCTGAAGTGTTCACTTCTTGTGTGATTCCTTCCAAATTACTTCATATCAAGTGAGGACCTCTCCTTCCTTTAACTGACTGTGTGGGTTTCCTCTGGATGCCGTAGTTTCCCTAAGAATCAGAACCAGGTTTACCCTGTGGGTTAGGGTTTGCAAGTTGTGGGCATCCCCTGTTGGCGTTGGAAGCCTGGTGACACTGACAGGCATCCAGAGTGTGTCGGTGTCGGTCATTGACACAAATGACATGTTTCAACGTACGTGGGACAAATAAAGCTCATCTTTAATTTACTGCTTTGACGACTACTCCAGTTCGGGTTGCAGGTTCTCGTCAGTCGGGCGTGTAACCCAGATTGACATTGATACAGCGGTGGTGGGGGAACGCTGCACAGCTGGAGATGCAGCAACGCAACCAACCGCGCAGCCTCTGCAAACCAATCTACATTGCTCTAGCTGACCATTAAGCCCGTCAGCCTTTACCCACTGCCTTCCTCCCACAGTTTGCCTGGTTTACAGTGACGTAGGTCAGCACTCTGATTTGCCAACATTCTGCGACTCAGAGGGATCCAGTTTGCGCATTTAGAATCAACTAAGCTGTAGGATGGAGTCAGTGAGAAAGCTGAGAACTTCCGTCGCTTGCAGAGGTTACTGAGCGAGGGAGTAAACCTCTTGACTTTTCAGTGACCGCAATTAGATGCAGTTTCTATAAAAAGTATTCACCCCCCCCCAGAAGTTTTCATGTTTTATTGTTTTACAACATTGAATTACAGTGGATTTAATTTGGCTTTTTTTGACACTGATCAACAGAAAAGACTCTTTTGTGTCAAAGTGAAAGCAAATTTCTACAAATTGGTCTAAATTTATTATAATTATTAAACACAAAATAATTGATTGCATAACTACTCACCCCCTTTAAGTCAGAGTTTAGTAGATGTACTAAGGCAGTCAAGGCAGCAATTACAGCCTTGCACTTGTGTGGATAGGCCTCTATCAGCTTTGCACATCTGGACACTGCAATTCTTCCCCATTTTTGTTCTAGATTTCAGCATTTGAAAACTGTAAGGCTGCCTGACTGACCGTCTCCCACAGTTTATATTGAGGTGCTTGCTGTGTGTGTAATATAGAGGGAATGGTGGGATGGTTCAGGTAATCCAGAAAGCATGAGTTCAAAACTCGACGAGGCACTGACTGTGTAGGACTTGGCTTGCTAGAGTTTGGTATCAATAAGTATGTATTTAATTGTCATAAAGGGAAAACAATTGGTTCATTGCTGGGAAAGAAATCCTTGCCCATTGAAGATCCACATATGACTCACAACTATAGTCACACAACTATTTGGTTGACAATCAACTTTCCTCTAGTATGTTGCTTGGTTGGTTCAGGAAGCCTGCCACCAGCCTGGCACCTTCCTGCCAATATCCTGGGAATTATTTTAAGAACACATCAATTTGCTAGCAGACAGGGAGGGATCTGTGACTTTGAGCAAAGGTGTGAAGGACTCAACCTGTAGGGGGCAGCCTTGCCTGGGCTCTGACCACGTGGGTCTGGCTCATCGATCAGTATTCTGCCAGCTGAAACCTGTGTAATGGTTTCCACAGGAAGCCCCAGTCTTGCCGAACGGATCGTATGATGGAAACTCACTGGTGAAATCCTCTGGAAAGCTGATCCTCCTGCAAAAGATGTTGAGGAAGCTGCACAGCCAGGGCCACCGGGTCCTGATCTTCTCCCAGGTAGGCAGGCGTGAGATGCAACAGGTTCACAGCAGCCAAGGTGATAAATCTCTCACTGGGGTGCCAGGTTAGATGGCGGCACTCATAGAGTCATAGAGCACAGACCCATCCACTCCATGCCCAAATGTTCCATCGTCCCATTGACTTGCACCAAGACAACACCCCTCCATACCCCTTCTATCCGTGTGCTTATCCAAGCTCCTCTTGAACGTTGCAGTCAAACCCACCTCCACTGGTGGCTCATTCCACACTCATGCCGCCCTCCGAATGAAGAAGCTTCCCCTCACGTTCTGCTTGAATATTTCACCTTTCACCCTTAACCTACGAACTCTAGTTCTGGTCTCGCCCAACCTCAGAGGGAAAAAGCCTGCTTACGTTTACCCTGTCTGCACCTCTCATAATGTTGTATAACTCTTACCAAATCTCCCACACTCCAGGGAATAAAGTCCTAACCTATTCGATCTTTCAGGTCCTCAAGTCCTGGAAACATCATGATTAAGCCCACCCTGAGCACTTAATTTCCAGCAGTGCTGCATTAGGCTTTAAATTGAATTTTCATTTGCCTTCAGAACTGGGGCATGGCTGGAAGAAAGGCAGAGCAGTGCCCCCTACTGTTTTACTCAATTTTTAATCTGTCTCAAGATTCGGTTCAGTAAATTGTTAATCTGTCTTTGAGGATTCTGCCGTGTGTAGGTGTACAGTGTTATCCACATTACTACAGAAATTACAATGCTAAGGTAAGGGTGAGATTTTGCAGATACATTACAGAACAGATGTGAAAACAGGACATTTAAGTGACTCTTAGCTGGGCACATGGCTGGAAAAAAAACTGGAGGGCTATGTGGGAGGGATGAATTAGAAGCTCAGTATTACAGTGTGGAGTGATAGGCCTGTTCTGTGTTCTGTGAGAAGCTGGTTATCTGTAGGGGATGTAGCTCAGTGGTAGAGCGCATGCTTTGCATGTATGAGGTCCCGGGTTCAATCCCCGGCATCTCCACTCTTTTATCAGAGGTTGATAAGTTCTTGGTGAGTGAGGGAGTCCAAGGTTACGTGGGGAGAAGGCAGGAGAATGGGGGTTGAGAGGGATGATAAATCAGCCATGATCAAGTGATGGAGCAGACCTGGGGGACTGAGTATCTCAGGCTACGTCCACTCTACACCGGATAAATCCGTAACCGAAGCTTTCTCTCTTCGTTTTTACCCTCCGTCCACACTAAAACGGCATTTTCGTCCCCCGAAACCGGAGCTTTTCAGAAACGCTTTCCAGGGTGGGTTTTTTTGAAAACGCTGCTCGGGCAGATCAGTGTGGACGGGGTAACCGGAGACTTTTGAAAACGCTGTCAGACGGCAGCGCGCTATTGCATTGTTTTCCTGAACGCAACCGAACAATTTCAGAACAGACGGCAACGAGACTGAAGCCAGAAGAGTTAGAAGTGTACTCACCAAATACTTTGACCCATAACTTACTGAATAGATAAGTATACTCACTTTGCCCTGTTTTCTGTCCTTGCTCGTATGAAGGTGGTTTACCTATTTATGCAAGTACTTCTCTGACAATAGATGTGTAACAGACTAATGTAACATTGTATGGAAATACAAGATAACACTGATGCAGACATGTTTTACACATTTAACAAGGTGCTTTATTAATGCAACAGAGTTAGTCAGCTTTTCAATGTTTGTCGTCAGCCGGGTCATACTGTCCGTGAACTCCCTGTCCGTTGCCTCCGTATGCTCCGGTATTTGTTTTCTTTTACTATTAAGTTCTCCTGCGTGAAAGCCAACAACTGTCTGTCGTTTTAAGTTTTTCTAGTCTGTAACTACACAAACACGCACTTTTACGGCGAGATTCGACACCAAACATGTCGCTTGTTTTTGGTAGATGTGTCCTGCGCATGCGCAGGAGGAGGAGATTCACCAAAATCTCTGTTTCAATGTGGATAGAGATATTTTTAAAAACACTTAGTGTGGATGCCTATCGTTTTTATGCGAAACCAGAGTTTTCAAATTTATCCGGTCTAGTGTGGATGTAGCCTCAATTCTGCTCCTCTGGCTTATGGTCTCATTGGAGAATCTTAGGGTAGATCAGTACATGGGTGAGGGGTGAGAGTTTGTGTCGGGGCCGTGGGTTCCTGCTGTGAATAAATGTTGTTTGCTTTCTGACTGACAGATGACAAAAATGCTGGATCTGTTGGAGGATTTCCTGGAGTACGATGGGTATAAATACGAGCGGATAGATGGGAGCATCACTGGCAATCAGCGGCAGGAGGCTATCGACCGGTTCAATGGTGAGCGGGAACAGGGGGGTTCGGAGGGGACCGGTTTTACAGTGAAGGCAGCGCCGGGTCTGATGAGATTGAAATCTCCCTTCCCCCACCTAATTCCAGTGACAAAACAGCACAGCTGGGCTCTGTTCCTGGGTCACAGCTGGAATACTGCTTCTGATCTCGGGCTCGTTTAGTTTGAGAAAGATGTTCAGAGACATCCAGTATCTGCAGAATCTCTTGTGAATGTGATGATCCAGACGATGCAATGCATGAGAGAGATGAGAGGAAAAGGTCTAAGTCAAAAAGCAGGGAAGGTTACTGAGAAACATCATTAAAATAGTCTCCATCACTTGGGAAAAAGCTCAACAGGTCAAGCTGCATTCATCAAAAGAGAAAAAGAGTTAATGATTGTCAGAACTAGGAAGGATAAGATGTATTTGATTTAGGTTGTGTGAGATGGGTGAAGGATAATGGAAACAGATCTGAGATTGGCCAAGCCAGGGTTACAATTTCTGCTCAGAGCAAACTTGGCCTCGCCCTTCAACGATGTTCCTTTTGTCCTATTCATGCCTCCCCCACCTTCAGTGCAATTTAATAGGAATCTGTTTTATCGCAGTCCCAGTTTTGACAACCTAAAATATTGACTCTTTTTCTCCCCATAGAAGTTGCCAGTGTATTTCCAGCATTTTCTGTTTGTATTTCAGATTTCCTGTAAATGGCAGTGGTTTTTATTTTGTATGAGAAGAGGAAATTAATTATCCAAAGTGCAGGCTGAGATGAGAAAGTTATTTTTTACAGTGTGCTTTCAGATATAAACAACAAAGGCCATACAGTACTGTGCAGATGTCTTAATAGGCTCATAATATAGCGAGACTGCGCAGTACTACAGTAATTTTATGTATTGCACAGTACTGTTGCTGCAAAAAAAAAAGCTAATTTCATGACATGTGAGTGATGATAAACCTGATTCTGATATGGGTCTCTATTGGGGGCAGAGGAGGAGTGGGAAGCACCAGTGAGACATTCTGTAATGATCAGTAAACCGGTTGTTTGGAATTAAATAACCTTGCCTGGTGGGTCAGGGCTGGGTGTGTCTGCACCCACATTGACCCCTGCCCACCACTCTTGTTCCACACCTTTCCTGCAGCGCTCCACCCTCGCTATTCCCAACATCCTTTGCTCCCGCCAGATTTACAAACTCTCTGCTCCACGTTGACCCATACCGTATTGTGCAAAAGCCTTAGGAAACCTGGCTACACATGGTGTGCCTGAGACTTCTGCACAGTACTGTCGTTTTAAGGTGAGAGGAAGAAGTTTTAAATGGGATTCGCTGGGTAAGTTTTTTTTTCAAACACGAGTGGTTGCTATCTGAAATGTGCTGCCAAGGTGGTGAAATCAGTTACAATCACTATATTTAAGAGACCCTTAGAAGAATACTTAAACAGGGTAAGACAAGGAAATATACAGACATAACATGGGCAGAGTTGAGGTGGCGGAGCCTGGGGCCCGAGAGAGAGCAATGAGTCGATGTTTGGCCAATTTAAGTGCTGGGCCAGATTGGCAGGGTTGGGTACGAGCCAAGTCGAGCAGCAGGGACGAGTGGGAGGAACGAGCCGATGCTGATTTAGGCACCGTGCCTGGTTGAAAAGGTCAGGGTGTGGGAGCCAGGAGCGAGGCACAGGTCTGCATCAGCTCATTGCTCGGTGAGGTTCACTCATCTCTGCACTGAAGTGAGGCTGTGGTCTGCAACTGACAGGCTCCTGAACCGGCTCCAACGCTACCTAGCATCATGGCTGTGAACTTTAGTTCTGAAGTTCTTCTGCACTATCTATTTTTTTTTGCACTTTGGGTATCTGACGGGCTTCTTTCTTAATGGGTTCCTTTGTGGTTTTTGTGGCTGCCTGCCGTAAGGAGATGAATCTCGAGTAGTATATATATATATATATATAGTCTCTATATAGTATAATTTGATAATAAATCTACTTTGAACTTCGATAATCTACTTCTTTGATTAAAAATTTTTTTGTCAACTCTCTGAGAACCACCTTGACTGACTCAATGTCCAATATTAAAAAAGTTTTCCTGAGAAACCACTTGGGACACTTTGCCGTGTGGAGATGCATCAACGGTAGCGAATCCGAATCTCACCCACGTCTGTCTCGTTCCTCGTAGCCCCTGGAGCCCAGCAGTTCTGTTTCCTTCTGTCTACTCGAGCCGGCGGTCTGGGAATTAACTTGGCCACAGCGGACACCGTTGTAATTTACGATTCAGACTGGAACCCCCACAACGACATTCAGGTCAGAACACACAGTTTGCTGAAGACTTTTAGGGGATTATTTATGTGTTTTGTTTTTAAACCGTTGTTGAAATCGTTCTGTAAAAGGTGATGCTGTGACAACAGGAGTTGCTTGCAGGTAACTCAGGAACAGGGTTGGGTAATGTCAACAAGTTCGAACCAGAGAAAATGGCCAACGAAAAATACCTGGTTTGGTTTTAAAAGCCCAATTGCTTTGCTAATATCATTTGTAAATAAGAACTTGCTTGCCCTACTGCTCAGTGCCTGACTTGGATTCCACAGTACTTGGTCATCCCTCATACTCCAGAACTCAGAACAGTTAACTGACCCATTCTCCACATCCTTGGGGACAAGATAGTTTATAAAATGTAGTTTTAATTGGTCATTCTTGTTTCATGGTGTTTTGAGTAATGTGGGGAAGGGGCTGTGTGTGGAAATGGTTAATAATTTTACCATTAAAGGAACTCATCAGTAAAAATCCCCATCAAGCTGATGCACCTGCTCATCAGGAGCTTTGATATCTCCATCTCCAGTTGTTTCATAGCTGCCATCTCCCTAACAAACTATCCAATTATGTCAAACTGCAACTAGCAGTTCGGGAAATAGCCGACCATCACCAGCTCAGGGTGAGCGTGGGTGCCTTGCCACCTCTAGCCATGTTGTATGAATCATTATCTTAACCTGAGTGAGTTTCATTTCTTGCTGCACACCTGGCTGCAGGGGGGGTCTGTGTGGCTGGCCGATTAGCTCACCCTGCCTTCGGTGAGAAGTTTGGAGCATTCTCTCGGGCAGGTGAAACCTCTCCAGCCTTCCTCCCTTGAACATAGAGGCGGCCTGTTATAATAGACGTTCTCTCTGTGGGTGAAATTGCTCAGCAACGGATTGCAAATGTCGAATCTCACTCGGCCTCTGTACCGCAGGCGTTCAGCAGGGCTCATCGCATTGGCCAGAACAAAAAGGTGATGATCTATCGTTTCGTGACCCGGGCTTCGGTGGAAGAACGCATCACGCAGGTGGCCAAGAAGAAGATGATGCTGACTCACCTGGTGGTGCGGCCAGGATTGGGGTCCAAGTCTGGCTCGATGTCCAAGCAGGAGCTGGATGACATCCTCAAGTTCGGCACAGAGGAGCTCTTCAAGGATGATGAAGGTGAGGAGCTGAGGGGTGGGGAGCAGCCATGAAGAAGGACAGATATGTGGAGCCAAAAGGGGAACCCAAGATGACATTGCTGTTTTTTCACCTTTTGCTCAACCCATGTTCAGATGTCTAATGAAGCCTCTTTGTGAAAATCATATAAAAAAATAATTTTCGCAATTGCTGACAGTCCTAAGAAGGCGTATGTTGTGTTGGCACTCATCAGCCGTGGGATTGAGTTCAGGAGCTGTGAGGTAATGTTATATAGTGAGCTATATAAGACCTTAGTCAGACTCCACTTGGAGTACCGTGTTCGACTGTGGTCACCTCACTACAGGAAGGATGTGGATACTATAGAGAGAGTGCAGAGGAGATTTACAAGGATGTTGCCTGGATTGGAGAGCATGCCTTGTGAGAATAGATTGAATGAACACAGCCTTTTCTCCTTGGAGCGAAGGAGGATGAGAGGTGACCTGATTATAGATGTATAAGATGATGAGGCATTGATCGTGTGGATAGCCAGAGGCTTTTTCCCAGGGCTGAAATGGCTAACATAAGGGGGCATAGTTGTAAGGTGCTGGGGATTAGGTACAAGCGGGATGTCAGGGGTAAGTTTTTCACACAGAGAGTGGTGGGTGTGTGGAATGCACTACCAGTGATGGTGGTGGAGGCGGATACAACAGGGTCTTTTCAGAGACTCTTAGGTACACGGAGCTTAGAAAAATAGAGGGCTTTGTGGCAGGGAAATTCTGGCAGTTTCTAGAGTAGGTTACATGGTCGGCACGACATTGTGGGCCGAAGGGCCTGTAATGTGCTGTAAATTTCTATGTTCTATGTTGTAAAATCTTGCAGAGAAGGAACGTGAGGCCATCCAACTCCTTCAGAGTACAACACAGCGTAAACTTGTACGGGATTGATTTAAAAGCTTAGACTTTCCTGGATGCATTTAAACGTAGAACAATACCTCCTTCAGTGTACTCAATGGTAAATCGCTGTATTGTAGTTCAGCCCCAGCCATCTGTCTCAGCTCAGTTTTTCTACCTGGGATATGAGACATAATGAACTGTAACCGGCGGTGATCTGGATAAAGAAGTGAATACGGAATAATGTTGGGTAGCTGGTTTTCAGCTGGCATAGACACGATGAGGTGAATGGACCACCAGTATACCACAATGTGTGTTTTGTACAGTTCATATCCTTTAATATCTTTGTGTAACAAAGTTGGATTAATCTCGAATCTTAGATTAGGAAAGGTAGTTTTTAGTTGCTGCCACGGTTGAAAGTCCGTTTGGGTGGGGTAGCAGCTGCAGTGGGGGAAGGTCGCGGTCAGTGTGGTCCTTCTCTGATGACCCATGACTGGAAAGTCTGTAGAATTTAGACGAGTCCAAATTTCATGACTTACGCCGGTGGTACAAAACCGGATTCTGATTGTCAATAGCTTCCCAGCTCTTGCCGTTGTGGCTGGGTCAAGAAGGAATTAGTGAATGCCAACTCGCACCAGTGGAAATGACTTCCAGCCAATCTCTGCCTCCGATTGAGGTGAAAATGCTGGAGGGCAAAGTGTTTTAGTGCAAGAGGGTGAGAGAAACTTGCCGAGGCCAAGCTGGGTTTGGTCAGAGGTTAAGGAGAAGGGACAAGGGAGTGATTATGGTGCCTGAAGACGGGGAATGGGACAAAAAATGATTATGGTATTGAGAAATGATATTCTGAACAAAACGTTAAGGAAGCAAGGTGTATCTAAAAATGGATGAAAAGGTTTAAAGCCATGCTTCCAGGGGTCGTCAAGGAAATTCCATAAATCAGTGGAGATACCATGTTAACCCAGGACAAATCTGGATATGGAACGACACACCTGGGATAGAGATTGCAACACAGGCTCAGCAGCTGAATTTCTGAGTTTGCTCTATTGTTTTATTAAGAGCAGTTAAGATGACTGAACTTTTTAATATATAGAGTTAGTTCCTTGGGATTGAGACGAGGAAATTTAATTCCCCAGGGAATAGTGAATCTGTACACACTGGATTCAAAACAGACCATTTGATTCTTGGAAGCAAACGGGGATCAAAGGATATATGGATTTGGTACTGGAAGGTGAAGCTGAATTTTTTTAAAAAAAGCCCCAAGCAGAGCAGGTGTAAAGGCCCAAATGACCAACTCCAATGTGTTTCCTGAGGAGAAAAGTTCCTTAAAATAGAAGAAAACCAGCGGTAAAATGAAATTTTTAAAAATGTCTTAAGGGATTTAATGAATACATTATTAGAGAAGACAACTGTTGGCCAAATTTATTGGGGTTACATTGGTATAATTTTTCTGTACCAAGTTTTTAGAAATATTTCACACAAAATGCTGGTGGAACGCAGCAGGCCAGGCAGCATCTATAGGGAGAAGTACAGTCAACGTTTCGGGCTGAGACCCTTCGTCAGGACTAACTGAAAGAAAAGATAGTAAGAGATTTACTACCTCTCTTACTATTTTTTTTTTCAGTTAGTCCTGACGAAGGGTCTCAGCCCGAAACGTCGACAGTGCTTCTCCCTATAGATGCTGCCTGGCCTGCTGCGTTCCACCAGCATTTTGCTTGAATTTTCAGCATCTGCAGATTTTAAAAACATTTACTTGTTAGGGAGAAATGTTCTAGAAATGGTGAAGTAAAAGCAGGAAATTGTTGAATAGGTGGTAGATATGGCAGTGAGTAGTAATTGGAGCTTTTAGGACTGAGAAGCTTTAACTGGATCTAGAGGAATAAGTTATGAGTATATAGTTATATTTATTTATATTTATTCCTTCAACTCTCTTTCAATGTATGGATAAGTGTGTAAACAAAGTCAGAAGCCTGGGACGGGGTAGATTTAAAAGTTTAGATTTTCCTGAATGCACTTAGACACAGAATTAAACTTCTAAGCAATGGAGCAGGAAAGAGACGTAGTGTAGGTGATGATGGAGTGCCCGAGTGAGAGACGCCGTTTCAGGGATGAAGCAAACACAAGCTGAGCCAGTTACCACACAGGTTGCTGATGCCAAGGTGCTCACCCCCATGGTGCTCACCCCCATGGTGCTCACCCCCATGGTGCTCACCCCCAAGGTGCTCACCCCCATGGTGCTCACCCCCATGGTGCTCACCCCCAAGGTGCTCACCCCCATGGTGCTCACCCCCATGGTGCTCACCCCCATGGTGCTCACCCCCATGGTGCTCACCCCCAAGGTGCTCACCCCCATGGTGCTCACCCCCATGGTGCAGCAGAACTGCTGATAGTCTGATCTTTTTTTAAACCTGTAGCTGAGAAGGAAGCTGAGGAGATGCGGATGATCCACTACGACGACAGTGCCATCTCCAAGCTACTCGATCGCAATCAGAACGCAACGGACGATGCCGACATTCAGAATATGAACGAGTACCTCAGTTCCTTCAAAGTAGCCCAGTACGTGGTGCGGGAAGAAGACGAACAGGTGCCAACATTTTCTTCCAGGGCTGGAGTTAACAGAAGCGTGTTTGATTCGGACCATGCGGCAGAGCTGGACTGTTCAGAGTGGGGAATTTGTAAAGAAGCTATGAGGGGATGGGTAACGTTTTCTGGCAGAGTGGAGGGGGGACCTCTGCAGCTTCCTGCCTGACCCCTCTTTCCTGTGCTCAGTGGATTGTGTTGGAGGATTGAAAAGGAGGCAGGGTGGAACTGGTGGTGAAGTTGTGGTGGTTTCAAGTTGTGCTGAAGTGTTGCATCAAACCCGTTTACTAAAAATAAATTAACATTAATGGAACTTGGATTCCCTCTAGACATTTACATATGCTTTATTCCCCCCTCCCATCACTCACCTTCTCCATCCCCTGGTCTAACCCATCTCCTCCCCCTCCCCTCACATTGTGGCTTCCTCTCCAGTCCTGATGAAGGGTCTCCATTCTATTCCTCTCCATTCATGCCACTTCACCTGCTGAGCTCCTCCCATACTTTGAGTGTGTTCCTCAAGATTTCCGGCATCTGTAGAATCCTTTGTGTTTATCATGTGCTTTTTGACGTGATTTCTTGTGTTTATCATGTGCTTTTTGACGTGATTTCTTGTTTTGTGGGGTGCAATTCTGATGGCAGTGTTATTTTTTTTATTTGGTTACCTGTTCTCTCTGACGTGTAAGAAATGCTCTTTGTTGCAATGATATTAATACTCATTGTCTGTGATGAAGTGCACTTATGGACTTTAACAGGCGAATACATTCCTCTGAAAAATGATCAATGATACGGGTGTGAGTGATCAGACCCAATTGCACATGCGGTGGAAGACCGAATTGAGGAGGCTTTCGAGACTAAGAGAGCCAAGTACCAGGAGTTGGTAGAGCAGTGCCAGAGACGGGGTGGAGGGCATGATACGAACCTGTAGAGGTGGGGTGTAGAGGTTTTGCTGGCTGCTCGCTCTGCAGAACCTACTCTCTCCTTGGCATTACTGGGGCTGCAAAAGGAAGAGCCTTCAGGCCCGTCACAGAGGCTGCTGGGCCAGCCTCCAGGTGGCTATGGAACAAGAGGTGTGTCCTGTAGACATGAGCCGGGGTCTCATCAACCCTGGCTGGAACGCCTGGCCGATGTTGAAAGACTTCGTGATTCTGGGTTACCTCACTGATGAGATTGTCCCAGCATGTCCTGGGATGCTTTAAGCTCCCTGCTCTCTAACGAACCTCTCACGATGATTTTTAGTGCAACTGATTTATTGATGATCTTGCCCATGTTTAGGAGGAGGTTGAAAGGGAGATCATCAAACAGGAAGAGAATGTGGACCCTGATTATTGGGAGAAACTTCTTAGGCATCACTATGAGCAGCAACAGGAGGATCTCGCCAGGAATCTGGGCAAAGGCAAGCGCATTCGCAAGCAAGTCAACTACAACGATGCCTCCCAGGAGGACCAAGGTATTTGTGTGGAAACATGGGTCATGCAACAAGGGGTCTCACATACACACATTCGCTCACTCTCTCTCTCATTCTCTCTCTCTCACAGTCACTCTCTCTCTCTCACGTACACTCACACTCTCTCACAATGTTGGAGGAACTCAGCTGGTCAGGCAGCATCTATGGAAGTGAATGTACGGTCATAGATGCTGCCCGGCCTGCTGAGTACCTCCTGCATTTTGTGTGCGTTGTTTTGGATGTCCAGCATCTGCAGACTTTCTTGTGTTTACGCAATAGGTTATGGTAGCTGAAATGACACCTACCTCAAAATCAGATCCCACTTTTGATAGGCAGGATGTTTGTCCATTTTTTAAAAGTAAATGTGGAGTTAGAAGTTGATAGCCACAAAACTATCAGTCTCATTGAAAACCCTCCTGAGTTACTGATGACCTTTGGAGAGGGACCCTGATTCTCCTTCCTGTTTGGGCCTAATGTGACCACAAGCCTAGCGCAATGTTGTTGATTCACTGGCTCAGCAGATGAAACGTGAAACGGAGGCCCCATCCCTTCCCTCTGGTGTTTGAGCCAGACAACAGGAGTAAACCAGATGATTGTAGCACAGTGCAAGAATTTCTTACAACACTGACTTCATAAAGACATCTCATTGGCTGTAAAGCACTTTGGGATGTCTGAGATTGCGGTAGAGGATTGTACACTGTGAAATAAAGGGTAAAGGGAGGGTTAAAGATCACTTGGAATGCAGGGAACTTTGAATTGGTTGGAAAAAACCCTTTCTCCTTTGATTCAGTCTTCAGCCCTCTTGGGGCATGGTAGTGTGGTGGTTAGCACAACACTACAGTACTAGAGACCTGGGTTCATTCCCACTGCTGTCTGTAATGAGTTTGTACATTCTCCCCATGATCTCCTCTCTGGGTGTTCTGGTTTCCTCCCACTGGCCAGAAGACATCGTGGATGGTGGGTTAATTGGTCATTGTGAATTGCCCCATGATTAGGCTGGGGTTAAATCAAGGGTTGCTGGGCAGCAGGGATCAAGGGCCGGAAGGGCCTTGTACATGAACAAGTAACACTGTTACAGCAACAGCTGTCAGATTGGCTTTCAGTTCCTGTCGCTGTCTGTAAGGAATTTGTATGTTTTACCCCATGACCTCCTGTTGCTCTGGTTTCCTCCCACATTCCGAAGACGTACGGTCAGGGTTAGTAATTTGTGGGAATGCCAGATTGGTGCCCAGCAAAACCCTTGCCGATTGATTTGGTGGGAGGGGCACAGTCGCGCGGAGTTTGTATGTTCTCCCCACGACTGCGTGGATTTCCTCTGGGTGCTCTGGTTTCCTCTCACAGTCCAAAGGTGTACCAGTTGGTAGCTTAATTGGTCATTGTAATTAGCTCCATGATTAGGCTAGGGTAAATTCAGGGACTGCTGTGCAGCGTGGAACCGAAGGGTCAGACCAGCCTATTCTGTGCTGTATCTCAAATAAGTAAACGAGATTTGACTGTTTCGATGGGCATGTGATGGATAAAGCTGGTATTTTGCTCTTCTCTGTTTTTCAGAGTGGCAGGATGACCTATCAGACAACCAGTCCGAGTACTCCGTGGGCTCAGAGGATGAGGATGAAGACTTTGAAGAGAAGCTGGAAGGTGAAGGTTTTGCGATGGCTCCCCCTTCTAATTTAGTGCAGTAGTTTCATCTTAAAACTGTGAGCTGTTTCCAGAACTTAAATCCCAGTGTCTTTGTTTTCCAGCTGGGAGACGACAATCACGGAGGCAACTTAAGAATGAAAGGGACAAACCTCTCCCGCCCTTACTAGCTCGAGTTGGCGGGAATATTGAGGTAAAATGACTTCCTAATCCTTTCTATCAACCTCCAACCAGAATCATTTTCAGGGGGGATGAGCAAGAGGATTTCGATGCAGAGTAAAGCCTTCTCGACACTGTCCTTTCAAACCCTACCAGAGCAGATAAAGATGGGGGTTAGATACCATTTGTAGTGTTCTCTGCATCAAAGATCCCAGGTCAAATATAGTATTATTTAGTAAGATTTTTCTTCAAGTCAAACTCATCATATGGATAGTGTGGGTTAAACACAACATAAAGCACTCTCTATACCAGGGATGTCAAACCCTTTAGGGAGAAGGTGCACAAATTAGCAATTTTTAACCTTTAAAAAAAATTCTTTTGCATCCTTTTGAGCAGAAATTATCATTGATTAATGAATTAATAGCAATAATTATGGACTTTTTAAAGGAAAAATTATGAATACTTTTGCTCATTGACATATTCATAGTTTTACTATTAATATAAGTACTGTATAAATGAAGTACTTTATGAATGAATAAGTACCGGTTTCAGGAAACCAGTTCAAAATTATTTGTATTAATCATATAAAAAGACAATTCAAAGAATACAATTTCTAACATGTATTCCCAGTGTTGGTGTGTGCCCTAGGGGCAAGGCATCAGACTAGTGATCTGAAGGTCACTGGTTCGAGCCTTAGCTGAGGTAGCGTGTTTGTGTCCTTGAGCAAGGCACTTAACAACACATTGCTCTGCGACGTCACCGGTGCCAAGCTGTATGGGTCACAGTGCCCTTCCCTTGGACAACATCGGTGGCGTGGAGAGGGGAAGGCTTGCAGCTGGGCAACTGCCGGTCTCCTGTACAACCCTGCCCAGGCCTGCGCCCTGGAAACTCCAGGCGCAGATCCATGGTCTCCCGAGACCGACGGATGCCACCACCATTGGTATATTCTCCAAATACTGGTGTGTACACCTGATCTGCGAAGATCTCAAAACGTGTTATCCAATGTCACCTGTTGTCGCAACTGCTGTCAAACCAGTGTGGGAAGTTTCCTGTGAAAACATCTCACTAATCTTGGGTTGTTTTAAAACAAAACATTTGCTGCTTCATTTGACAGTAAACGTAATCGTCATGTATCTTTTTATTATGGGTGGGGTTTAAAAAATCGAGGGGCAGTACTGCATGCTGTATGCCAACAAAATTTTGTGCGTGCCATCTTAGGTTTGTCATTCATGTTCCATACTGTCCCATTAAATGTTCCCGGGACAAATACAGGGTAGATTGTTACGGAATAAAGCTTCTGCCACAATAGATATTGTCCTATTAAATCAGTCCCAACAGACATTTTATAGGACAATCTCGGAATCCAGTTCTGTTGAGTTTTAAGCTTCATGTGAACTAATACTGATGAATGGATGTGATAACTATGGAGAGGGAGACGAGGAGATTCACCAGGGGCTGGCTTGTCCTGGTGATGAGGAGAGACCAGCTTGGCTGGGTTTGTTTTCCTTGGAGTGGTTTGAGGAAAGGTGACTGAAGTTGAGGGGTATAGGGTAGTCAGTAGTAAAGCTCCCTTCAGTAGAGTCGTCTGTAATCAGGGGACATAGCTGGGGTAAGGTAAGGAGTGAGAGATTTAGAGGGGACTTGAGGGAAGGATTTTTTCACTCAGGATGTTGGGATTTTGGAACACAATATCTGAGAGGGTGGTGGTAGCAGAAACTCTTTACAATAATTCAGAAGTATCTAGAGCAGGTGACCCCAACTTGGGGTCCATGGGCCCCTTGGTTCATGATAGGGGTCCATAGCATTAAAAAAAGGTTGGGAGCCCCTGGCCCAGAGAAACATTTCAATCGGCAAGGAGATGGAGTCTATAGACTGGTAAATGGGAATAGGATAAATGGGTACTTGATGGGGTGTAAGTTCTATGAGATGAAGTCAAAGTTCAGCTCAGCTGTGTTCCTCTCTGTCACTTCTCTTATTCAAGGCAAACAAACCTAGGCACTCTCCCAACTGAGAGGCCCCAGCCCAGGCAACGCCCTGTGGGGCAGGGAGGAGGGAGGGGGGTGAACATGATTGGATGGGTAGATTAGAAGGACAAAACCAGCTGATCCATGCTGTGATGTGGGGAGCATTGTATGAGACAGTTCTCCGACCCACAGACAAATTCAAGTTCGAGATTGTCTGTTGCCATTCTTCAGTGCCACTGTAAAGAAGAACATGAGTGTTATTCAGATCCGATGCAGCATAATAAAAACCACAAAAAACACAATAAATATAAATATAAAAGCAGACTGATAAAACTATATGCAAGTAATTGTTATACCTAGACTGATGGTTTGTACATAAAGGAGACATTGGTGATGTGTATGTAGTGGTGGTGAGGTGGATTAATAACTGGAGGTGTTAACTAGCCTGACTGATGAGGAAGACTAGCCAACGCCTGCACCCACTAACCTACCCCACCACCACTGTCAGAGTCACCCTACGTAAGGCTCTCCTGTGCCTAGCGTCACTTTATGGACATACTGTTAATCTATTTATATAAGCTATCTTGTATATTTATATTTATTGTATTTTTTTAATCATGGTGTCCTTTTTCTGATTGGGGATTTTTTTTGGGCTACCCTTCAGAGCTGGAGTAACAGTTATGTCATTTTCATTTAAGTACTTAAGTATTTAAAATTTTAAAATTCTTTGGAATGGGACCAAGGTTATTCACAAAGCTGTTGTTTCGATATTGTTTCCCTTTTACGAGACATTTTGCTTCAGTTAAGAACCAATCCACTCCTGTCAGCAGAATCTGCTGTCACCATGGTCTCTAGCAATGCAATCCAAAGAACATCCCATAAATCCGGATCACACTGTCACCAGCTGGATCCTTACTCTCAGCAGGAAAATCTTCCACTAACTTAAAGTTATGATAAAAGCATCGTTGGTTTGGTTGGAATGCTAATATGGAAATGTTACTGGTTCCGTCAGAGAGGGAGAAGAGACACCAATGGTGTCTACGATGACGTGATAGTCTGGGCGACCCACTCCGGATCTCGGAGGTTCACAGGGTCCGGGGTTCAGTGATGTAAAGTAAAGATTCTGACCTCCTTGTGACGGTTAATCCTGTCTGCGTTTAGGTTCTTGGATTCAACGCTCGCCAGCGGAAAGCCTTTGTCAATGCCATCATGCGCTGGGGAATGCCACCACAGGATGCTTTCAACTCACACTGGCTGGTGCGAGATCTCCGGGGGAAGAGTGAGAAGGAGTTCCGGTATGTTTCAAACGGTTTCAGACCCTCCTCGCCCTCTTCCCTTACTCTCTTATACCATTCCCTCAGCTTCTTGTATGTACAGTTCTTCTACTCATTGGGAAACACCTTCTGTCTTAGGCTCCTCTTCCACACCCTCTAAATCCAGCCCTGAAAATTCAGCCCCAGGAAGGTGAGGTTAGGAGGCAAAGTGCTTCACTACTGTTGAGCTTACTGACCTCCCACTCGCTCACATTTAAAGGAAGTTTTTGTCACTAAATTTCTCTTTTTTACTGGTAGGGTATCTCCAGTCTTGGGTTTAAGCTGGCCTACTGTTCTCTCCGCAGAGCCTACGTCTCACTGTTTATGAGACACTTGTGTGAACCGGGTGCAGACGGATCCGAGACCTTTGCAGATGGTGTGCCCCGTGAGGGGTTGTCCCGGCAACATGTGCTCACTAGGATAGGTGTGATGTCGCTGGTCAGGAAGAAGGTGAGTGTGGGCAATCTTGCAGCTTGTTGTCGCCTGCGCTAGGCACAGTGTTTTAACGTATTGACATGCTGTCGAAGGGCGAGTGGAAATGGCAGTTGTGTGTGCCCTGGGAGCTCCTGTTACCCGAGCTCAAGTTAAAAGCGTTAACATTGACGGGAGTGCTTCAGGATTGAATGTTTGTTCTAACCCCCTCCCATTAATTCAAGAGGGTAGGGCTGGGGTATCGGGTTTGACTTGGAAGTAAAATGGTAGAAAGAATGGTACTGTTATTCACTGGCTTATATTTCCTGGTCTGAAGGATTTTTCATGGCCAGAGCATATCCCAAAATGCTTTATGGCTGTTGCAATACAATTACAGGCCCCTCACTGTAATGGAACTTGTGGGAGCCATGTTCTTTGGTTACGTAGACAATTCATTGAAATGCAATAAACTTCAAAAAAAAATTTGCTGTAAGGCAAGCATTGGCCAGGATATGTAGTGTTTTCAGACAATGCTGTGGTATTTTCTACATCTGTCAGTGAGTTCTTGCTGATATAATCATATAACAATCACAGCACGGAAACAGGCCTTCTCGGCCCTTCTAGTCCGTGCCGAACGCTTACTCTCACCTAGTCCCACCTACCTGTACTCAGCCCATAACCTGCCATTCCTTTCCTGTCCATATACCTATCCAATTTTTTTAAAAATGACAATACCGAACCTGCCTCTACCACTTCTACTGGAAGCTTGTTCCACACAGCTACCTCTCTCTGAGTAAAGAAGTTCCCCCTCGTGTTACCCCTAAACTTTTGCCCCTTAGCTCTCAACTCATGTCTTCTTGTTTGAAACTCCCCTACTCACAATGGAAAAAGCCTATCCACGTCAACTCTATCTATCCCCCTCATAATTTTAAATACCTCTATCAAGTACCCCCTCAACCTTCTATGCTCCAAAGAATAAAGACTTGTTCAACCTTTCTCTGTAACTTAGGTGCTGAAACCCAGGTAAATCTAGTAAATCTATGAAGATTTACTATGAAGATGCACTTCAGATATGGTGAAGCCATTAAAAGCAAGGACTGAATTCTACTTGTGCTAAACACAATCCTAGCAACAAGGGGCCAAGATACTTTGAGGGGCAGAATCAGTGACTTATGTCTTAAAATGTGTTGTTTTATGCCAGTAGACCAGTGCAAGACATAAATAAAACTATTATATGTTACAATAAATAGTGCAGAAGAGGAATAGGGAGTTAGTGTACCCAGACCATCTAATGGCAGAGGGGAAGAAGCTGTTCCTAAGATGTTTATAGTGAGTCTTAGCAATATCACTTGTGTAAGAAATTGCTGTGAATATTGGAGTTGAAATAAAAGCAGGAAACGTGGGGATGTTCACCAACTTGGGTAATGCTATTACATGATGCTTTGTACCGTTTCAAAATTTTCAATCAAAGCGAGTGGACAAGTCGGGACTGGTAGAATGGGCAGCAGTGCTGCCCACTAGTGGGCAGTTTAAGTATCAGCAGGACATGTGGCAAATATAAACAGGTCGCTTTTTGATCACGAATAGACTTGAAACCAATCACTGTTATGGCTCTGGTTAATAAGGAGTCATACACATTTATATCTCACAATAAGTAAAGTACAGGCTTGGCTGATAAAGAAAGGTTAATGTCAGCATTCCGATAAAGAACTGTTTTCATGGTAATTTTATTTTAAGGTTTGTCCATTTAATGGTGGTGAGTAAAACATTTTAGTAGTTAATGGCAGTTTCAAATATTCCATGGATTAGACGAGGGCAAAGAGCTCTCTACATTTTCCCATGTAAAGGTACAACACAAATACAGAAAACAAGCTCCTTCTGCACCAGGAGTTCCCAGCCTGGGGTCCACAGACCCCTCCGTTAATGTTAGGGGTCAGGCATGAAAGAGGCTGGAACCCCTGCTCCACACCTCTCAGTAGAACTCTTCCCAGGACAGATACAGCACTGGTTTGTGGGAGATTAAACCTGTGTTTGTAATGTCCTGTAAAACACTCCCAGAGCATGTGCACCGTAGGTTACATATGAATTAATGCTCCCTCTGCCTCATCCAGCAAGTCAGATAATGTCCTCTCCTTTTTATGTGGTGACAGTTTCTCAGTGAGATTGATAGTTGAAGTTCAACTGAGCTAGATGAACTGTTCCCAAACTTGTTTCATAGCCTAATTGCTGAGTCACCTGATTTGAGTCCTGACTTTCCCACAGTCCTGACAATCCCATTTTGCACCAGTTTTTTTTCCCTCCTGATTTGACTTGTCACTGAAATGATCTCTCTGGAAAATCAATCCAAGGTGCAGGAGTTTGAATACATCAACGGGAGGTACAGCACGCCTGAGATGGTGCCCGAGAACATGGAGAGCAAGAAGCCCATTGACTGCCCGTCGTCTGATGCCAGCACCCCTGTTGCTGCCAGCCCTGCCTGCCCGCTGCCTGGGGTACCAGCTCACAGCTCCACCGGTGCGTTACACTTGGTCAGAATTCAAATGCCACTGTTTGCCTGTCTAAGGGTCGAGTGTAAGGGGCTGTTGGGTGGCTGGTGGGCTAATATGTTTCCGGGCGATAACAGCAAGGGTAAGCTTGTACCTCAGACTTGTCTGTTGACCTGAACTCTCCTCTCTTTGTCAGCTGTCGCTGGAGAACCAGCTGTGGAGGTTTCTATGCCCGCTGTCACCCTCTGCTCATGCCCTAGTCCCTCTCAACTTTCCCCCTTCACGCAGCCCTTCGGCAGCAGCATCTACACCACACTGGTAGCTGTGTGCGAAATAATGAAGAACCTGTTCAGTCCCTGTTACGTTCCAAAAGTTCAAAGTAAATTTATAATCAATGTACGTAAATGTCACCACTTGCAATGCTTGTGGGCATTCACAGTAAATACAAAGAAACTCGATAGAAGCAACAAAAAATCCTCACCTGACAAAGAAAGACAAACAACCAATGTGCAAATACAGAAAGAAAGAATACCAAAATAGTATTAAATTAATGATAAATATCAAGAACATGAGTTGAAGAGTCCTTGAAAGTGACTCCATAGGTTGTGGGAACAGTTCAGTGAAGAGGCAAGTGAAGTTATCCCCTTTGGTTCAAGAGCCTGATAATTGAGGGGTAGCAAATGTTCCTGAACATGGTGGTGTGGGTTTTGAGGCTCCTGTACCTCCTTTCTGATGGTAGCAGTGAGAAGAGAGCACAACACGAGTGATGGAGGTCCCTGATGATAGGCGCTGCTCTCTTGCGAAGGTGCTCTTTGTTATATGCTTGTTACTGGGGTGGGCTTTGCCTGTGATGGACTGGGCCGTATCCACTACTTCTTGTAGGCTTTTCCATTCAAGGGCATTGGTATTTCCGTACCAGACTCTGATGCAACCAGTCAGTACTTCATAGAAGTTTGTCAAAGTTTTAAATGTCTTGGCAAATCTTTGCAAACTTTTAAGAAAGTACAAGCACTGCCATGCCTTCTTTGTACTGGCACTTACATACTGGCCCCAGAACAGGTCCTCTGAAATGATAATGCCGTGGAATTTAAAGTTGCCGACCTTTTCCACCTTTAATCCCTGATGAGAGCTGGCACCATGAACCTCTGATTCCTTCTTCCTGTCGTCAATAATCAGCTCTTTGGTTTTGCTGACATTGAGTGAAGGTGGATGTGGCACCATTCATATAGGACCGTAAGGTATAGGAGCAGAATTAGGCCATTCGGCGCATCGAGTCTGCTCTGCCATTTCATCATGGCTGATCCATTTTTCCTCACAGCCCCAGTCTCCTGCCTTATCCCCTGACCAATCAAGAATCTATCAGCCTCTGCCTTAAATATATCTAAAGACTTGAAATTCACAGCCTCCTGGATCAAAGAATTCCACAGACCCACCAGCCTCCGGCTAAAGACATTCCTCCTCATCTCCATTCTAAAAGGATGCCCCTCTATTTTGAGTCTGTGTCCTCTGGATTCTCCCACCATAGGAAATATTCTCTCCATGCCCACTCTGCCAAGGCTTTTTGCCATTTGGTAGGTTTCAGTGAGGTCTCCCTGCACAAGAATATTCCCACTCTCCCTTCTACATGCTGATTCGTCACTGATTCAGGTTCTGGCTTCGTTTAGTAACTCTACTAGCACTGGCTTTTTAATCGTTCTTTTTTGACACCAAAAACAATTATTTCAGTTTTCTCTTTGTTTAACTGGAGGAAATTTTGGCTCATCCAATCAGTGATTTGTTCAATACAGTTTTTTAGTGATTGTACAGGACCATAGTCACTTGAGAAAACTGTTATTCAAATCTGAGTATCATCCTCAAATATTACAGAATCATTAAAAACACAACTCTTCCTCGCAGGTTTAAACTGCAGACTGGATCCAAACACATGTCCCTTGGACCTGCTAACCTGCACTGAACCCGTTCAAGCACAGACAGTTTTTTAAAAAAGATTGTTCTTTTACTCAAATTCCTCCAAGATCTCACAGGCCTCAGGCTCTCTCCAATCTCACAGTGCTCTCAGATGTTTGTGCTGCTCCACATTTGAACTCGTGATCGTCTCCTCTTTCCTTTCCTGCACTTCAGGCTCCTGCACCTGCTGTTGCTAAGGCGACCAGCATGGATCACACTCACCTGCCCATCACCTCTCTCTGGTTTCCCTCCTCCTCCCTGTTCTTCCGCGGCTCAGTCTCCTCTCCAATCAGAGTCCTCTGCCTTCAGCCCTTTACCTTTTCCACCTATCACCTCCCAGCTCCTTACTTAACCCCTCTTCCCTGCCCACTGACCTTCCCCTTCACCTGGTTTCACCTATCACCTGCCAGCTTGCACTCTGACCCATTCCCCCCACTTCTTATTCTGGTTTCTGCCCCTTTTCTTTCCAGTCCCGATGAAGGGTCTGGGCTTGAAACATCAACTGTTTAGTCCCTTCCGTAGATGTTGCCTGACCTGCTGAGTTCCTCCAGCATTTTGTGTGTCGTCTTGGGTCTCAATGCCTGCAGCTGCTGCCTCTGTATCTTTCTTCCTGTCGGAAGTTGCCTATACCATCCTTGACCAAGATTATGGGAGGTTGCTGTACTCTCTCAGTCATGGCCCAGTGTCAAATGTTTCATTGATAACAGCTCACCTGTCACTGAGTTAAGGATGCCGTACAAGGAAAGGAGAATTTGGGAAACTTGGTCTCCATCTGGCAGAACTGATCCTCACCCTCAACTTCCCCTCGGCTCCTCCTACTTTCTCCAGACTTGAGGGGTTGCCATGGACACCTGCATGGGCCCCACCTGTGCCTGTTTCTTCATTGGCCATGTCCATGTTCCAAGCCTTCCCCGGTAATGCTCCCCAACTCTTCCTCTGCTACATTGATGACTGCATCGGTGCTGCTTCATCCACCCATGCTGAGCTCGTGAGCTTCACCCACTTTGCCTCCAACTTACACCCCCACCCTCAAACTCACTTGGCCCATTTCCAATTCCCTCCCTTTTTGCGATCTCTCTGCCTTCGTCTCTGGAGATGAACTGCCAACTGACATCTTTTATAAGTCTACCGATCCCCACGCTTACCTTGACCGTACCACTTCCCACCCTGTCTCCTGTTAAAAAAGATTCCCTTTCCTCCGTTACTTTTCCTCCACCAGATCTGCTCCCAGGACGCAGTTTTGCTTTCCAAGTCATCTGAGATGTTGTCCTCCTTTAAAGAACGGGGTTTCCCTTCCTCCACCATTGATGCTGCCCTTACCCACATCTCTTCTCAAACATCTACATTCACCCCATCTTCCTGCCACCTTAACAGTGATAAGAGTTCCTCTTGTCCTCACCTACCACCCCATGAGTCTCTGTATCCAATACACCATGGTCTGCAACTTCCTCATCTCCAAAGGGATCCTACCACCCATATCTTTACCCCCTCTCCTCCTGCTCTTTCTGCGGGGGTCGCTTCCTCCGCAATTCCCTTTGTCCATTCATCCTTTCCCACTAATCACACCCCCCGCCACACTTACCCCTGCAAGCTGCCCATTCACCTTCTCCCTCACCTCCATTCAGAGCCCCAAACAAACCTTCCAGGAGAGGCTGCGCTTCACCTGTGAATCCGTTGGGATCGTCTGTTGTGTCCGGTGCTCCCGATATGGTCTCCTCTACGTTGGTGAGACCCTGTCGTAAACTGGGGGACCGCTTCGTCGGGTGCCTCCACTCGATCTGCCAAAAGCGGAACTTCCTGGCAGCCAAAACATTTTAATTCCGATTCCCATTCCGGTTCCCTCATGTAGATCCAGGGCCTCCTCTGGAGCCAAGATGAGGCCACCCTCAGGGTGGAGGAGCAACACTTTATATTCTGTCTGGGCAGCCTCCAACCTGATGACATGAATATCGATTTCTCTTTACTGTTTAAAAAAAAAATCCCTTCCCCTCATCTCTTCTTCTACTCCCCACTCCAGCCTTTTACCTCTTCTCACTTGCCTATCACCTCTCCCTGGTCCCCTTCTCCTTCCCTTTCTCCCATGGTCCACTCTCCTCTCCTATTAGATTCCTTCTTCTCCAGCCATTTATCTTCACCTATCACCTGGCAGCTCGCCTCCTCTCCCCCCCCCCCCCACCTTTTGATTCTGGTATCTACCCCCTTCTTTTCCAGTCCTGATGACTGTTTACTCATTTCCATAGCTGCTGCCCAACCTGCTGAGTTCCTCTGGCAGTTAGTGTGTGTTGTGGCTTTGGGAAAGGAGGGACAAGGCTGGTATGTGAAGGGCTTGTTGGAGAAAGATGGTGAGCATGTGCCTATCTTGCTTTCGTTCCAGCAGATTAAGTTGCTGACTGGATAAGACACAAAACTCTCCGGGTTTTCCACGAGTGTAGACATGGACTGTGTGCTTACTGCCACATTCCTTTTGGAAAGTTGGGAAGTCAATCCATTGTCCAGGCCTCTCGTTTGGGGTTTGGTTTGAGCCCATAACCTTCAGACAGAGACTCGGTGCAGAGTTTAACGTGTCTATTCCGTACAGATCGTTGGAGCCGTGGTCAAGAACCTCGGCTGGAGGGAGTCTTGGCAATGGGTGAAGGGGGGGCTGCAAACACGCACTACCATCTCGCTTCAAGTGGTACTTCTGAAACAAGATCAGTAGGTTATCTCTCGGCAGTGAGGCTTGGCCATCAGCTGGGTCTATGACACCTTGCTTCCAGTGTGGGACGGTGGGTGGGTGGGGAATGGGGTGTCAAAGAGTTGGATTGTAAAGGTAATCTGACTGAGGCTATCCTTTCTCCTCTTAGAGAAGAATGGCTGCTGTGCGGAAGTGATGGATGACAACGAGAGGGAAAAGGAGGAGTGTGAGGCAAGTATTGAAGGGATGCGAGCGAGTCTCTGAGCCTGGCGTTATGGTTCGGGACTGAGCAAGAGCTGCCCAGTGGCCCATTTAATACAGAAATCAGAGAGGTTCCATTCACCTGAAGTAATTTCACTGTAACCAGATACAAACAAGTTTACTGGTCTTGTGCAGTGCGAACAGTTACTTGTACTGAGGTAACTACTGTTACTGTGGCTGCCCGAGGTACAGTTGTCAGCCGGTCACCGATTTGCTGCAAAAGACAGTACTGGAAAACTGGGAGAAACCCGGCACGTCAGGTGAGATCTGTGGAAAGAGAATCAGACCATGTTTCAGCTCAGTTTGTCAGAACTCAGCGGGGGGGGGGGGGGGGGGGGGGTGTAAAATACGAACAATGCTGAAGCCCTGAGGGGGAGATTTGGAGGGATGGGTGGGAGTGGGTTAACGGCAGTGGGCTTGGCAGTGTGGGATGGATACGAAGTGACCGGACAAATGAAGCTGCGATTGGGCCTGGAAAAGATGTGACTGTAAACAACAGAGTCATGATTGCTTAAGTTCAGTCCAGAGATTGAAATGGGCCTAATTGTTGGTGGACTCTAGGGGACTGAGGCCAGGATGAGAATGATTATTAAAGTGATGAGTGGTGGGAAGTTGTAAAATGGTGGTAAGAGGCATAATAAATCAGCTATGATAGGATAGCAGAGCAGCCTTGATGGGCCAAATGGCCCAATTCTGCTCCTATGTCTGTTGATCTTATGGAATCGTGCTTGTGGACTGAAACATTAACTCTACTTCCTTCTCCACAGCAACTTGCTGACCAGAGTATCTCCAGCACTTTTGTTCTTAACATCAGGAGAAGCATTAACTTCTGTTTTAACTGAAGTCACTCACAGCCGAGTCTATTAAAAGCTTACCCTTGGGCTTGAGTTGATAAACACTCCTTCCCTCTAAGGAGCAGCCGTAGAGTTTGTGACTTTGTCCCCTTTAGATGTTGAAGGGATCCTCTCTTGGCTCAAACTATCCCTTCAACAGGAAAATCTAAAAGTTAAAGATAAGTTGCTGCTGTCTGTAAGGAGTTTGCATGTACTTAGTGTGGGTTTCCTCCGGGTGCTCTGGTTTCCTCCCACAGTCCAAGGGCATATGGGTTAGTAGTTTATCGGTCACATGGGTGGTGTGAGCTCAGTGGGTCAGAAGAGCCTGTTACTGTGTGGTATCTCAAAATAAATAAACGGTTTTGTGAAAGCAGTGAGAAGGTCACAAACCGATATCAGATCATGTTTCCTTATCACTATGGGCCATTCAGCCCATCGGCTTGGAGTAATCCCATTCCCTCACTTACTTCCTGGTAATCTCTTCCCTTGTATGTGCCCACTAACCTCCCCAGATCTCCAGTGTGCACCAAGTGGGCCCTAGCTGGTTTCTATATGGATACTCTGGCATGGGGAGCCTGAAGTCTGCTAGGGTTTCTGAACCCCCAGAAACAATCTTTCCTCTAAGACCAGCGTTTGAACACACATGCTGACTGGGTTCACTCATAAACAATGGGCTCTAGACTGAGGTCCCAGATCTACAAACTCCGACCAAGGGAGGGACACCCTTGGAGAAACGTTTTGCTCCAGGGGTCAGCCTGGCAGTCGAAGTCCAGACAGGCACTGATTCATTTCCTGATGTTCCTCTCGCCGACAGATTCCCAGCGGGGTGAAGGCAGCTACTGGCAGTGAGAAGCCTCAGGAATTGGACTGCAAGAAGCAAGGGGGCGAGGGCGGAGCCGAGGAGAAAGGGGGGCACGAACCGCTGGAGCAGACTGCACCCCCTCGCCCCAAAGGTGCCGATTAAGTGTGTGTGTGTGTGTGTGTATGCACGCGCGTGTGTGGGGTGGGTCTGAAGGCTTGTTGCTACCATGAGTGAGGTCTCCAGCTCTAATCCCAGACCTCACAAGGGGACTCGGAGACCAGTGACTGCTCTTCATATGGGCTACAACCATTAGAAGTTTAGAAATATGGTAACAACTGTAGTAGTGATGGTTATTATCCTGTCTGTGACATGGCAAACAGAATTCAGGATAAGCAGCAGAATTTGCTCGGGTGCAGTTCAATAGAGCCAGCTGATTCGCTGATCCGCAGGCAGTTGAAAGATTCCACGCCTTACCCAAGGCAAGGATTCCCAACCTCTTTTATGCCATTATCCGGGGTGGGGGGGGGGGGTCCGATTGGGGACCCCCAATCCCGGGGAATGTGATGGTGTGGCAGCCCCTCTGTTGGACTTCGTGGTGGTCCCCGCAAACTGCCCACTCAAAGCCGAGCCTGACCCGTTATCTGCTGTCCTGGCGTGCGGAGTTCGCCGGTGCCTGGGGGAGGGGATGGTGAGGATTGTGGCTCTGTGCCGCTGTTGAGAGTGCTCCCAGGATTCCCCGCGGGGCTGGCGGTGGCTGTTGCCCCGAGCAGCCTGGCACCTGCGCTGGTCGTTCAGCTTTGCCCGGACTGGTACTTACGCGATGTTTCTTTTAAAGCTGAAGAGGCCAACGAGGACAAAGACGTTGCAGAAAGCCTGCAGAATGGTGAGATAGTGAAAGAGATGAAGGAGGAAGAGAGCAGAAAGGAGCAGGCTGGCAAAGGAAAATTTATGTTCAATATCGCGGATGGAGGTTTCACAGGTACCGGGCCCTGTCTGCCTGTCTATAGATCCTGTCACTCCCTCAGTGTAGAGGAACTACATTAATTCTCTCACTCCCTTTCCACTACTCCTTCACCCCTGAAACAGGCTCCATCTGCCTCCCCTCCCCAATCCGGGTCCATCTACCCATTGTCCTCATCCTCTCCCTGTCCCACCACTTCCCCCTCCCCTCTCAGTCCAGACGCAGGGGTTTGACCTGGGGCCTTGACAGTTCCCTTCTCTCCACTGCTCGACTTACTGAGTTCCTCCAGCAAATTGTCGCTCCAGAATCCAGCATCTTCGGCCTCTCGCCTCTCCAAGATGTCCGTTCTGTGTCTGGTGGGACCGTCTCTCCCGCAGGCCTGGGTCAGTGCTAGTGGACCCTTGCCCACGTCCAATCTGCCATTGTGTGCCAGCGCTGGTGGGCTTCTCCCCCTCAGCACACCCGTTTCCGTGGAGACCAACAGTTCTGTCACAATGCAGACTAACAGCAGAATTTCATTACTTCAGCAACTGGGCTCGATCTTTGAATGGAGATGTTTGCAAGGTAACACTTCTGGTTTTTGTTTTGTCAGAGTTGCACACACTTTGGCAGAATGAAGAACGAGCTGCTGTTTCTTCCGGAAAGATCTACGACATCTGGCACAGGAGACACGACTACTGGCTGCTAGCTGGCATTGTTGCGTATCCATTACCCGAGACAGGGAATTGATGGGAGGGGGTGGGGGGGGGGGGTAAGGCAGTAGTAACTCACCCTGGTGGTTATATAGACTGAGGGACAGTGTCTGGATCACGGAATGACGTTGTATCCAGAGTGTCGTTGACGTGTCCTTCACCAGCCATGTCCTGAAATCCTCAAACTCCCATCGGTTTGAAGATTCTCCAGCAATCCTTCACAATCCTGTCATATCTGCAAGCGGAACCGTCATTATTTCCTTTGTTTTGATTCCTTTCGTAACCTTGAAGATTTTAGTAATTTAAAGTTCAGAGTAAATTTATATCACCACATACAATCCTGAGATTCATTTTCTTGCGGGCAGACACAGTAAGTCCAAGAAACACAATAGAATCTATGAAAGACTTCCCTAGCACTCAACAAGGCAGATAAACAATAGATTGGCAAAGGACAACAAACTGAAAATACAAAAGAAAATATTAATAATAATGAATAAGCAATAAATACTGAGAACATGAGATGAAGAGTCCTTGAAAGTGGGTCCACAGTTGTGGGAACAGTTCAATGGTGGGGTGAGTGAACTTATCCCCTCTGCTTCAAGAGCTTGATGGTTGAGGGGTGATAACTGTTCCTGAATGTGGTGGTGTGGGTCCTGACATTCCTGTACCACCTTCCCGATGGCAGTGAGAAGAGACCGTGGACTGGATGGTGGGGGTCCTGGATAATGGATGCTGCTTTCCTGTGACAGCACTCTGTGGAGATGTGCTCAGTGGTGGGGATGATCTGTACAAGGGCGTTGGTGTTTCCGTACCAGGCCGTGATGCAACCAGTCAATGTACTCTCCACTACACACCTGTAAAGGGTTAGATGACAGGCCAAATCTTTGCCGCTGTGCTTTCTTCACAATGGCACTTATCTGCTAGATCCGGGACAGATCTTCTAAAATGGTAACACCAAGGAAGTTAAAGTTGCTCACCCTCTCCACCTCTGATCCTCCCATGAGCACTGGCTCATGGACCTCTAGTTTCCTCCTCCTCTAGTCAATAATCATCTCCTTGGTCTTGCTGACATTGAGTTGGGGCACCACTCAGCCATATTTTCAGTCTCCCTCCTGTGTGCTGATTCATCTCCATCCTTGATTCGGCCATTGATAGTGGTGTCATTGGCAAACTTAAAATATACAGTTGGAGATGTGCTTAGCCTCACAGTCATAAGTATAAAGCGAGTAGAGCAGGGGACTAACATACAGACTTCTGATGCACCTGTGCTGATGGAGATTGTGGAGGAGATGTCGTTGCCAATATGACTTGATAGGGGTCTGCAAGTGAGGAAATCAGTCTTTGAAATAGAACCCCTCCCAGTTTTTCTCATGTTTATAATCTGAGAAATGCCTCCCTGCTCCTCAATCTTCCTGTCTGCGATATGAAGACCAGAGCTATTCAGTGTGTTAAGTTTGTTGCTGTGACTTGTTTGTTGAACATTTGTGGCATATATTCTCAACCTGATGAATTATTTACTTCCCATTTACCCGGAAAAGTGCATTAATTTGGAAAACGCACAGGTAGCTGGTGTAAAACATAAAATGTGTTATTTATGTTAAAACCAGGACAGTGTTACTCACGTATTTATAAAAAACCCTGCGATTTTTTAAGTGGGAGAATTGGGATGGAGATTGAGGAAGTGGGGCTCTTTAGTGCAGCTACAAGACGTTCTGAGCTTTCAGTGACCTATCCATCTGCCCTAACCCCCCTGCAGGAACAGTGCATTGGCATCTTCCCTCCTGTTGCTCTGTTCTCCTTAATATTTCTGTACAGTCACGGCTATGCTCGATGGCAAGACATCCAAAATGATCCCAGATACACCATCATCAACGAACCTTTCAAGGCGGAGATGAACAAGGGGAATTTCCTGGAAATGAAGAACAAGTTCCTGGCCAGGAGGTTCAAGGTAAATTTGCTGCTGTCTCAGGAGTGTTTACAATTTATATCTACTCATTTAGTTTTCAGGGACTGGACAGCCCCTAATTGCTCATTCCTCATCTGGGTGGCTTGTTGGACCATTTTGGAGAGCACATAGGAGATGGCACATGGTGGGTCTGCAGGGGAAAAGGATAAGAGATCCTTTCCTTGAAGGACATTGAATGAGACAGCTTTTTACAACACTCTACCAAGTGGCCGTTACTCACGACCAAATTTCTATATTGCTGACCTTGTACTTCCCACATAAGGAGCAGGTTGTAAACGGACTTGCCTTTGCACATCCGAAAGGACTTGGTGATCCCCGGAATTCCCAAAGTTCTATACTGCTGACATTTTAGTTCACACATAAGGGACAGGTTGTAAACGGACTTCCCTTTCCACACTCAAAAGGATTTAGTGATCCCTGGAATTCCTGTGACTACCAGTGAATTTGCCACTAACTGTGAAATCCAAGTTCTTTGTGTCTGTAAGCAGACAGTGTTATGGGTTCGGTTGCTCCTTTATAGGTAACTGGGATTAAAAACATGGGAGGAAAGTTGTGCCTTTTGCTGATGTCATTTGGGACAGCCAATTTCACATTTAGATACTCGGGGGGGGGGGGGGTGGTCTCAACCGGGATAAGGCCATGAACAACCCTACATTTCCCTCTGCTTCCCCTCCCAACTCACAATCCTGGTGGTTAGTTCTTCCCCAGCCTGGTTGCTTGTTGGCGGAGGGCTAATAAAAGAAATGAGGTGACCTGTGCTACTATTACATGAAGCAGCCACAGTTTTTTTTTACTGAAATAGAGGAAGCTTGTAATGCAGGGTGTTTGGCAACAGGCAGTGTGTGATTTTTGTGTGTACTTACATATGTGCCTTGGCATTCGGTATTACTTACAGAAGGGTGCAAAAGTCTTAGGCACATATATATAGCTAAGGTGCATAAGACTTTTGCAGAGCACTGTATTTGTCAATGTGGAGCCAAAAGTGAGTTTTTAAATCTGGCAGGAGCAAAGAATGTAGGGAATGGCAAGGGTAGATTGCCATGGGAGCGATGTGGGACAGGTGGCAGAGGAGTGCCAGGGACGGGGTTGGCACAGGTGCAGACACACCCAGCCCTGAGACACCAGGCAAGGTTATTTGATTCCAAACAATTGGTTTATTGATCATCACAGAATGTCTCTCTGGTGCTTCCCTCTCCCCTCTCCCTTCCTCTTCCCGCTCTCAGTCCACAATAGAGACCCTTATCAGAATCAGGTTTATCATCACTCACATTTGTCATGAAATTTGTTTTGTTTTTGTGGCAGCAGTACAGTGCAATACATGAAGTTACTACAGTACTGTGCAAAAGTCTTGGGCACTATATATATAAAAAACTTTTTGCACTGTACTGTAAGTTTAATGCTGTAAGTTTTTCAAAGCACATGTATATATGTGTACTTGTGCATGTGACAATAAACTTAACTTTGACTTCCAAGTGTGTGACTTTACACGTGAGTGTATCCCATATGCTTGTGAGCAAGTCTTTTTACAATTTGTTGATTCAGACTAGAGATCTGAGTGTTTGATGTGGACCGATTGAGTCAGTACTGCACTGTGGGGACACACTCAGGAGAGCCACCCTTTGCCTTCTGAGGTGGACGTGAAAGTCCTGGCCTGCCTTGGAAAGCAGGAAACATTCCTGCGTGTCCAGGCTGACGTATCTCGCTGTTTCAGATTGGTTGTTAAAATTTGTGGGAAATTACATTGCGGAAGTCAGTGGCCTTGTTTTCACTTTCGCAAAGTTATCTGCTTATGAGAAGTTTGGGACTGAATGAATTTCAGTTATGAATCTTCACCTGTTCTTCCTCCTCTCCCACCGTTCCCTCCCGCCCATCCACTGCCACTCCTCTGTCCCGACTGCCCGGGGTACCCTTGCTCTTCCCTACTGTGTAATGCTCCGGGCATGGGCCCTGATTACCTCCTTGTGTCCGCTCTCTGCAACTCCCCAGCTGCCCCTTCCCCAGTCCCCTCACTCCCGCTGACCTGGTGTGGGTGGGCGTGCTGTGGTGGGTCTCTGGGTTACCAGTGGTTGTGGGTGAGATATTGCTGAACTGGCTAATGGCTTTTGTTACTTGTATTGACCCCCCCGTTCTCCTGTCTTCACCCCACTTTCCCCGACATCAGCTCCTGGAGCAGGCTCTGGTGATCGAAGAGCAGCTACGGAGAGCCGCTTACCTCAACATGACCCAGGACCCCAACCATCCTGCCATGGCTCTCAACGCCCGCTTCGCCGAGGTTGAATGTTTAGCCGAGAGCCACCAGCATCTCTCCAAGGAGTCTCTGGCCGGTAACAAGCCCGCCAATGCAGTTCTGCACAAAGGTTTGTCGCGTGAGCTCAGCCCCCCCCTTCCGTCTACCTCCCGTCTCCATAGTGACCACTCAAACAGGTCCTGGACATCGTAGAGATTGAAAGTTAAGAGAATAGTTTCAGCACCATTGCACTGCCCCGCAATATCTTGTAAAAATTGTTCCTTTTTTAGCGAATCTGCTAATAAATTCAGCTTTTTGTAATGAAGTGCCTCTGGTGTAATTGTGATCTTAATTTATTTTTGGGTGTAAAGTAGGGACTGGGGGTGGATTATCGCACAGACCTACGCTGACAAACAGCCTCAGCCGGGCTCACCTCTACCCGTGTTTCAAAAGTTGCCAGGTTGCACGGTACAGACAAAACTATGCAGTGAAATTGGGGGTGGGGAACAGTTCTGTACTTTTAAGACAGTGGAGTGCAGATTAGGTTGTACTTGCCTTGGGAGTTAGAGGTGGTCCAGCACCCTATTAGATAACCTGCTGTGGAGTATTTAATAAGGCCGAGAGAGACGACCTGGGTCTCTGGTTTAACATTTGGGTCTAGACCCCCTCAAACTGTTTATCTTGCTGTTTTGAACTGGGTCACCAAACTGGTACCATCAGGGCGAGCAGCTAATTTGTTCCTGTTTGGTGGAATGTTTGACAACATCTAAAGAGGATTTGTTTAAGCTTCAAAGCCATGGTAAACAAACTGAACCCTGCGGCTGAATGGATAAACCACACCTAACCTCTGGCTGCAGTGGAAATGTGAGTGGTTAGCGTCTCTGCAACCTGCCCTATATTGCGGCCCCCAGCTTGTCGAGGTACAGCATGCCCGGCCTCTAGGGGGCAGACATGGGTTGCATTAGTTACTCTGCACTGGAAGGAACTGGGCTTGACGTCTTACCATGAAGGACACAAATTGCACCTCAGTGCCTGGCAGCCTACTTCTGTTGCCTGTCACTCAGGCAATGTAACCCTGTACTGTACACACAAAGTGTACCTCCTCCTGTTATAGAAACATAGAAAACCTACAGCACAATACAGGCCCTTCGGCCCACAGTGCTGTGCCGAACACGTATGTACTTTAGAAATTACCTAGGGTTACCCATAGCCCTCTATTTTTCTAAGCTCCACGTACCTATCCAGGAGTCTCTTAAAAGACCCCATCATATCCACCTCAACAGTCGCTGCCAGCCCATTCCACGCACTCACCACTCTCAGCGTAAAAAAAACTTACCTCTGACGTCCCTCTGCACCTACTTCCAAGCACCTTAAAACTGTGCCCTCTCGTGTTTGCCATTTCAACCCTGGGAAAAAGCCTCTGACTATCCACACATCACCCCTGGTGTGATACCTCTCCCCTTGTTGCAGTTTTAGGTACATTGAACACAGTTTTTAAAAAAAAGTACTTGGTTACTTCTGCTGATCAAAGATTGAGAATCTCCTGCAGTAAGTGGCTTCTGTCCCCATTCCAGCACAGTTAGCATGAATATTAGACCTCTCCTCCATCAACCCCAGCAACATCATTCAGAAACTTCCCCAAGGTTCACAGTGGTTCACTGCCCTGGAATTGCTGGGCCCTCCATGTCCTCTCTCTGGCTGTTGTACGGTGCTGCACTGGATGGTTCAATGCTGTAGGTCATTTTGGACACCATTTTGGGACGCATGTTAGGGATTACTTTCCACTACTTTGTAACATTACCCAGCTCTTCCTCATCTCTGCTGCACAAACTTTATCCGAGTCTTTGTTACCTCTAGAACTGGCCATTAAATCCTCTAAATGACCACATTTCCGTCCCCATAATCTTTAGATTTCCCTCAGTTCTGCCCGCAGCCCACCTGGTCTGTGTACTCCCCAAAGTCCATCCCCTTCTGGTCAGCTTCAGTTAAAAAATTTGCATTGTTTCCAAATCTTTCCCTGGTTTCACTCGCTCTCCTGCTCTCTGTAGCCACCCCCACTTCTCCTCTCCTCTCTCTCTCCTCCTCTCTGTAGCCACCCCCGCCTGTCCATCGGGCTGAGATCTCTGAGCCGCTGCCATTTTGAACCCACAGGTGATTGTACTTTCAGGCTTTAAATCTGGAAATCCGTGCTCCAAACCCTCGCTCTCCCACTTTCGAAGCTGCTCCATAAACTGCCTTTTCCCAACAAACTTTCAGTTCTCTCTCCCGATGTGTACTTTGTGGGTTTTGGTGATGTTCCTGTGAGCTACTTCAAATTTTTTAAAGCTGAAGGTGTTGCAGAACCACAAGCTGTTATTTGGGATTGTACACAGGAATAGTACACTAATTCATTACACTGCTCAAAAGGAATATTATCCCAATTCTGATCAATGCACTCTCTCCTGTCCTGTAAAATAGAAGAGTAATATATTCAATGCTGTTACAGTGGTCACCTGCAACCCTAGAACTCTACTGCACAGGAAGTAGCTCTCTGACCTCTGATATACAGGTGCTATTCCCAAATCCTGTACATTACATCCCTGTGCATATTTGCATGGTCGTATTCTGCAAGTTAGTGGATTGATTTACACTACCCATTCAGGTCAGCATATCCTAGGACCTACCACAGAAATAGCGACTCTCCTGTCCTTTAGGTCTTTTGCCCATTTAATTAATTTTGATAACTGCCCCACTCGGCAGACCTTCTGCAACTGGAAATAGTTTATATTTCAAGAAGCCGAGACGGTTGAGGAGATTAAGTACTCATATTGCACATTGTAGTAATGTTACAAATTCTTCCCCTTGCACCACACTTTATATTGAAGTTGATGCAGGAAGTGTTTATAGAATTAGTAAACCTGGTTCTGATTGGCAGCTGATGCTGCTCTCTGGCATGGACTAGATGGGCTGAAGGGCCTTTTTCTGAGCTGTACTCCTTTATGACTCTGTAATATTGCTAATTTGAGGCCCTGCTTCACTGTGAGACAATTGGGAGGTGATTTGTAGAGCAAAGAATTATCATCTGTTTTCTCCCTCTTACCACCAGCCTCCCCTACTCTGCATACTTTCCTCGCAATGAGTCTCCTTGTGTCTCTTATTCCTGGATTAGGAGGAGCGGAATCGAATGGCTCAGACGGAAGGTGGCGATTGAGTGTGCTGATGGTTGTTGGGGGTGGGGAGGGGGAAGGTGCAGTTGATCTGTAAGCTAGAAAGGGCTGGGAATCAGACAAAAATATAGGATGTCCACCACTTCCTCTTTAGTTTAGAAAGGGCTGGGGTAGGGAGGAGAGGGGAAGTGCACATCAAGTTTATTTACCATCCCTTCCTCCCCATTGCCTCTCAGACCAAGGACTTCATAATCGTTGCTAAACCTAGCAAACCTAAGGCTCTGCTCTGAACGGCTCTGGATCAAACCGCCAATCAGAGATATCAACACACACACAACGAAATGCTGGAGGATCTCGGCAAATCAGGCAGCATCTACGAAGGGGAATAAAGAGTCAACACTGCCTGACTTGCTGAGCTCCCCCAGCATTTTGCGTGTGTTGCTGAAGGTTTCCAGCATCTGCAGAATCTCTTGTGTGTCTGAACAGAGAGATTATGTCCCTTCAACCTCCCTAAAGCAGCCATCCCCTCCTGCAGCTTAATAAAGCAAGGATGTGGAGTGATATACAGATGCTGTTCTTGGCTCGGGGAAATCCCTGGCAAGATTGGACTTTATTGCCCAGGAAATGAACTGAGAAGCTACAATCTTGAACCATTTGTCTACACGGGTCATAGTACATTTCAGTTGCCACTTCAGGGTTAAAAAGCAGCAGCATGGAGATGACTGGAGGTGCATAGTGGCCCAGATTAGGTGAAGTTGGCAGATTTCCTTTCATTAGCAAACCAGTCGGATTGTAGCAACTTCATGGTTCTTTTCACTGATACCAGATCCTTGTAGGTCAGTTTTTAACTGAGTTTCTCAGTATTTTTTGTATTCTGAACGACTTCTCTAAAAACAAACCCATCACTCCCCAGAAGCCTGTCCGCTTGCATACGGTGGCCGGGGGCCAGTTGAGGTTCATTCTGTCCCATCTATTATTTTTGCCAGTGAGCAGACCAGGCTCAAAGTCCACAGTAGGGGAATGCAGCAGAAATGATTCCACGTAAAGGCAGGCTGCTGGGCGTAATATTAGAGCCAAGTTCTACATGCGGGACAAGGGTTTAGAGGGCCCCCCTGTTGTTATCAGCTAGTCAGAGCTTCAGTCACTGTTCCTGGCCTCGTGTTGCCGTCACTGTTCCCCGGGATGTCGCTGTGCATAGTGCGCGCTCTTACTGGGATAGACGGAGCCCGCAGCACAGCTCTTGAGTGTTGCCAGCCGTTGGGATGTGTTGCTGGTGCGTCCCCTACTGAAACCCTGGCCCTGAGCTCCTCGCCCTCTGTTTGCTCTCTGTTTCTTTCAGTCCTGAACCAGTTGGAGGAGCTCCTGAGCGACATGAAAGCCGATGTGACGAGGCTACCCAACATGTTGTCACGGGTCCCGCCCGTCGCGGCCCGGCTCCAGATGTCGGAGCGAAGTATCCTGAGTCGACTTGCCAACCGGGGCACCGAGCCCCAGCAGCAGGTAAGCGCTGGTTTCCGGGCTCAGTGAGTGAGGGGGCAAGGCTATTTAATCTGTTCTCACTTCCTTCGGGCTTCACGTCCCAAAGAATCCACGAGGGCTTAGTGACGAGGGGCATCACTCCTCCAAAGTCTCGGGTCGCGTGTAAGGTGGGAAACTTCTCCTCCTCAATAGGGTAGGCGTTGGCAGAAGACAGGCCCTCATGATGTGCCACTTGAAGCATCAGTCGCCGAGCAGGAACCGCAAAGCTCCCTGTCTGTGGAGCGTGTGAGCGTGCACTGGGCAGGATCGGCCGTGACTGAGTTTCCACCCAGAGTCAGACGTCAATGCCCTTGATGCAGGCTGATCAGTGCCTGCAGAGAGGGGAGAATGCAGTTTCTAAAGACACGAATTCTCTGCCCTGCACTTTGTTTGATTTTTGTTTAAACAAACCGTGTCTTGCAGCCCTTCCCGCAGGGTCAGTATGGAGCGGCGCAGATGTATAGTAACAGCTTTGGGCCCACCTTCCGAGGGCCAGGGGCCGGAGCCCTCATCAACTACAACCAGATGCCACTGGGCCCCTACATCAGCGGTAGGTCTGAGATCTGGAAAACAGGGGCTCTTACCAGTAAAAATGATCACGAAGCTGCCAGACTTGTAACCCTAATCTCCCTCTCCAGTCCAGCTCGTGTGTAATCATTGAAGTGGGATGGCGGGGGGAGGGGGGCAGCATGGTAGTGTAGTGTCTCCCGTAACGCTTTACGGATCCAGTGATCGGGGAATAATTCCCCTGGGTTTTCCCGTGCAGGCTCCATTTTCCTCCCACATCCCAAAGGCATACAGGTTAGGGTTAGTAAGATGTGGGGATGCTATGTTAGCGTTCGAATCATGGCCACACACTTGCGGGCTGCCCCCAGCGCATCCTCAGACTATGTTGGTCATCGATGCAAACTACGCATTTCACTGTCTGTTCCGCTATTTCGCTGTCATGTGACAAATAAAGATAATTTCTCAAGGCATTTATTCCAGCCTGGGCATCCACAGTGCCTACAATAAATATTCACCCCCGCCCCCAGGAAGTTTTTCTGTCTTATTCCAGCATTGATTCACAGTGGATTTAATTTGGCTTTTTTGACACTGATCAACAGAAAAAGACACTTTCATGTCAAAGTGAAAACAGCTCTCTACAAAGTGATCTAAGTTAATTACAAATATAAAACACAAAATAATTGATTGAATAATTACTCACCCCCCCCTTCAAGTCAGTATTTAGTAGATGCAACTTTGGCAGCAATTGCAGCCTTGAGTCTGTGTGGATAGGTCTCTGTCAGCTTTGTACATCTGGACACTGCAATTTTTCTCCATCCTTCTTTACGAAACTGCTCAAGCTCTGTCAGATTGCTTGGGGATCGTGAGTGAACAGCCCCTTTTCAAGTCCAGCCACAAATTCACAATTGGATTGAGGTTTGGACTCTAACTTGGCCGCTCCAGGACATTAACTATGTTGTTTTTAAGCCATTCCGGTGTAGCTTTGGCTCTATGCTTGGAGTCATTGCCTTGCTGGAAAACAAATCTTCTCCCAAGTCGCAGTTCTCTTGCAGACTGCGTCAGGTTTTCCTCCAGGATTTCCCTCTATTTTGCTGCATTCATTTTACCCTCTACACAAGCCTTCCAGGGCCTGCTGCAGTGAAGCATCCCCACAGCACGATGCAGCCACCACCATGCTTCATGGTAGGGACGGCGTGTTTTTGATAATGTGTGGTATTTGAGATAGCATTTAGTCTGATTGCCAGAAAGTTCAATTTTGGTTTCATCAGACCATAGAACCTCATTCCAACTGACTTCAAAGTTTCCCATGTGCCTTCTCAGCCAGTGAAGCTTGTAACTCCTCCAGAGTTGTCATAGGTCTCTTGGTGGTCTCCCTCACTAGACCCCTTCTTGCACAGTTTTTGAGAACAGCCTGCTCTAGGTAGATTTACAGCTGTGCCATATTCTCTTCATTTCTTTATTGACTTAACTGTACTCCAAGGGATATTCAGTGATTTGGAAATTTCTGTGTATCCATCTCCTGACTCCTGCTTTTCAATAACTTTTTTGAGGAGTTACTTGGAATGTTCTTTTCTCCTCATGGTGTAGCTTTTGCCAGGATACTGACCTAGCAGTTGGACCTTCCAGATATATTTTTACTGCAATCAATAGAAATACCTTGGCTGCACCCAGTGATCTCCATTTAACTAATTATGTGACTTCTAAAACCAATTGGCTGCACCAGTGATGATTTGGTCTGTCATATTAAAGGGCGTGAATACTGATGCAATCAATTATTTTTTGTTTTATATTTGTAGTTAAATTAGATCACTTTGTAGAGATCTGTTTTCACTTTGACACAAAAGTCTTTTTCTGTTGATCAGTGTCAAAAGGACCAAATTAAATTCACTGTGATTCAATGTTGTAGAAAAAAAACATGAAAATTTCAAAGTGGGGGGGGGGGGGGTGAATACTTTTTATAAACACTGTAGGTTTGGACAATAAGAAAGCACCCAGCTCTAAGAATCACAAAGAATATTTCTCAGGAGGAAGAAATTTGTTTCCCTTGCTAGAGTAGATTGAATTTGGTGTGGTCTTCTCCCTCATTGTCCTGTGCTGTGAATCAGAATAACTCTGGGCTGGATGTCTCACTGGCCTTGTGCCACAGTGGTCATAGAGCACAGCAGCAGGCCCTTCGGCCCATTGAGTCCATGCTGGACTGTTAATTTGTCCAGTCCTATCAACCTGCACCCAGACCATCACCCTCCATACCCCACCAATGTATGGACCTATCCAAATGTCTCTTAAATGTTGAAATTGAACCTACATTCACCACTTCCTCTGGCAGCTCATTCCACAATCTGACCACCTTCTGAGTGAAGAAATTCCTCATGTTCCCCTTAAACATTTCACCATTTACCCTTTAACCCATGACCTCTAGTTCTAGTCTCACCTAATCTCAGTGCAAAAGCCTGCTTGTATTTACCCTATCCATACCCCTCATAATTTTGTATACCTCTAAGAAGTCTCCCTCATTCTCCTATGCTCCAGGGAATAAAGTTCTCACCTATTCAACCTTGCCCCATAACTCAGGTCCTGTTTAGATTAAATGACTGTTCAGTGGGGGTTTTAGGATTAAAGGTCATGGCTAATACGACTTCAGTGAGCCAAATATTAACTAAAACTAAATGACCCTAGCAAAATGGTGAAATGCAAACCTTGTAGGGTTTCTGTCTCGCTCGCATTCCTATTTCCTTCTCCACTGTCCCTGAAGTTGCCAAAGCACTGTCTGAAATTTCCCCCAAAAATGTCTCACGTCTCCAAGATGCTCCTTAAAAACATTTGAGCCAAGTGTTTGGTCCTGAGGCCTTGCCCGGGACTTACGGCCTGTTACTTGGCTATGAAACTCCACAGAAAGTTTTGCTGTATTAAAGGCACCCTAGAAATTTACTTTTGTTTAAAAAAAATAATTTTGCCAGCTACAAGAAAGCTATACTGAAGGAACTCTGCTTGTTTGCAGCGACCACAAACATTTCTGCTGTGAGCGTCCCGGATAAAAAGCACTTGTCGGAAGGACTGAAGGAAATGGAAGCAGGGGAAAGGAAAGAGAAAGTCAGTGATGTGATCTGCATTGAAGATTGACGGCAAGTCACCAGGAGCAGCTCCCAGCTAACAGCCAACCCAGCCAGTCACCACACTCCTGACCTTCTGTAAATGCTCTTGGGAAACATCAACTGTTTTCATCTGGGGAGAGGGTGGTGGGGTGAGGAGGTGGGTGGAGGGGGGGGGAGTGCTGTGCTCACTTGTACATATTTGCACTTTCTTTGCACGCTCGTGGAAGGCTGTTCCTGTTGCATTGAGTGTTGTTTCAGGGAGAATAAGGCCAGAGGTTAGGGAATCGGGCTGAGAGACAACAAAAGCATGATCCTGATCAGAACTTGGAAACTCTGGAACTGATTCTGCTCAGCGTAACATCCCTCATCACCACCACTAACCCTGGTCCTCCATAGTGTACAGTTCGTAAACTACCTCCCTTCCTAGCTACAATGTACTCTTCCTAACCCCACCCCTCTTTAATGTCCTGGTCCACTACAGTGTTCTGCCCTTAACCAAAGTATACTATCTCTAACCCAGCCACCCCAACACAAACACTGAAGTGTTATGGTCAAGTCCAGTGCAACCTACCATAATATAACTCCTACCACTATCAATCACCCTCGGCATCATCCCCAGCTGGGTTACCCTGCTCCGAGAACTCGGGATTCCTGTGAGAAATCATCTTTCACATGTTGGCTCGGGGGCACTCCTGCGGTTTCGTTAAGGAGAAGAAACCCTACATTCCGGGTGGGAAATCACCTTTCACATGTTGGCTCGGGGGCACTCCTGCGGTTTCGTTAAGGAGAAGAAACCCTACATTCAAGCTGGAGCTTGGATGTCCGTTCAGCCCAGTTTGGAACGAAGAACACATCCCTGTTCTGGTTCAGGGTTCACAGTTCTCAGCTTCTCCTTTGCGTTACCAGGGCAGAGCCATTAATTTGCCTCTCTACATGGCCTCCTATTTGCAGTGTTGGAACAAGTTTGTGTCGTTTGCCAATCTTAAGGCACAGGACTGTGCCATATCTTGTGTTACGGAGGAGGCTTGCTGAGAGTGGGCATCGACCCATTTCCAGAATTACCATATCCCGGGAAAATCCTCCATGTCCGAACACTGCATCCAGTGGTTCCCGTATGTGACTGGCAACCCGGGAGCACGTGTCCAGAGTTAAGCTGTGCCAGCTGACGGTAGCACTGCGTAGTGTAGAATCTGCCATACGGAGCAGAGTAAACATGGTCATGCCTCTGGTTGGAAGGTGACTGTGTTGGGACGAGACCAGAAACTCTCAGTAATAAGGCCTGACCCAGGCAATGCTGATGCTCACGGATATCAGATGGTCTGTGGATGAGGTTATAGTGGGCTGTCAGGAACCTTGGCATCCCCTTTCTCCCCCTTACAATCTACCCTGATATCGCAGAACCCACAAAGCCAAGTTAGAATCGGTACCCTCAGGAGAGGGTAGTCTCCCAAATCCCGTTGCAATTGGTAGTGAATCACTCTTCCCCTAGCTAATGCTTTAATGAAATGGGATGCAATTTTTAATGTCATTTAAGCTGGTTTATGACAAGCATCAAAAGGCTTGAATATTGAAATTTCAGTGCCTTTTTAAAGCCAGATTATATGAGTTGAGGTGAGGTGGTATAATTCGAGGTTTAAGCTTCTCAGAATACCCATTTAGGAGAGTGTATGCAAAGCTCCTCATTGCTCTTCAGCTTCACTTTAATCTTCAGTTCTGCTTAAAGTTCTCTGTAGATTAAAATGATTCCAGTTCATGCCCACTGGCTCTTCATTTCCCATTATTTTCTCTCTCCTTCCTGTTTGCCTTTCATTTATGCTTCTCACTTCCCTCCTTTTCTCCCCGTCTCTTTTTACTCTTTCCCTCTGTAGAGACTCTCTGCAAAACACACTCCACAAAGTCCGTGTTCCTCAATTTCTCAGCCTTGTGCCTTCGTGGCATGGGCGAGTGCTCAAGTTGTGCCTGCTCCAAGTTCAGCAAGGAACGGCACGGTGGTAGAAGCTAATCCGTGCACAAGATATTAACTTTTGGGGGAAGTAAATATAAATGGGTCCATTTCCCTGGCAGCTTCATCCTAGTCAATCAGGAGATGGGGTAAAATTGTTGGCAACCTGAAGACACAAGCTGAAGGAGCTGTTAACCCTTCAGAGGCTGGACTTTTATGTTCAGCCAGATTCTCACTTGGCCCTAGTTCAGTTCTGTTTTCCCTATTATCTCCAATCCAATGCGAGGCTGTTGGTTTGAGGGTGATATGATAAAGCATCTTTTTTTTTGCTTAACAGTATTATGTTATAATGGTAGGTATTGTATTGTTCATTTAATACATGGGCGACCTATTGAGAAAATTTCCAGCCATTTGCACATATCTGTTCAAACCCAGTGTTATAACTTGTTTTTTTTTAAAAGCAGTACCTTGTCAGGTGTTATTGTATTTTCCAATTTTGTGTACAGAATATTACTGCTGTCCAACTTGAGATTAATAAGCTATTTGGTAAGTAAGTCTCTCTCGAATGGAAAGGCTTTAAGTTGACTGTATAAACTCAAAGTGCATCTTAATACAGTCCCTAAAACAATGCAGCTTTGTGCTCCTCTCTCTCTGTTCCTCTAATTCTCCACATCAGAGGTTAAAGGCAATGTGTTTTATCATTATTTCTAAAGTTGTAAACTGTGACGTTGTTTCCCTCTGCTGGTCTGTTAGGGTAACAACAGGTGTAATCTGTCAGCAAGCCATTTGGGTCACAAAACGCTAAGGGAGAGGGAAGCGGGTGGAAGGGTGAGGAGGATCGTGAGGGTATTTTTGGACAAGACAATGCCAAATTAATCATCTCACCTCTGAAATGCCAAGTGAAAGAAAAGATGTGTAGTGCACGGGTGAATGTGGTCACTAACGTTAAAGAACAGAATTCTCTTTCATTGAGTCATAGAAAAGTACAGCACAGAAAGAGGTTCTTCAGGCAGTCTAGTCCATGCTGTTCACTTCACATTGCCTTCTCCCATCGACCTGCACCGGGACCATAGCCCTCCATGTACCTATCTAAACATACTAAATGCTGAAATTGAGCTTGCCTGCACCACTTCTGCTGGCAACTCATTCCACACTCTTTTACGACTCCGAGGGAAGAAGTTTCCCCGCATTTCCCCTTAAACGTTTCACTTTTCACCCTTAACCCATGACCTCTGATTGTTGTCCCACCCAACCTCAATGGAAGAAGCTTGACTGCATTTAGCCTGTCTATACCCCTCATAATTTTGTATACCTCTATCAAATCTCCTCTCAATCTTTCCCAGTCCCCCTTTAAACACAGAGAAACCCTCCACAAGAATTTCTGTACAAGGAGAAAAATTCCACTTACTGTTGGCCTTTTCCTGTTCTAATTCCAGGGACATATGAGCTCTCCTGAGATGGAGGATGAGAACTGGAAAATGAACCAGGGTGGCAGTTGGGGGAATGGGAAGCAATGACTGCATTCTGATAGAGGCAAACTGAAGAAGCATTTTGACATGTAAAGGAGGTGTGGAGCACTCTTTCTCTGAGGGCTGATGGAATTTTACAGGTTAAGAATGATAGATTTTATTAGATAATAAATTGAGCTGAAGACTGATCTGCAGTTAAATGTGGTTAAAGTATTGATCTGTCCTCTAATAGAATGGAAGGACAGACTAGTGGAGCTGAGTGACCTTGAAGGGAAAAGCTGGCCAAGAATTAATCTGAGATAGTTTCACTGTACTTGTGTAGACAAGGGGCAAATTGTCTGTGGTACTCAGACAGGTCACTGTGTGCAAAATGGAGAAATCTCTGCAAAGCATGACAGGACCGTGCCTTGGAAAACGATCTTCACTGATTACATGAAGATCTACAATGCTGAGCTCAGAAGCAAACGTTGGTAATTTTTCTCATTTGGAGCACAAAAAATGAACTCAAATAGTAATAAAAATCTCCCATATGTGCCACAGGCATAGAAAGATTTCTCAGTAATTTGCACTGCAAGAACTCAACCCCATTCTCCTCCCTTCTCCCCATAACCTTTCACGCCTTGTCTAATCAAGAACCTATCAATCTCTGCCTTAAATACATTCAATGACCTAGCCTCCACAGCTGTCTGTGGTAACAAATTCCACAGATTAACCACCCTCTGGCTAAAGAAATTCCTCTTCATCTCTGTATTTTGAGGCTATGTTCTCTGGTTCTAGACTTCCCCACTACAGGAAACATCTTTGCCACATCCACTCCGTCTAGGCCTTTGAACATTCAATAGATTTCAATGAGATCCTCTCTTGTTCTTCTAAATTCCAGAGAGTAAAGACCCAGAACCGTCAAATGCTCCTCATTCCCAGAATCATTCTTGTAAATCTTCTCTGATCCCTCTCCAATGCCAACAAACCCATTCTTAGATAAGGGGCTCAAAACAGCTCACAATGCTCCAAGTGAGATCATGCCACTGCCGTATAAAGCCTTAGTATTACATCCTTGCTCTTATATTCTAATCCTCTTAAAATTGATGCTAACATTGCATTTGCCTGCCTCACCACCAACTCAACCTGCAAGTTAACCGTCAGGGAATCCTGCTTAAGAATTCCCAAGTCCCTTTGCACCTTGGACTTTTGAATTTTCTGTCTACACTTTTGTTCCTTCTACCAAAGTATTTGACCATGCATTTTACAACACTGTATTTCATCTGCCACTTCTTTGCCCATTCTCCTAATGTCTTTCTGCAGCCTCTGATTCATCAACGTTACCTGCCCCTCCACCTATCTTTATATTGCTTGCAAACTTGGCAACAAAGCCATCAATTTCATCATCCAAATCATTGACATACAATGTAAAAAGAAGCAGTCCCAACACAGCTCCCTGTGGAACACCACCAGCCAGCCAGAAAAGGCTCCCTTTATTCCCACTCTTTGCCTCCTGCCAATCAGCCACTGCTTTATCTATTCTAGTATCTTTCCTGTAGTACCATTGGCTCTTATCTTGTTAAGCAGCCCCGTGTGGCACCTTGTACACAACATCAACCAATTCTCCTTTGTCTATACTGCTTGTTATTTCTTCAAAGGATTCCAACAGATCTGTGAGGCAAGATTTTCCCTTAAGGAACCCATGTGGACTACAGCCTATTTTAGGCATTTTAATTTTATTTATTGAAATATAGCACACAGAACCTTCAAACCACACTGCCCAGCACTAACCCTAGCCTAATCACAGGCCAATTTACGATGACTAATTAGCCTACCAACTGGTAGGTCTTTAGACTGAGGGAGGAAATCGTAGTATTTGGAGGAAAGCCACATGGTCATGGGAGAACGTACAAACAGCAGCAAGAATTGAACCTGAGTTGCTGGTACTGCAAAGCATTGTCCTAACCATTATGCTACTGTGACTCCATACCCTGAGGCCTCATCCTTAACAATTAGAAATGACTTGTTTTCCTTAGCAAAAGAGTCAAAATCCAGAAGGCAAAGGTTTAAAATAATTGGTAGAAGGATTCAAGGGAACTTGTGGTTATGCACTTATTTGGTTGTAGCGAGCAAAAATCGGTACTTTGATGTGCACATGAAAAGCTGTTGCCTGCAAGGCTCTGGACTGTGTTGGAAGGTAAGATTAGGCTGAGTAACTACTTCAATTGTTTGTAATGGTTTTTTAAAAGTTGCAGTGTACCAGAGTCATAGAAAATAACAGCACAGAAACAGGCCCTTTAGCCCATCTAGACCCTGCTGAACTTGTGTTCTTGTTAAGAATCAATTTGAATTTTTTTGGTAATGGTTTTTTTTAAACATTATTGTTTCAGTGGAGGTACTGTTGGGCGTTACTTATGTGTGCAGGAATCATTGAAATAGCTGGAAATTGAATTTCTTGTACCAACTGAAGAGGTGGCTATTGTGTTGATATAACATCAGTCCTATCCCCACCCATTCCATTTCCCTTTACCCTCTGTAAGTGCTCATCAACTCCACTCTTATTCTTTTTATAATTAACCCAGTGACTGACTGCTGCATCTTTGAAATGCGGGAGGAATCTAGAGCACCTAGAGGAAACTATACAGTCACAAAGTAAGGGAGCAGGTTTAAGTTTGAATACATATACCTGGAGCAATGAGGCAGCAGCAGTAACTGGTGTACCACACTGCCTCCTTTGTGGAGAGGGAAGTCAAGGGTCTCATCAGATAATTCTCTCAATTACACATTTATTTTCATTTTACTGACTCCAGCCCATTCCAAACCTCACATTTCAGCTGATAGCAAGGAGAATGAGAGGGCAGGAAAAGCACTGCAGCACTTTTTAAAAGAGCTTGTTGCACATTATTTCTGTTTACCTTCTGTTTGTTTTGTCCAGCCTTGAGATCTGGCATTTGTCTTTACACCTTTCTTTCTTCTGTGAAGCCAGTTCTTTACGCCTTACATTTTCTCCCCCCTACATCTCCAGTGCGTTCCCAAAGCCTGGACTTCAGCTGATACTGAGAAAAATGAGGTGAGTAACAGAAGCAGCCCGGCTCTCCAAACAATAACCACCACTATCTGCAAAAGCAAAGTGGAATAGCAACAACAGGTGGCTCAGCTGTGATGCCAATGAGGAGCTGATACAGACATGTCAGCAAAGACGTATGGTTTCATGGCAATCTTTAACTTAATTGAGGCCAGTGAAAACATTTGCTCCTCTTGACCCCATTCACCACCCAATCACTAAACTGTACTGGAAATTTTAGCCAAGATAGTGTTCACTGTGATTAAATAACTGACATGAAACAATGGACTTTGGTTGGAAGGATGAAGAGGTTATTAATTGAAAGGTACAATTTCAAGAGCACAGGGATCTGATGGTAGTTCTAGGTGAGAAGCCTGTAAAGGGATTTGGGAACCTCGCCTCTCACTGATTCGAGTACAGAGGGCAGGTGGATGGGCTGATCAATGATATCTTGCTGGTTTTATCTTGATTATATTCAATAATGGTATCAAACTCTAGGAAGGATTTTAAGGCTTTGGTACAGAATAATACCAGACATTTCAAGATACAGACAAACTAGTGAAGGTGGAACCATCTTGTGTCAAAGGAGGTTTAGACATATGAGAAGTACTGATAAGAGAAGTAACTTAACCCTGTTCTGCTATTCAGTAAGATCAGCTGTGATCCTGTCCAAGTTCTTTCCTGATCTCTGCACTTGTTTTATCCTGATCTTTTCAATGACATCTTCTCTCACTTTTCCAGACTAGAGTATCCCCTTATTTTAATGAATCTTAACAAAGATCACCCCAATCCAGTATGTCTGTGTCGTACCTCAGAGGTATTCTCCTTCAGGTAGAGAGACTCAAACAGCACACATCAGTTCACAGCACAACTTTCTTACTTTTGAATGCCTACCTCTTGCAATAAAGTGCTCCAGACCATTTTGCCTTCTTAACATTACTATAATTGCACATTTACTCCTAGCACCTTATGAATCAGACACTTAACAATGCTCTATACAGTAGCAGCTACTGAGGCATTTAAACTGTCTTCCCATTTTCTCGCATTATACTCCACCTGCCACTTTTTGTCCTGCGTCAACCATCTATTTCTTTCCAGATTGTCTGTTTTCTCCAGGTCGTTCACTTTCTTATGCAGCTTTTGTACTGGCAATGAACTTGAATTAGTTCCAGCAGCCTGCCACCCGAAAACTGCTCCTATGATTTTCAGAAATTCATATTTATATCACTTATTGCTAGACGCATTCTCAAACTTTGATAACTTTCTCTTAATATGATTAACAGTTCAGCATAAATCTTAAGATCTTGTACTTGCTTCAGTGATTTTGCCAATAACAGATTCCAGACCAATTTAGCGATAGTAATTTATTTTACGTCTCCTTGGATGACAATGCTGGTTACCACATTCCAATCTGCAGAGACGATTCCAGAATTTATTTTAGTGTGATCACTCCCAAGGGGTTATTCCCTTTATGGAGGATGCCTTTATGGAGTGTGCGACTTTCTTTAACGTGAGGAGGCTGATGCACGGGTTGTCACCATACAGGGCTTAACAAGGTCACGGTCCAGTAGCATGGACTGAAAGACCACTGGGGACCCTTCTCTGCTGCAACCTTCCTCCACCTTCAATGCCATCATCTTTAAGCTCCACTGTTGAGGTCTTGGTTGGATTACTCTGTCTGGAACCTCCTTCTTGATCTTATCGGCCTGGGTGACTCTACCAGGAGCTAAGCTTCCAAAAGATCGCTCTCAAAATCTCAGGAACTCACAAGCCTCTCAACCACAACAAGATGTCAATCCTCTGAGAAGATTATATTGTAGCTTCTTCTTTTAGACTTTTCAACAGGAGGGATTGAGTTAAATAAATTTGTCCACTTTTAATTCTTCCAGTAGTTTTTATAGTGATGTTAATGTCTAAACTTCTTAATCTATAGTCTCTTCTGCAGTAAAGACATTCCAAATATTTAATGCCATAATCAGTTCTTCATTTCCTATTTTAATTCTCCAATCATGTCCTTCATGTGATTTACATTTAATTGTTGCCACTCTTAAATATTTCAGGAACTTTTTTTTCTGCTTTTTCGTACGTCTTCATAGTTTTTTAGTCATTCATTTTTGCTCCCACACTTCTTCTAATGTATTCTCCCTAAGAGCATTAAATGTAATCCTATCCACCAGGAGCTAATGACAGAGCTTATTCCTTTCTCATGGAGGGTTTATTTCTTAATAGGATGCAGGTTTACTGAGAGTTCTAAAGTTCTTCTTCAACATGCTTGCCATTGTGTATGAATGACTTGCTTCCAACATGAGACCTGCAGGCTTTGCCACTGTTGGACCAAGAAGTACAATGGGTCAGGTGGGTGGGCAGTCTGAAAGCTGGTGTGTACTTCTACCATTTATTCTTGACTTCTGTGTGCTCTGGGTGAATGGGCTCAGGTCTTCCATTTTGAGTGGTGCTGTTGGTGAGGACAGTTTCAAGTTCTCACAAACATGAGAAATCCAGAGCAGCACACACAACATGCTGGAGGAACCCAGGCAGCATCTATGGAAAAGTGTAAACAGTCAATGTGTCAGGCCGAGATCCTTCATCAGGACTCATGTAGTCCTGGTTAAAGGTCTTGGCCTGAAATGTAAAGTATTTCATACTCATTTCCTGTCTCCCCTTGGTAATTTCTTCTTGTGACAGAGGTTAGAGTCGTGTCTATTTCAAGATTCCAGTGCTGAATAACTGTGACCTGTGATCGGAGCCAACTGAATTTAATTAGGGCCTAACTGCTGCGGATGGAGGTCTGGCTGTGGATATTGATGTTGACTGTCTCCTCCTTAACCACTGGATTTAGCAATGAGTGTTACTATACTCCATCTGCTCGATACCTGATGAAGGTAATCCTTGTGTCAGATGCATACAGAGCAACTGGGGAGATCATTATTACCTGGGAGACCAAGAGCTTTGGTGCAATGTATGATCTTCAAAGACCATTTTCCTGAGAAGGTCACTGGCAGTGTTGGTGGGACTGGAGGGGACGGTGAATTTTGCTGAGAAATGGTGCACTACAGTGGGGGCAAATTAGAAGCAGACTTCTGTGGATGTTAAGCTGCAGGGTTCATCCTCAAATGCTATGAATTGCAGCTTGGCCTCTGAATATGCAGCTGTCATCTATGTATTGCAACTCAGGGACTATGATCCTCGCACTGGGTGGAGGTTGGAAGTTTCCTGTTCGTCCTTTGGGTTAGTTCCACTCACATGGAAAGCTGGCTGGAAGGGAGGTGCAGCATTTTGTTGAGAAAGATTGAGTAAAGTCTTAGCTTTGTTTGACGCCAGTCTACACTGAGAGTGAGTATATTATGAGCCATGTGATTAAGATAACTTGAATGCAATCATGTAGTAGGTGGAAGACAGAGACTCTTTATTTTGCAAGCAGGCAAATTCGAGAAGAATGCTCCACAATCCATTTCCATTGATCACTATCAAAGTTGAATTAATCTTCCCCTTATGACCCAAACGGTTCACCTTAGCTTCATTCTTTCCCTTTAAATCTAAGGAACATTTCCTCCCTTGAAGCCTGCTCTCCTGCTCTCTAATGCCTTATTTTCACTGTCAGGTCTCTGCCTCCACTGGGTATTAGTCCCAGTCCAGAAAAAGTGGATCTCAGTTTAAGGAATAATACTCCTTTATTATGGTGGGCAATGGCCCAGGTGCACATCGATGGGACTTGGCAGAATAATAGTTCAGCACAGACTAGATGTGCAGAAGGGCCTGTTTCTGAGCAGTTGTGTTCTATGACTCTTAAGACACACTTTCCTCACACCCCTTCTCCCTGATAACCGGTGCCAGTGACTTCTCTGTAGAAATCCCATACCCCCAGTGTCATTATATGTGTGATGCATTTAATGCTTTGCTCTGTTATGTCAATTTATGTCCACTTTGAATGTCTAATAAGGTTATTACTAAGGCTTTTACATTTTTGTTGGATCATTAGCTGCTCCGAATTCCTTGGCAGAACCTCATTCCTAGACGTACGCAGGTAGCTGGCTCCCATGCGGACCACAGTAACTAGAATCCTCCCTAGAGACCAAGTTCTTCAGACTTTGATGTTCTCAACACTGACTCCAGATAGGTAACATGACTGCTGGGATCTTTTAATTACAATTATGGCAAACAGTGTTTATCCTCCTGACTACATTGATGCATATTACCACCATATTCCCTTTCATTAACTCCACTTTATTGTCTCCTTTTCCACCATGACTTCATCAGAGTGCTTATAAGACAATTGATTAAGACAATGTATGCATTTGAAAAAAATTCTTGCATGGCTGCTTCCCATCTCTGTTTAATCATTTTTTATTTCTCTCTAGGAACATTGCTCAAGTCCAGATCATTACCTAAATCAAAATGCCCAGTAACTCCTGCCCCCTCCCATTCTGATAATTCTCTAATGGCTGCAGCTCACACTTGAAATGTGGATGTTTGGATTCGCAGTAATTTCCACAAGCTTTCATATACAGCAGTTACAACATATCATTTAGACAAATATAAACCAGTGTTTAAATATCAACAATAAAAATCTGAACTAAACTCAGCATACATAACTATCTTTCAGTATATTGCATACTACTCCATTTCTTAAAGACTAAGTATTTGAAAAATTTGAGTACTTACAGACCAAAGCTTCCACAAACTAGTAATATTTGAGGTCTATCGTAGTTTTTTTTTGACTGAACTGCTGACTTTAGAACTTGTCAAGATTGTACCCTGCACAAAACCTGTTTACTCCAGACCTAGAAAACACACAACTACAGACTCAAACCCAGCTGACAGTGACTACTACCTATTTGGGTAACTGCTTACTGCTGACTACCCAATTAGCTGTTAACAGCAACTAGTAGACAGCCTGATTACTCATCAAACATGCTAACAATTGTTAAAGTTAAATTACTAGCTCCAAATAATGAACTGAAGTTTAGAATAGGACTACTCACCCAACAGTTCCCATGATGACTTTAGCTCTCTTTTAAAGATGCACTATGTTCAGTTTCACGTTGTGTAACCACAGAAACAGCCGGCTGGTGGCGCAGTGGCATCAGCGCTGGACTTCAGAAGCGAAGGCTCCCAAGTTTGAACCCAGTCAGCACCCCCCCACCCCGGGTACGCTTTCCATACGTGCTGGGTTAAGCGTCGAGCTAGCCACTTGGCCTTGTAAAAAACAAGGGTCGAGTCAGGAACGTTCATACTGTGACCCGGTTAATCCAAAAGGAGACCAATCCTGACACTACGTGCCAGACAATAATGGCTGACTGTCTGGTGCGACAAGCTATGAATGAACCACAGAAATGGAATCACAAGTAGCTTTTTCATGTCAGTAACAGGGGGCACTGATTTAAAGTTACTGGTAAAAGATGGTATGAGATCACTACCCAAGAGGTGGAGGTAAATCGAATAGTAATTTGCAAAGGAGAATTGGATTAAACACGTAGAAAGGATACAAAAAGTGACAGTCCAGAACCTAAAATGAACAGGCCTAATGAAGAGCCAGCATAGGCAAGTTAGGCTAAAGACCTTATTCTATGTTGAATTTCTATACTCCGGCCAAGGGAGGGTGCTTTATGTTTAAAAAGGATGGTTGCAAAGACTAAATAGGCAGAACTTTGTTGATTACATAGTTTTAATTATTTTGAAGTTTAGAGACAATTATTTCCTAAACACAGAAGTAAAGCAATAATTTAAAGACTATTAAAGCTATTGTGATTCAGTAGGACTGCAATTGTATAGGGAAAAGGCTGGCTGCAATGCTGGATGGAATTGGCAAAGAATGGATTTTATCCCCAATTCTCCAACTGGACCTTGTCTGGATTCATGAAATCTACGGATGCACTAGGAGAAAACGAGGAGTATGGCTAAAAAGATATTCATTTATTAAGTGAAGATTTAAATATTTAAAGAAGATTAACTTTATTTGTCACACGTACAGTGAAATGCACAATTTACATCAAATCAATGATTGTGTTGGGGTTAGGCTGCAAGTGTCAGCAAGCTTCTGGTGCCAACAGCAACTTACTAATCCTAACTCCCACATGATGCCTGTGGAATTTGGGAGGAAACCCATTTGATCATGGGAAGAACATACAAACTGCTTACGGACAGTGACAGGAATCAAACCCTGATCAGTAATCGCTGGCTCTGTAAAATGATTGCACAAACTGCTGTGCTACTCTTGAAATGATCACACTCAGCGATTCATTACAGTGAATTTACCTTGAAGGGGGAAAAATACTATGTTATTTTTAGGCAATTGTGGCAGAGTTAAACGTGGGGAGACAGTCCCAAACACCACGGAGAAAATAATGAATTAATGTTTGTGTTCCTTTATTGGCCCATGAGGAGGAGAGAAATTTTCCCAAACAGAATATTTCACACCTGTGCTGAACAGACCTTGCTTTTATGTCCCAATCGCTTACCTGACGGTTGAGCAGTTAATTCTGGGTAGAAGGGGCTGACAGAACCAGACTCAGGTTTAGTATCACCGGGAGATGTTATGTGGCAGTAGTAAACTGCAATACATTTAATAAACTGTAAATTACATTAAGTATACATATTTAAAAAGTTTAAATAAATAGTGCAAAAGAAGAATAAAAGCAGTGAGGTAGTGTTCATGAGTTCAATGTCCATTCAGAAATCTGATTGCAGAAGAAAAGAAACTACTTCTGAATTGTTGAGAATGTGTAGAACAGCGGGGAATAAACTCAGAATGTGCAAGTCCTGCTATAAAAGTGCAATAGTTCTTTGAATGTCCAATTCCCAATCTATCCAATATCTTTATTGTATGATTTTGTCAAAACAGCCCATGGATTGATAGCATTTACATAGTCAGCAGCATATACATACACACAGATCCTGATTATAATAGATCATGCATAGTTCAGTCAAGAGCCACTGCTTAATTTTTTAATCTACAGTTCCACAAGTTCTTGGCAAGTAGAACTATCTGATTCAGTAATAATGATCACATTGTTATTGTTGCATATATACAGCCAGTCACCAGGCCACAATATTCTATTGTGCCACAAGATTATATTACATTATTAGTTTATTCTATTTCTTAAAATGAGCATCTCCAACAATTAATAGATGTAGGCATCAGGGATGCCTTCCGAGAAGTCATGGTGCCCATGACCAGTTGGATGTACATAACATATGCAGAAGTGTGCAGATTCAAAGCCCCACCACACGTATTTTTTGGAGGGGGTGGACAATCCTTGTTGATTTGGTTTCCTATGAAGCAGTTAGATTACAGTCAAACCTGCTAAACGCTGTTCCAGCAGAGTGCCGTAGATTATATTCTTGATCAACCAAACCCGATATCCAGCAGTAGCTCTTTAAAAAATAATGAATGCAGAAAAGTTATGGCATCACGGCAAACTAATCAAATCTGTGACATTTTTGGAATTCCGGGAAAAGAAAAAAAATTAGCAAAGGTAACAGGCAGTCCACTGAACCAACTGTGTCTTGCCAGCATTGGTTTGTGGTTCACTTTTTTCCTTTTTGATCCTTTTCTGTAGCATCAGGAACTTGAAGTTTAATTCTTTCATCAGAAGTATACTGATATTAAATTCAGTTATAGCTTGAGCAGGCAAAGAAGATTGCTTTTGAAATAATAACAGTCCAGAATAATTGAAATTCCTGATTAGGATCGATAGTCCTTTTTGCTGAATGGCTTGTTTCCCAGGATACTGTCAATCTCATGCACAATTGATGAGGATAACTTTGGAAGAACCTGTGGGAGAAAAAGCATGTCAGTAATGTATTTTTTACCAGAGCCTCGTGGACACAGTGAAACTGCATTCTATTCACTTGAATTCAGTACATGTTATGATTATGACTTGGAGAAGCTCTTCAGGTTAGGTTAGCGTGGTAAAAATGGTAAATCAGAAACTGGGAATAAATGTTAGTTTTGATGCAATGAGGACAAAATCTAGGTTACTTTTTAACTGTAGGACAGGGGTAGGCTGTCCATGGTGCCATCTTTAGCCGTTAGCTTGAGGCACCCTTTGGTTAGTTGATCTAAAAGATCTTATGGGAAAATTTCAAAGAGCAGGAAAATCATCTGATCAGTCCTTAAAATAATAAGAAGAATAAAACATTTTGTGCGATTTTTTAACACATTACTAAAATAGATGATCCAGTCATTACTAGATTGTTAACACAAGAGATTCTGCAGATACTGAAAATCTTGAGCAATGCACACAAAATGCTGCAGGAACTCAGCGGGTCAGGTAGCATCTACGGTGGGGAATAAATAGTCAAAGTTTCAGGCAGAGACCCTTCATCAAATCCTGCTGAGTTCCTCCAGCACTTTGTGCATGTTGATCCTTCTGGCCAACTTCACTGCTGGGGTGGGAAGGGGTGCAAACCTCCAGCAATGCATATTTAGCAGGGAAGGAACAGGGTTTGCCACCTCTGGTGGGATCTTCTCTTGATAAGGCAGGAAGAATGTCTGTAGTTTGTTTCATCAGAGAGATGAATGACAGGCATTGTGGCAATGTCTCAAGTTGAAGAATAGAGATGTGCTAAACTATATCCTGTCTGTAAGGGATTGCAAATATATCCGTATTACCCTCAGCATAATCAGCACTGACGAACTGGCCACTGTCTGATTCTGGACCCAAAACATCACTGCCATCAGAAGAGTTGCTGCAAGAAGATCAATTGCAAAGCTCTGAAGGACCTCCTGGTCTATAAGGTCCACAGTGTCCAGAGGTTACGGGCAGACCCCAAAGGTGGTCATAAAGGGTACCCAAGAAGAAACCCTTGGCCTTTCAATAGGCAGGTTTGATGATGCACGTGAAATTAAGGAGCTAATTAACCACAAGTATAGGGGGTTTTGAAAGAGAGGCAGTCAACATCTGCTGGAACATTTGGAACACCTATTCAATCTAGACTCCAACTCACAACTACTAATCTTGCCACTACTCCTGACTGACAATGTGATTAAACACTCCATTTCCAAAACCGTAAGGTCTCAGGAGCAGATAAAATCCCCACTGAATTCCTACAATTCATCAAGTCCAACCTCTGGGAAGAGAAGAATACAGTATTTCATAGGACCTCATAAGATGCCACAGTCATGATCATCTTCAAGAAAGGAGATAAGCAGGGAGGGATACGACAAGGAAAGCCATCTCCAGGTAACTATTGAACTGCCTTTTCTGAGCAGCTAAAGAGCTGCTTCCCATGATATGGATTCCTTCCATGCAGAGAGTGACATAAACTTTACTGCACAATGATTTTTCTTTACCCCCAAGGAAAATGTAGGAAGCTGAACATTCAGTATAATGGCTTGTTTTGACCTTGCCTAAAGCTTTGACTCCACTAATGAGGAAAGACTTGAACATCCTCCTCAAATCCTGGTGTCCACAGAAATTTATTCCCATCTTCCTGTTGCTCTATGAATGTAGGCAAACAATGATATTAACCAATGGATTTACAACAGAGCTATTTTCAGTCTTTTCTCAATCTTTCTTGCCACAATGTTGCACCTCACCTCCAATAAACCACCTCTGGGAGTAGAGAAATTCTTAAAATGCTGTTCAGATTACAGCAACTGTGTCTTAAAGCCATGATTAGCCAAGTCTCAGAAGTCATATTACAATATTCAAATGATGCTTGCTCTTGGACTTTCTCGGAGGCTGAACTCCGAGCCAATATCAACACTTGTATCAACCTGCTTCTGCCGCATCACACTGTAAGGTTCATAGCAGCACCTGCACTTCAGGAGCCAGAAGAGACATCAACGATGAAACATATCATCATTCCAATGCTCCGATATAGAATTTGGTTGATTAAGGAAATGCCAAAGTTAAGCAGACCAACATCAGTGAACATTGAGGCTTAGTTACTTTCAGCTGGCCGTTTGGACTGGCCTTGTTGCTCGAGTGTGACACCAGACGCTCCTTGCCAAGCTTTTTTCACAGGAGGTCTGCCAAGCAAATAGAATAAAAGATATAATGATGTGTTGAAAGCCTCATTTCATGTTAATTGTATTACATACTCCCATATTTTCTTGGCGAAATGCAATATCATCACTAATTCCTGTGAATCTCTGGCTCATGATAGTGAAGGATCATTTGGGGTGGTACTGAAAACCTTGAAGCCCTGCAGATGTGATGGAAGGAGGATCACCTCACAACGAAGCCATCAAGCCCGACAGCCAATTCAGAACAGTCAGAGTTTCCAGTGTCAGCATTAGTCACCTCAGAAACCCAAAGTACTAAAGTAGATCAGTCCCAATCTCCTCCGAGTACCGTGCAACTTGTGTACATTTTCAATAGCTGTAGTTGTGAGTTTTTACAGAAACAGTAAAGCATAAAGAACAGACAAAAGCAAGGGGTTTAAAGTTTAGTGAGAGCCACTTGGTTTAAAGTGTCATACTAACCTGTATTGCTCCAATGTTTTCCAAAAGTTGTTCAGTGTTGGAAGCTCCAACTAGCACAGAACTAACGCCCTCATTTCTTAAACACCAGGCTAGAAGAAGAACACAAGGCCATTAAATTATGAATAATGTGAGTTTATTTGTTCAAACCAAGTTAACATACATTAGATTTAAGGCAACATTTAACTCAGCCAAGCCAAGTATTAAGCCTTATTCCCACTGTCGGGTAAAGAGTGTACACACCAGCAGTGTTTTATCAGCATTAAGTCCTACAAATATGCCTTGCTCAACACAGCATTTTCCCATAAGGACAGAAAGAGATTAAGTTTTAGTTGGCATGAATACCCCTTTCAAAGGCCAAAAATTGGTATTTTGTTTTCAACTGTAAAAAGTCACAGAGTCACAAAACATTATTAGCACAAGTTGTTGAGTGTCACAGCCTGAAGATTGATGGTCCTTGGGATATTGTCCAAGAGCCACATTTCTGCAAGAACAAGTATGCAGCTGTTCCTCTTCTTGGCTGGTTCAGCCAAAGACAAAGGAAATCCAGCTTGCCTTCCAGGGAGTGAACAATGGACATCAGCCCCTCCGGCATCTCCTCCCCTGGCTGGCTGTAACAGGCAACTCCATGACACAAGGGTCCAGTCTGCACAGCTCCCCTGCCATCAGTCTTGCCAATGAAACCCTCATTTTCCTCTCTTGTATTCTCCAAAGCTACTTCAAGTTGATAGCCACAAGATTAAACTTTAATGCAATTTCTAAAATTTCCTATAATGGTGACGTCGATACTTTATTACAAAACAAAAAGTAATCTGGAATCTTCTAGAGAGCTGTTAACATAGCTAGAGTTTAATTTCTTGACTTCAGATCACAGAAAGATCAAATACTGCTGGAGTCACAGGAAAAAGGAGAATCCTTGCCCAGTTCAACCAAGATATACTGACAGATAATCAGCACTATAGTGCTTTCTCACTCCTTAACATACGACATAGTAATAAGGTTTAAAATCTAAGTTAGTGTTGATATTACTTGGTTAACTCTATGTACCTGACTATTGTTTTATTTTGCGATACAGCATGGAGAAGGTCCTTCTGGCCTTTCCAGCCATGCCACCTCAGCAACTCTCCGACAAACCTGATTAACCCTAACCTGATCACAGGACAATTTACAATGACCAATTAATCTAACTGGTACATCTTTGGACTGTGGGAGGAAACAGGAGCAGCTGGGGAAAACCCATGCATTCCACCGGGAGGGCATACAGACTCCTTACAGATGGCATCGGAATTGAGCTGTAATAGTGTTGCGCTAACTACTAGGCACCATAGTGTCCTATTAGTAAAATGTTACTACCTCCACATGTATTAACTTTGCATTGGCAAATTAAATATTTTCAACCATATTTGTATCAAACTGATTCACTGGTCCCCACTTCCCACTTAAAATTACTTATATGTAAGGTTTTCTCTTCTGTTGACGATGTATAATCAGAATTTTATCCATGTTACCTACTCAACTAGAACAATATGGTGAGCAATATTGACATAATGATTGGAACATGAACTACTGATCCCAGTTGTCACAAGTCATACTAGAGATGTTAATATTTTACTTGCAAGTCCCAATCACAAGTGGTGTACAAGTAAATTAGACTGGGAAACCTTTCTCTTGGAAGATAACATTTTGCCTGATTGTTATTGTGCAGAATCATACAGAAGTACCTTCAAGACATCATTCATAGAGGATTCTGAGGGCAGTAGTTATTCCTTTCAGTCATTTGCGGCAATGGCAAGATATGTTCCCATTAAGGGAGAGATTTGATTTAATAAAAGTCATTTTAAGAGTGAGACTCAAGTGTTCTTTTTTGGTGTTGCTTTGAACCTACTTTATACTCCTTGTGATTTTGAAGGCAATTGTTTAAGATGTTCACGATGATCACTTAGACCAGGGGTTCCCAACCTGGGATCCATGGATGCCTTGCTTAATGTATTGGTCTACAGTATGAAAAAGGTTGGAGACCCCGATTTAGCAATCTTTTGTCTCACACTTGTTCATGCATCTACACAGGAGGTTTGTGCCGAGGCAGGGAAACTGAACTTACTTCCTATGTACTGTGTTATAACCCAGCTAGTGGATATAATAAATTTGTGGTCAGTGAATCAGCCTGGAGATTTGTTTTAGAGAAAATCTACCTATGTAACCTACTTAATCAGATTAAATCTCAGACATCATCTATAACACTGAATAACATACACGAACCAGCATTGTAATTCTCCACAGAGGAAGACACATCTGTTATAAAAACCTCATTCATCCCTGAAAATCTTACATAGCAGCAATTGCTGTAATTCTGAAATATCAATAGCCTGTCACCTCTGTGATACTTGGCATTCAAAAATTTTATTTCTCCATTAAGATACTGTAACATTTTTGTATATTTTTTAAATGAACCAGCATTATATTCACTGAAATTTTTACTTTTGACAATTTATAGGGTCACTTTGAGGGGTACAAATTATAGCTTTCATATCGAGCACCAAACACTTCTCTGAAATATTTTTTCATGTTGGGGTCATCTACTGTATCCAGTGCACCCAGTGTGACCTCCTGTATATCGTTGAGACCAGGCATAGATTGGGAGGCCGCTTGGCTAAGCGCCTACGCCTTGTTTGCCAGGAAAAGTGGGATCTCTCAGTGGCCAACCATTTTAATTCCACTTCCCATTTCTACTTTGACATGTTAGTCCATGGCCACCTCCAGAATACAGAACATAGAACATAGAAATCTATAGCGCAGTACAGGCCCTTCAGCCCACAATGTTGTGCTGACCATATAACCTACTCTAGAAACTGCCTAGAATTTCCCTGCTGCGTAGCCCTCTATTTCTCTAAGCTCCATGTACCTATCTAAGAATCTCTTAAAAGACCCTATTGTATCTGCCTCCACCACCACTGAGGGCAGTGCACTGCACAAACCCAACACACTCTATGTGAAAAAATTACCTCTGACATTCCCCTTGTACCTACTTACAAGAACCTTAAAACTATGACCCCTCGTGTTAGCCATTCCGGCTCTGGGAAAAAGCCACTGGATATGCACACAATCAATGCCTCTCATCATCTTATATATCTCTATCAGGTCATCTCTCAACCTCCGTCCCTCCAAGGAGAAAAGGCCAAGTTCACAGTCGTGATGAGGCCACATTCAGGTTGGAGGACCAAAACCTTATATTCCATCTGGTTAGCCTCCATCCTGATAAAATTAATTCCATTTCTTGAACATCCAGTAATGCCACCCCCCACCCCTTCTTCTTCACCAATTTCCCCATTCCCCTTCTCTCACCTTATCTCCTTAATTGCCCATCACCTCCTTCTTGTGCTCGTCCCCCTTTGTTCCACAGCTTTGTCTTCTCCAGCCCTATACCTCTTACGCCAATCAACTTTCTGGCTCTTCACATCACCCCCTCCTTCCCCATCACCTTGTGTTTCTTCCTCCCTTCTCCCCACTTTCTTACTCTGACTCCTCATCTTTTTTTCTCCAGTCCTAATGAACGGTCTCAGCCTGAAACATTGACCGTACACTTTTCCATAGATGCTGCCTGGCCTGCTGAATTCCTCCAGCATTGTGTGTGTGTTGCTTGGATTTCCAGCAAATGCAGATATTCTCTTGTTTGTGATTCATGTCAGTCCATTTTAAACAAAATATGGGACTTGATTGTGTTAGAGATCAGTGGCATATGCAATAATTATACCAAGAGGAGTTCTCAGAGAAAATAAAATTTTCCTTCTGAGGTACCTATACTTTGTCTATAATCTCTTATTTGTTTTGACATAATATTCCAATACATCTGTTATTTCAAACACACTATTACAGTTTCAATAATGTTTGTTTAAGCCTGTGTTGCTTTTAACCGTTTTCTACTCTTGAAAGGATAAACAGCTGCACAAAGCTTTAATGTTGAAGCTTTATTAAATAAATGTTCCTTTTGAATGAAAAACTTTACATGAAATTTAAATGACCAAGATCCTTTCAGATTATTTTAAAATTCAAGAACATCAGAATTACAAGGAAAGTACTGAAATGATGTTTGACTTTTGCCTTTATCCTGGCTATAGATTACCCCACCTAGGTCATTGATTCAGGTGGAACTAGATTTGTGGAAATTAGAAACTAGTTTGAGCTAAGCAGTGCTTCTGAATTAATAGATGCTCAAATGCTGGCTACTTCCACCAGCCTAACATTACTCACCTAGGCACACTGCTATTGAAACACTTATCGAAGCTGAGTTAACCTCTGAACTCAGTATCCTCTGACAGGCCTCTGAAGGATGGAACTAATCCAAATCAGATGCTCTTGCTTAATTCCACCAGATCTCACTTATCTACACCTCTGCTCAAGGACCGACTTCGGCTTTCTGTTAGCAGCATTTCCCATTACAACTTTTTCACAGCTTATTCCTTTGTTCCTTTAACTTTACCTTTTTGCACTTCCTTCTCTTTCCTTTGCCTATCAACGGCATTGCAGAGTCAGTTTTCCAAGCCTCTCTCAAAGTGCTTCTACAAACGTCTCCACAACAGTCTTAAAACTTCCTTTCCAAATCTTTCTTTCCTTTATTTCCATCTCCAGTTTCCCCACATCTTTGCAAAATAGGTGTTTTAATGTTAATCATACATAACTGTCCATAAAGGTACGGGCTATTAGCTTGGGTTAGTTGGGAGGAAATGGGTGTTGAACTGATGAAGTTTTTGTGAGTTCGAGCACAGGAGACGGTTGTTCAACCCCATGCTGACAATTAACCATATACTCATGCCCTTTCCTCACAGCCTGGAAATAACTTTTCTTCAAGTATTTCAAGAAAAGATATGTTTAAATAATGCTCCTTCTGAAAAATATAACTTTGATCTGAAATAAATGCAGAAGAGCAAAGCTCTAACACAAACTCTTGCAGCTTAGTGAGAGAAAAGCATTTCTTTTTCAATTTGATTTAACACAAGTGTTGCAAGTAAAAGATCATAAAACCTATTGGGTCAAGATTAATTTCACCAAATGACAGCAAAACTTTGTAAAATATCTTTTGTGTCTTTAAAATTCTAAGAGCTATTCAGTGTTCCAGTGAGGAATCTCATCTACCAGTTAAGATGTTTATGAAGTTAAGTACATGTTGGAAACTAGAGTGAGTTTCTAAACATTAACCTAAGTGTGTGTGGTGAACTACATATACCTGTCTGGACACGCTCCCACCGCTGACTGCTCCTGTGGCTCCTCCCACAGACCCCTGTATAAAGGCAATTGGAGGCTCTGCTCCTCCCTCAGTCTCCAGGATGCTGTGTGGTGGTCTCTTGCTGCTGACGGTGCTTTCTTCCAGCTAATAAAAGCCTATCTCGACTCACGTCTCCGAGAGTTATTGATGGTGCCTCAGTGTGTTATGTCTTATGAGAATAGGTTGAGCGAACTAGGGCTTTTCACTTTGGAGTGAAGGAGAATGAGAGGTAACTTAATAGGGGTGTACAAGATGACAAGAGGCATAGATCAAGTGAATAACCCACAGATTTTTGTTCCCCCAAGGCAGAAATGGCTAATACAAAGGGGCATAATTTTAAAGTGATTGGAGGGAAGTACGGGGGAGGAGGGGATGTCAGAGGTAGGTTTCATTTTACACAGAGAGTGGTGGGTTGTGGAACATATTTCCAAGGGTGGTGATAGAGGCAGACACGTTTGGGGCATTTAAGAAGCTCTTAGATTGGCTCATGGATGACAGAAAAATGGAAGGCTATCTGGAAGGTTAAGGGTTAGATTGATAAAAGGTTGGCACAACATTGTGGGCCAAAGGGTCTGTACAGTGCTGTAACATTCTGTGTTAGTCACGACTGGAAACTCAAGTACTCACAGTTTCTAATCCACATGGATGACAGGTATAACAAAAATACAGCTTGCCTCAGTACTTACAGTGAAATAGTATCAGATATGTATAAAGAGTTGGAATTAAGAGAATATTTCTCTCTGCAGGGAATGAAATTCACGTCCTTACCTATTGCTAGCTGAGGGAGGGTGCAACTAAGTCGTTCTGCAATGCCCTGTAGTTCCTTTAGTTTTCCCTGCTGTCGCCTGCCTTCTTCAGTCAGAATTTTATCCTTCAGCCATTGGTAACCCTGTGAACACATCATAAGTTAGCTCATGATTATGTTCCACACTGGAGTAGGTGAGGCAATTCATTTCACGTCAGAACCTTAGAGTTACACAATGTAAATCCCTTTGAATTAATCAGTGACGGAGTTATAGTGTACATGAGGAAAGTCGTGCAAAAGAAGTCATTTCTGCACTATATTCACAACCAGTTCATTAATATACATTGTAACTCAGAAAGCAGACTACAAAGTGTAACTTAATTGATTCCAATTCCCTAAAAAATCTGTTGCATTCATTGCCCCTTTGATTTTAATTATCTTTAAATTTCATTTGAAATACCTTGTTACTGATTTAAAAACTCTTCATGCTAAATACAGTGAAATGTGATTTTTAAAATAGCTTAGCAAAAGAAATCAATTACTGACACCTGAACATCCCACCTGAGTTCTACCCAGGATAAAGTTGAGAAATTGACTTGATCACAGAAACTGAACGTGGCAATATTTTTTCCTTTTACATACTGTACCTTTAAGGAAGCTCTAGAGTAAGGAGGAACTCCTGCATCATACTTTCCAGAAATAATACCACATGCCAAAGGAGACCAAGTCATCGCGCCAACACCTTCAAGAGAGAATGTAGCAGGAAGAATAGGATTAGATGCACTGAAACACAGGGGCTTCCAGTCATACACTAAAGACAATGTTACCATTAAGGATAACAATCATCCATTAGTCTTGGGGAGATTCAGAACTTGGACATCACTGGGACTCTCAATTTTGCAGCTTTCCCTGAGTAATCTGTTCAGAAATTACCAAAATGCCTCTCGACTTCTTGAATGGGCATTTGGACATAATACCACAAATGATCCATTATCTGTGGAACTATGCCACATAGGAATGAAGCCAAGACTGAACAGATGAAAGGTACTATGGCAAGCAATTTATTGTTAGAACATTTATTCGTTAAAAATATTTACCGATCTTGTGGAAGAGTTCTGGAAGCTGCACTTCAACCTTCTCTCTTTGGAAGAGGTGATATTCAGCTTGTTCGCATATTGGAGGGATGAGGTTAAATTGACGAGCCACTGAGTAAGCCTCCTGCAGATCAGAGACAGTGATAGAGTAGTGTAAGGGGTAACTTTGTAAGTTATCTTCAAAGAGGGTCTTCCATCAAAAATACTTTCCAAAAATATATTAAAATATTAATTTTAATATTACACTCAGTGGCCACTTTATTAGATACACCTGCTTGATATTCAAATGTCTAATCAGCCAATCGTGTGGCAGGAACTTAATGCATAAAAAGCATGCAGACATGGTCAAGAGATTCAGTTGTTGTTCAGATCAAACATCAGAACGGCAAAGAAATGTGATACGGCACAGAATGGGACCTTTGAACCACGCTGCCCACCAATTCCTGACTTAACCCTAGCCTACTCACAGGACAATTTACAATAACCAATTAACCTACTAACCAGAATATCTTCGCTCTGTGGGAGGAAACCAGAGCACCAGGGGAAAACCCATGCATTCCACGGCTAGCAGGTACAGACTCCTTACACGTGATGGCAGAACTGAACTCTGACGCCCAGAGCTGTACTAGTGTCATATTAACCACCATGCTACCATAGTACCCATAGAATTATTGACCATGGAATGATTGTTGGTGCCAGATGATGTGGTTGCGGCATCTCAATAACTACTGATCTGGAATTTTCACACACAACAGTCTTCATGGTTTCAGAGAATGGTGTGAAAAGCAAAAAATGATCCAGTGACTGGCAGTTCTGTTAGAGAACGCCTTGTTAATGACAGAGGTCAGAGCAGAACGGCCAGACTGGTTCAAGCTGACAGGAAAGCAACTGTAACTCAAATAACCATGTATTACAACACTGGCGTGCAGAGGAGCATCTCTGAATGCACAACATGTTGAAACTCGAAATGGATGGGCTACAGCAGCAGAAGACCATGAACATACAATCAGTGGCTGTATTATTAAATACAGGAGGCATCTAATGAAGTGGCCACTGAGTGTAATGGTTATTTCCAGGTTGTGGAAGCTTCACAATTTTTCTTTGATGTCACAGAACTTTAACGTACGTTCTCTGCTGCATCTTCCAAAGTTACTTCTCAGCAGTTCCTGTTCACTAAAAATTCAGAATTAATTTCCAGAAAACCTGGAATACTGCTTAGGAGGATCAATGGTGCCTAACGGCAAATCCTTTGCTTGCATCTTCGAAAACAGCTCTATTTCCATCTTTAATATCTCTTTCAGGGTTCTTTTGAAGACCCTGACCTGGAGTTACATGCTGATGACGGTTCTTTGCGGGAATGGGACCAGCTCTCGTGGTTTCACAACTGGGAGTTGAGTGGCACGCAGAGAGCGCAACCTAAGAGCTTTGTTCGCCTTCAGAGGACCGAGATTTCATGGCTCTGGAGACAGGGGGTGGGATTGGAGGTCGGTGTCCGGGCAGGAGGTCGGTGTGTCGTGGAACTGGGAAGATCTAAGGCTGTGTGCCCAGAGACCTGAGACCTTTGAGCACAGAGCGATGCAACGGACTTTTAACATTGTAAACCAGCAAGTTGTTTGTTATGTCTTCCCCCTCGCTGTGAAACGGAGACACCCTTTTCTCCATTAGGGAGAGAGAGAGAACCTGTGGTATGTCTAACACCAGGTGAACGAGTAGTCTTTGGGGTACTGCAAGTCTGTCTTTGATGTTGCTTTGCTCACGCTTGAGTGCTTGGTGGTAGGTGCCGATGCTTTTTTTGCCAGTGGGGGGAGGGGTTGCTTGCTGCTGCTTACGTGTGGAAGGAAGGGGAGCTTTGGGGTTCTAACATTTAACTGTCATTCATTCTTTGGGGGCAGTCCTCTGTTTTCATGGATGGTTGTGAAGAACAAGCATTTGAGGATGCATATTGTATGCATTTCTCTGACATTAAATATACCTTTGAAATGTAAAATCACACGAAAAAAGGATATCAGAAGAAAACTAATTTAAGACGATTAAACAGCAGAGTCCAATTTGATTGCCCAGAACTGCTACAGGGATTACCCTTTGGCTCAAACATCAAGTTAGACCTTATAGAAGATCTGATATTCCGATGATTTCAATAGGGGTTTTTGAGCACACATTTAAGAGACAAAGGAAAAAAAAGCCAGCTAATTTTTAGAAAATTATTTGGTTTAATTGTTTTTTATTTCTAATTAAGTATTAGACTTTTAGTTTTTTTAAAGTTTTAAAACAGTTTACATTAAGAGGGTCCTGATGAAGGGTCTCAACCCAAAATGTCAGTTGATCCTTTCCACAGATCCACCCTGGCCTGCTACGTTCCTCCAACATTTTGTGTTTGTTGCTCTGGATTTCCAGCATCTGCAGACTCCCTTGTGTTTTCAATTTTAATAGTTCTTATACATCTCTGAATGTCAGAAATACAAAAAACCCTTTAGAGTAATTCCAGATTTCATAGCTTGTCACCAGTGAGAACATACTACTGGACTCAAGTGCACTGATAAGACAGTAAGGTAGACATTCCATACTGGGACAAGTGCAGTTGTGTCCCATGGGTGATAACTCCAGACAGAGGGACTGAGCCAGCAAGATCTGCTGCAAGAATTTTAAAATATTCAGAAGAATTTAGAAAAGATTACAATATACTATGTGGTATTAAGATAGTTTATGGTGCAAATCCCAGCGATCGGCAATTTATTGTGGTCAACACACACAAAATGCTGAAGGAACTCAGCAGGTCAGGCAGCATCTGTAGAGAGGAATGAACAGTCAGCGTTTCAGGCTTAGATGCTTCAACATCTAAGAGTGGCCACTCTTATTACAGCCAGAAAAAATGCATTGCAGATTCAGGCGCTTTATTTCAGGGAATCAATCAGTCGTTGCTGTGCCAGGCTGTGCACTTTTTAAACGACACTGAGGGAGTCTCAAAAATTGTCTGGTTTGGGTGCACACTGGAGTACAAGTGTATGCTTCAGTACCAAAATGTGATAAATGCAAAGTTAGGGTCTGAGAGCAGTAGGTAGTTTGAATGTTGGACTTCTTATTTCTTATCTAATGAAGTTTCAGATGAAAAGGTTGGCTGGAGGAGCGAGAATGAAAGCAGCAATAGATATGTAGATAATTAGGACTCTCAGGCCTTTTCCTTGACTTAAGCTCCACTTCCCTGCTCAATCCCCTTTTAATTCCCTCTGTATCCAAAATCTATCATTATAGCCTTGAATGCATGTAATGACTGAGCCTTCTGCAGAAGAGACTTCCAAAGATTTGTAGCTCACTGTGCAAAGGTACCTATCCTGATGTCACTCCTGATCATCTGCATCTTTATTCAGGTACTAGGTTCGAAAGACAAGACCTTCCAGCTGCAGGAAATAGCACTTGACATCTATCCCATTTACCATTCTCACATTCCCGTGACTCAGTGAGATAATCTCCCATTCCTCTAAAATGCAGCAAGTAGAAATCGATCGTATGCAAACTTATAGGAATCCATCCTATTCACAATATTGTAACTCCTACTTTTCATTTCTAATGGAATGTTGAAGATTCCCTAAACACATGCAACACAATTCTGCTCTATAGGGACAGAATGTGATGGATACTTATTGGGTGGATCACTCATGTCTGGCTACATGAGGGATTTGATTAACATCAGATCTAATTATTATTTCAGCAATGCAGCAAATACAATCAATATTTTATTTAATGCCTGCAATAGAATCTAGTGAAGGAATCTGATCAGTTCTCGAATTTCCATGAGTTAAAGTTCATTAAAAGAAGTAACTTCATCACTATGCTCAAATTTCAAAATATATCATAAAATGGAAGCACAAACTAAAAACTCCAGAGAAGAAGTGATAAGAAAAATAAGATTATATTTAAAACACAACCGACTTCCTTGTGAGCTAATTGGTTCATTCACCGTAACAGAAAGGAAACCAATACAGATTATGGCATTAAAGACAAGCATCCCTTAAAAAAAATTTGTGATAATTTCCTCCGGGTAAATCATATTTGAGATAATCTCTCACAAATTTTTAGATGCAATTAAAATTGACATGAATGACACTGTTTTGAATTACATTCTATGTAAAGCTGCTCCTTGGCTCTTGATATTTCAGGCAATTTGCTTTATCACTGATGTTGGCTTAAAACAAAATGCTGGGGGAATTCAGTGGATCAGGCAGCATCTGTAGAAGGGTAGAGATGGCGTCAGGTGGGGCAGGAAAGGGCGAGGGCAGCGACTGAGACTGAGAAGTGAAAGGTGGAGGCAACAAAGGACCGAAGATTACAGGAGGTGAAGAGGAACCAAACAAGGGAGGTATTGTGGGAAGTTGTCTTTGGGAAAGCTCCAGATTTCCTGCTGACACATTGAGTTTCTCTAGCAGATTGATTTTTGCTCCAGATTCAGGTCTCTTGTTCCTCCACTGATGTTAGCCTGTGTACTTACTTCTAATTATGACAGGGAAGGAAGTACATACAAAGCAAAAAGCAATGGAAAGATACACAAAATAGATAAGGAGGAACTATTTTTCAAAGGAGGCACATATTAGGATGTGCCACACATGAAGAAAAAAGAAGCAAAAATCATTTAAATCAATAAAAAAGGTCGATAGAAACGCACTGAGAAGCCACAGCGCTATTTTAAAAAGGTCATATGCAGAATGATGAATAATCCTCATTTCCAATCAGGTTTTAGGATTTTTTAATAACTTGATGATGAACTTAAGTGAGGTAAAAGGTTTAAATAATGCGGCATGTTTGACATGACTCCCTAAAATGTCCAGGAAAATCCGAGAAAGCCCAGACTTGAATGTTACATTGATCTTGAGTATATGCCATAGCTGACTTCATTTGCTAAGACTGAACATGGTGCAATCTGAAATTATACTGTGATATTACAAGAACGATTTGCATTAGCTGTGAGCGCCTTCTCATTATTGTGATGTCCCTTAATATCCATTTGGTTCATGTGGTTCAACAGAGACATGAATATTTTTGCCTTTAGTTTACAACTCATGTACAAAGCCCACTCATTGAGAATTGGAATGTAGTTGAAGCTTCCTCTCCTGTTAGTGTTCAATTATCCATCACCATTCAAATAGAAAAGGCAGGATTGCAGAGGTTCGATCTGATACACACATGCCTGTTATGAGTGCATACTCTCTCCTCAGGGACACACAGGGCTAGAAATTAATTCAGATAAGCGTGCAGTGCTCTGCAGTTAACCCAGCGTAATTTTGCACACATTGGGTAATGAATCACCTTTTTTCACAGTGGGAATTTTTCTCCCTAGCACTCGGTTCCAATTCAAAACTCCTCTAAAAGTCTAAATTTATCTGCAGAGACTTTCATTTGTAATAGTCTGAAAAATTACGGCTCTTATACACTCTGCTAAGATAGTTTCTCCAAAAATTGTGCACTTATAGTGCCAACATTCCAATGTCATCACTGCAATCTGTGACCTTCTAATGAATTCAACTACAACCTTAGGTACACACCATGAAGGCTTTGCCAGGTTCAATGTCACTCTCAGCTTCCTAATGTCAGGATCTTTTCAGGCATCGAGGTGCTCACTCAATCTCCATTTGCAAGGATAGGAGATTTCAACTACTGTTTCTTCAGGCCACAGAAGCAGGCAGGGCAGGCACAGATATTTTCCTGCATTACCTGCATCCCCAAAATGCAGAGTAGTACTTGTGTCCGTACAGGGAGATCAGCCTGACATTTTTCTGGCTGTGGTCCTGGAAAATCTCCATGGTTCTCATGTACAAGGAATCTGCCCTCTAAGAGTACTCTCACCAACATCAAGTCAAAACTTTTTTTAAAAAATTTAGTACATATATGTTACCATATATTACTTTAAGATTCATCTTACTGCAGGTGCTTACAGAAAAATAAAGAAATGTAACAGTATTAAAAAATAAATGAAAACAAAATCTGACAAACTACCAAAGTAAACAACACACACAAAATGTTGGTGGAACACAGCAGGCCAGGCAGCATCTATAAGGAGAAGCACTGTCAACGTTTCGGGCCGAGACCCTTAAGAACTACCAATGTACGAAAGAAGATGAACTGTGCAAATAATACTGAGAACCTGAGTTGTAGAGTCCTTGAAAGTGAGTCCATAAGTTGTGGTGAGTGATACTATCCATGCTGGTTCAGGAGCCTGATGGTTGAGGGGAATCTGGTGGTGTGGCACCTAAGGCTCCTGTACATTGTGGCTAATGGAAGTAGCAAGAAGAGAACATGGCCTGGATGGCAGGATTTTTTGATGATGGATGCTGCTTTCTCATGGCAATGTTCCACATAAACAGTGGGGAGGACTTTGCCTGTGATGGACTGGGCCATATCCATTATATTCTGTTGATTGCTATTCTTGGGCACTGGTGTTTCCCTACCAGTATAAACCTGTTCCTATGACTTTGGGATTACCCAATTGCAGTATTTATTTATGGTAGTGTGAAGTGTGTTGTTTGTCTAGTGACAAAGATTGCACCTGCCGTACAACTGTGAGAGTTTGTGATGGATCAGTCTGAATTGTATACTGAAGGTTTTTTAGTGCTGCAATTATAGGAAAAACCCAACAATGCTGATTGACTGAAAATGTTGTTTTACTGGTTCAATAAAAGATACGGAGTAATTTCTAGCCCATTGTATTTAATCAAACGCAGTAAGTTCTAGTTGGAGTGACCAAAGGTTTGGTCATCACTAACGGTGCATCGTGTTCATGCCTCTAAACCCTATGTTCTTCAACTGCACCACAGGGATCGCTTCCTAATCAGTTGATTCCTTCCTTTAAAAAAAATTTTTTTTATTAGTTTTTCAAAACATTTTACAAATTAAAAACCCCAAATCCCAATGAGGAACATTAAAACAGTGCAAAATTAAGCGTACAATAACAATATGCTACAAAGGAAGAGAATAAGAGAATTTAGCAAAAAAAAAAGCACCTAAATTAAAGACAAGTAAGCTTAGTGTCCTCCCCAAACTCCACAACACAAGAAAAAACAACAGCAACTCCAGACCAACCACAACACAATATAGAGAGTATAAGTCAGGACAGCCAAACTCCCAGACTGTGAATACACTCAGCAACAGAGGGTAATAATACCATCTACCAGAAAAAAAGGAGCTGAAAGCAAGGGACCAAAAAGAAAAAAAAACCCTAGTCAAGAGGGAGGTTATGAAAGTACTCGATAAAAGGTCCCTAGACCTTATGGAATTTTAGATCCGAATTGAGAACTGAATAATGAATTTTTTCGAGATCCAAACAGGCCATGATGTCGTTAAGCCATTGAGCATGAGTGGGCGGGGCAACATCTCTCCATCTGAGGAGGATCAAGCGTCTAGCCAGGAGAGAGGCAAAGGATAATATTCGGCATTTGGTTGGACCCAGACATAAATCTGTCTCGCCCCAAAAACCGAACAGAGCAATTAAGGGGTTTGGTTCTCGGTGCTGATTCAGAATACACGTTAACGTAGTGAAGACATCTTTCCAGAATTTCTCCAAGCTAGGACAGAACCAGTACATATGGATGAGAGAGGCCACGCCCCTCTTGCATTTATCAGAGCGGACTAACGCTAGGGTAGAATTGAGATAGTTTAGATTTAGACAAATGGGCTCTATGAACAATCTTAAACTGTAAAAGGCAGTGGCGAGCACAAAGGGAGGTTGAGTTAACCGATTTGAGAACTGAATCCCAGCTCTCCTCAGATAAGGAGATATTTAAATCCTGCTCCCAGGCCATTTTGATTTTATCCATGGGGGCCCGTTGTAAGGCTGCTAGTTTATCTCGGATGATTGATATTAAGCCTTTACCTAGTGGATTCATGGAAAGAAATAGGTCCATAGCATTTTTCGCAGGCATTTCAGGAAAGTTAGGAATTAAAGGAGCAATAAAGTGTCAGATTTGGAGATATCTGAAAAAATGAGCATTGGGCAGATTGAACTTAACAGAGAGCTACTGAAAAGAAGCGAAGTGATTATCAATGAAAAGATCTTCAAAATGTCTAATGCCCTTCCTATACCAAACCTGGAATGCTGAATCGTATGTAGTAGGTAAAAAAAGGTGATTATGAGCAATAGGGCTGGAAACGGAAAACCCCTGGAAACCATAGCATTTCCTGATCTGAGCCCATATACGCAAACTGTGTCTAACAAGAGGATTAGCTATTGATCTGGGCAGACTACTAGGGAGTGCAGAGATAGATAATTCTTTGGTGGAGCTCAGCTCCATCGCCACCCAGTTAGGGCACTCGGGTTGGCCATGGAAGAAAGACCAGAAGGTAGCACAGCGTATATTAGCTGCCCAATAATATAAACGAAAGTTAGGTAAAGCCATGCCACCCTCTTTTTTAGATTTTTGGAGATGGATTTTATTAATTCTAGAGCGCTTATTCTGCCACAGATATGACAAAATAATAGAGTCTAAGGAATCAAAAAAAGATTTAGGAATAAAAATTGGGATAGATTGAAATAGGTATAAAAATTTGGGGTGAACATACATTTTAACAACATTAATACGACCTACCAAAGACATAGATAGAGGTGACCATTGTACCAGACTCTGTTTTATAGCATATGAAAAATTGGCAAAGTTTTCATGAAAGAGATCTTTAAACTTCCTTGTGACTGTAATTCCAAGATAAGTAAATTGATTATGGACTGAGAGGGGTGGAGTTTCAAGATGGCGACGTAGACATCTGCCTTTTAGGCGCTCTTCATTTTTTAAGCTATAATCACCCTTTAATCAAATCTTTTCGTACTTAATTACATGGGTTGATATTTACGATTTATTTCTTTTTTAAAATAATACTTGATTTAATTTTTTCAAACTTAAAATGTCTGTACCTAAGAAATCGTCTAAAGACCCTATATCTCTCGATGCAATCTCCAGTCTTCTGGATACTAAACTTGCAAGTCTGGAAAATAAACTTACTGCGAAAATGTCTGAGCTTGAAGAAGTCGTTAGATCATTTGATACCAAGCTTCAATCGCTGGCAGCAGATATTGAACGGCATGAAGAAAAGTTTGCGGCTCTTGACAAGATAATTTGTGAAAAAATACGTACAATTGAAACTTTGGAGGAGAAGGTACGATCGACCGCTAAAATAGTGGAGCAGAATAAGTTTAAAATCACCAATCTTGCAGACAGAACTTGCGTATTATTGGATTTCCTGAAAATGTTGAGTCTGGTGACTTAACTGAATATTTCTCTAACTTATTGTGGGAAATTTTTGGCGAGGACACTTTGCGGGTTAAACCTACTATTGGTCGTGCCCACAGAGTTCCGAGATTTTCGGCTGCGAGAGACAAGCCACGAGCTGTGATTGTCCGTCTCCATTATCCTCGGGAGAAAGAGCTTTTAATTCGATTAGCTCGTCAGAAAGGTATGATTTCTCACAGAAGCAACAATTTTCGTATTGTTGAGGATTACTCATTCGAGGTGATGAGGGCGAGAATCGCTTTTAAACCGGTGATGGCAGAGATTCATTCGATTGGACTTAAACAAGCTTTAAGATACCCAGCGAATCTCAGAATTACGTTGAGTGATGACAGTCAGCGCTTCTTTAATACTCCGGAAGAAGCAAAGAAATTCGTTGAAGAATATCGGTCTTCTAGTACAATTTGAACTATGTGTTATGTTGAAGAATTTTTGGAGAGAAGACGCCATTCCGTTTTTAGGCTTTAACTTATGAAGCTGCGGTATAGCTTTTTACTTTGGTCTGTAGACCTGGGTTTTTTTTTTATTATCATGATCTACAGATGCTCTTTTAATTTTACTATAATGTCTTTTTTCTTAATTAAGTTTTTTTCCTCTGGATTAGATATACATGTTAAGACTTTGTAATAATGATTTATTTTTTAAGATGTCGTTTCTTTTTCCCATAAGACTTTGCTTTCCGTAAGCGTTTATTTGCCTGTATTTGAGAATGGGACGAATGCTTTGAATTTTTGGACTTTTTTTTTAATATATATTGTAGTGGTTATTGAATCCTTTTTTAATCTTATTTTGATGACCTTTTTTTTAAAAAAAAAGATTGGCGAATTTATATTTATATTCTGTAATATGGTCCTTTCAAGATGCTGTTTCTTCTTCCCATAAGTCTCTGTTTTTGAAACGTCATTTTCTTAAATTTGAATATGGAATCTTTTTTTAAAGGCATATTACATTATTTTAAACTTCAATGGTTATCCTTTTTTTATTAATGATTTTTTGCTTTTTATATTATTTTTTCATTTTGATTGATATATATTCTTTCTTTAAACAACCCTGTATTTATATCTGGGTGTTATATAGTTTCTCTTTTCTTTCTTTTCATGAAGTTGCCATCTTGAAAATGGGGGTAATATTAGTATTAGTTTGTGCGCCTGCCGCTTGGCTTTTTTTCGTGGGGTTGGGGGAGGGGGTAGGGATCTTTTTTCACGCTTTTGCTTTTTATTTTTTTGCTTTTAGTTTATGGGCCGACTTTAAATTATTAATATTGTTGAGGTGTCATGTTCTCCGGTTGCTCCTGAATCATTTTTCCTTCTTCCTGAATTATGGGTTATGTGTCCTTTTAACCTTTTATGATATATACAACTAATATTGGCATGATGGATAAGTCTATTAACTTTATCTCTTGGAATACTAATGGTTTAAATCATCCGATTAAACGTAAAAAAATATTTAAAGTATTCCATAGACTAAATGCTAATATTATTTTTGCACAGGAGACCCATATTAGGAGGGAGGATAATCAACGTTTTTTTAGGTTCTGGAAGGGTCAACAATTTCAGTCGAATTGTACCGCCAAAATTAGGGGTGTGTCTATTTTTATAGACCCCTCAATTTCGTTTATACATCATGAAATTATTTCTGATCCACAGGGCAGATTTTTGTTGATAACTGGTTCACTTTTTAATCGAAAAGTGGTTCTAGTTAATATTTATGCTCCAAACTTTGACTGCCCTGAATTTTTTAAACGTTTATTTACTTCCCTTCCTAATCTAAATGAATATATGTTGATAATGGGTGGAGATTTCAATTGTTGTCTGAATCCTTTGATGGATAGATCTAAACCTATCCGAATTCTTCCGAATAGATCAGCCTTACTTATTAATTCTTTTATGGTTGATTTGGGAATTACTGAAATATGGCGGTTTTTGAACCCTAAAGATAAAGAATTTTCGTTTTTTTCACATGTATATCACAGTTATTCTAGAATTGATTATTTCCTTATTGATCATCGTTTATTAACGGATGTTACTGATTGTAAATATGATTCTATTACTATTTCGGATCATGCACCTTTGAAGTTATCTATCAAGATTTCGGACTTTTCCAATAATACTAGATCTTGGAGACTTAACGCTACTTTGCTTCAAGATCCAGAATTTATCACTTACATAAAACAGCAAATTGACTTGTTTTTCTCAACAAACTATACTGAAGAGATTGACAGAGGAATACTTTGGGATTCTTTTAAGGCTTTTATCCGTGGACAAATTATCTCATATTCCGTTGGTAAAAGAAAACAAAGATATTTAGATATTGCTTTATTAGTGGATAAAATTAAAGAAATTGATAAGATTTATTCCGTGACTCCTACCAAAGAACTTTATAAGAAGAGAGTTGAGCTTCAAATGGAGCATAGCTTATTATTATCTTCTTCAATTGAGAATCAATTAATTAGGACCAGGGCTCAATTTTATATCCATAGTGATCGAACTGGTAAATTGTTAGCTAACCAATTAAAAGCTACAAATTATTAAAATTCGTAAACAAGACGGTAATCTAACTACTGATCATAAAGAAATCAATAACACTTTTCAAGATTTTTATAAATCTTTATATCAATCAGAATTTGATGGCCATCTGTCCACGATGGATAATTTTTTTAACAATTTGAATATTCCCAAACTGACAGATGAAGATCGGAGCTTGTTCGATGCTCCTATCTCTATGGCCGAAATAGGAGAGGCTATCTCATCAATGAATTCAGGGAAAGCTCCTGGTCCTGATGGTTATATTATAGAATTTTTAAAAACTTTTTCTTCTTTGCTTTCTCCTTGGTTATGTGAAATCTTTAATGATGCATTTGCTAAGAAGAGATTACCTCAATCTTTTTATGAAGCTACTATCTCTCTAATTCTTAAAAAAGTTAAGGATCCTACATTATGTGCATCTTATCGCCCTATATCACTATTAAATGTAGACTCTAAGATTCTTACAAAAATTTTAGCTATTAGGTTAGAAAAGGTACTATCACAGATAATTACAGAAGACCAAACTGGTTTTATTAGGAATTGGTATTCCTTTTTTAATGTTAGAAAATTGATTAATATAATTTATACTTCATCACCCACAATCCCAGAATGTGTTATTTCATTAGATGCTGAAAAAGCTTTTGATAGAGTTGAATGGACATACTTATTTAACGCTTTGAGATATTTTAATTTTAGTCCTAATTTTATATCATGGATCAAACTAATATATTATAAACCTGTTGCTTCTGTTCTTACAAATAATTACAGATCCTCTTTTTTTCAATTATCTCGTGGTACGAGACAAGGTTGTCCCTTAAGTCCTTTATTATTTAATATCGCATTAGAACCTTTAGCCATTGCTATTCGTGAATCTCCTAATATTTTTGGTATTACCTGTAATGAGAAGTTATACAAGTTATCACTTTATGCTGTTGACTTGTTGTTATATATTTTTGATCCTGACAGGTCTATTCCCACTATTTTATCCTTGTTGGCTCAATTTGATAGTTTTTCTGGTTATAAACTAAACTTGGATAAGAGTGATTTATTCCCTTTAAACGCGCAAACTTTATTGAATGACAGGATACCATTTAAAGTTGTTACTGATAACTTTATCTATTTAGGTATAAAAATTACCAAGAAATATAAAGATTTATTTAGACTGAATTTTTTACCTAGGCTCCATCAAATTCAACAACTTACTACAAGATGGTCTCCCTTATCCTTATCATTAGTTGGTCGGATTAATGCTATTAAAATGATGATTTTACCGAAATTTTTATATTTATTTCAAGCTTTACCAATTTTTATTCCTAAATCTTTTTTTGATAACATTCATTCAAAAATTTCCTCATTTGTGTGGCAAAAAAAAACCCCAGGTTAAGTAAAAGGCAATTACAAAAATCTAAAAAAGATGGTGGTTTAGCTTTAACTAACTTTAGATTTTACTATTGGGCGAATAATATTCGTAACTTTATATATTGGAAATTAGATTTGGATTCACCATTGTGCCCACAGTGGGTAAATTTAGAATGCAATGAGGCACAGGGATATTCTCTATTCTCCGTTCTTGGTTCTTCTCTTCCTGCTGATTTAGTTAAATTCAATAAACAGATATCCAACCCTGTTGTCAAACATACATTACGAATTTGGTTTCAATTTTGTATTTTTTTTACTCTGAAAAACTTTGTTCTTGATAGCCCTATTTTACTTAATTTTTTTTTTCAAACCTTCTTTGACAGATCAAGCTTTTAGCATATGGAAAAGGAAAGGTATAAAATGTTTTCGTGATCTTTTTTTTGAAGGTAGTTTGATGTCTTCCGACCAACTTTCCAACAAATTTAAGTTACCTAAATCTAATTTTTTTTAGATATTTACAAATCAGAAATTTTTTACATAAAGTTCTACCATCCTTCCCCAATTCAACTTCAATGGATTTCTCAGATTTGATTTTTACCTTAAATCCTTGTCAGAAGGGATTAGTGGCTTTTATTTATAATATGATTATGAAGATACAACCAGAAATATCAGGTAGAATTAAACAAGAATGGGAAAAAGAACTTCAATATAATATATCAACAGAAAAATGGGAAAAAATTTTACAAATGGTTAATTCTTCTTCTATATGTGCTAAACCTTTAAAATTGTACATAGAGCTCATATGTCTAAAGATAAGCTTGCTCGATTCTATTCTCATATTAACCCTCAATGTGACAGATGTCATTCAGATGTGGCTTCATTGACCCGCATGTTTTGGTCATGTCCCACTTTATGTAACTATTGGAAGGACATATTTGCTACCATTTCCTCAATTTGGAATATCGATTTACAACCTCATTTTATTACTGCAATTTTTGGTATACCAAATGAGGATGGTAATCAGTTTTCCCCTTCAATTAGATGAATGATTGCTTTTGCAACATTAATGGCCAGAAGGTCTATATTACAAAATTGGAAAGAAGTAAATCCTCCTACCACGTTTCAGTGGTTCTCTCAAACTATTTCTTATCTGAGCTTGGAAAAAATTAGAAGCACTATTTTTCACTCATCAGTTAAATTTGAAGAAACTTGGGGACCGTTCATTCGACATTTTCATATGAATTAATTTGGCCTCTTCCAGACCTTCTCTCTGTTTATTCTTGTTCAGGTATGGAGTTCCGGAGTTTTTGACACTATCATATACATATAAATTGTTATTATTGCCCATGTTAGTTTAGTTTAGTGTTTTTTTTTCTCAATATATATTTTTTCTTGTATTTTTAATTTTTTTTCTTTTGATGATTATTCTTATTTTTTTCATATATAATTATTATAGGCTTGATTGATTAATGTACTATTTTTTTCTGTTGATATTTTAATAGGATATTGTTATCTTATTATTAATTTAATTTCAAGTCTATTGCACTTATAACCTATTCATTATTATGTTATGTTTTTTTTATATATGAAAATAAAAAGATTGAAAAAGAAAAGAAAAAAAGATTATGGACTACTTTAAAAGGGAGACCATGAAATGTTAGTTCTTGTGCTTCTTTATTAATTGGGAGAAGTTCACTCTTATGTAGATTAAGTTTATAGCCAGAGATCTGGCTAAACTGGTCAAGAAGTGAAAACATTAGAGGTAAGGATGTAGACGGATTTGAGAGAAAGAGTAATAAGTCATCAGCATAGAGAGAAACTTTATGCTCAACACCCCCTCTCCAAATCCCAGTCAATTCAGGGCAGTTTTGAAATGCTATCGCCAGAGGTTCCATAGCCAAATCAAAGAGAAAGGGACTTAAGGGGCATCCCTGGCGGGTGCCGCGTTTGAGATTAAATACTTGGGATTTCTGAAAATTGGTTAAAACAGAGGCAGTAGGACACAGGTACAGCAATTGGATCCAAGAGATGAAACTTTGGCCAAGGTCAAATTTTTCTAAAACTGCAAAAAGGTAGTTCCACTCTATACGATCAAATGCTTTCTCCGCATCGAGGGAAATAACACATTCAGGAATCCCAGTTGGAGGTGAGTATAAGATATTAAATAAATGCCGAATGTTAAAAAAAGGGAAACGGTTTTTAATAAAGCCTGTTTGGTCATCAGAGATAATGGAGGGAATGATGGTTTCTAATCTATGAGCCAAAACTTTAGCTAAGGTCTTTACATCAACATTGAGCAGAGAGATTGGCCTATACGAGGAACACTCTGTTGGGTCTTTGCCCTTTTTTAAAAGAAGAATAATAGATGCCTCACTGAAAGAGGGTGGCAATTTGCCGTAATTAAACGAGTCAGATAATACTGAAAGTAACTGAGGAGAAAGAAGAGAAGAGAATGATTTATAAAATTCTACAGGGAACCCATCAGGTCCAGGAGATTTCCCTGAGGACAGTGCAGAAATTGCAGTAGATATTTCTTCTAATGACATAGGCGCATTGAGTTTGGCTTTGAAATCAGATGAAAGTGAGGGGATATTCAGATTCTGTAAAAATTGATCAACAGAGATATTGTCATTCAGAGATTCAGAGGAATAAAGCCGAGAATAAAAATTTTTAAATGCGTCATTAATTTCTAAATGATCCGATGTAAAGTCTCCGTTCTCCTTCCGGATCTTTGTAATATGTTGTTTGGCTTTGGAACACCTCAGCTGATTGGCTAGGAATTTACCAGACTTATCCCCATGAATGTAAAAGTGACTCTTGCTTTCGAGAAGTTGGCGTTCGACAGGTTGAGTGGACAGAAGGTTAAATTTAGTTTGGAGTTCAACACACTTCTTGTATAATTCAGGGTTCTTAGTTTGGGCATATATTTGATCCAATTCTTTAATCTGGTTAATGAGGTCTAATCGATCTGCACGGGATCTTCTGTTGAGATTTGCTGTGTAAGAGATTATTTGCCCCCTCAGATATGCTTTCATGGCATCCCAGACAATCTGGGATGGCACTTCAGGTGATGTATTAGTGTTAAAATAAAAGGTTATCTGATCCTTAATAAATTTTAAAAAATCATCATCCGATAGTAAAGTTGAATCAAACCGCCAGTGTTTATTCCTCTGAGGGAGACCAGGCAAATTCAGAGAGAGAGTAATTGGGGCATGGTCAGAGATCAGTATACTCTGATAGTCACAAGAGTGGCAAATGGAATCGAGTAAGAAATAATCAATTCTAGTGAAGGTATGGTGAACATGTGAGAAAAAAGAATAATCTCTCTCCGTAGGATGGAGGAAACGCCATATATCAGAGATACCATAATTAAGAGAGAAACGATTGGATAGCTGAGGCAGATTTAGTAGGTGGTCTAGTAACAGAGGACGATCGATCCAAATTGGGATCTAACTAACAATTAAAGTCACCACCCAGTATAAGAGAGTATGAGTTTAAGTCTGGTAGTGAGGAAAAAAAACGTTCAAAAAATTAACATCATCAAAGTTGGGGGCATACAGGTTTGCTAGTGCAACTTTAGTGTTATATAGTTTACCAGAAACAATAATAAAACGGCTATTTATATCAGATATTTTATTATGGAGTTCAAAAGGAATATTTGAGTTAATAAGAATGGAGACTCCCCTAGCTTTAGCGGTAAAGGATGAATGAAAATGCTGACCTGCCCACTTTGACAAAAGCCGGGAGTTATCAGAACAACTAATATGAGTTTCTTGAAGGAAAGCAATGTCAGCTTTGAGTTGTTTGATATGTGAGAATACCTTCCTCCTTTTAACAGGGTGATTCAATCCCTTTACATTCCAGCTCACGAATTTAAGTGCACTAGCCATTATCGATTACTAATACATAAAAGACAGAAGGCATATAAAAAGTCAAGCAGTACAATAGCAGTCTGGGAGCAGAGATGTAAACATAGATTCGTAAAATCAACACATATACATGTCCTGAGCAATAAAGAGATATAATATATACAGTGAGTGATGTTGGAGCTAGAAAATCCACCCCACCCACACAACCCAAAACTAGACGGCTACCAAAACAAGTAGCTAGCTCTACCAAAAAAATTAACCCATATACAACTTCCAGATCTGTTTAGATTCCTTCCTTGAGTATTCTTCTGCATCTTCTTTTCATAATGGATCTTGAAGTTACCATCCAACTTTATCCTCACAACAGTCATCCACAACCTCAGCCCGTTTTCAAACTAAATCATACTCTTCGGTAACACCACTGGAAGGCATAGCAACTGGCATTTTTCAGAACCTAATTTATAATGTAATTAATTTGGTTTTAAATGAAAGGGTTATGTTAGATTATACAGTACTGTGCAAAGGACTTAGGCACAAATATATAACTAGGGTGCCTAAGACTTTTGCACAGTACTGTATTTGTCAACATGAAGCAGCAAATGAGTTTGTAAATCTGGCGGGAGCAAGGGGTGTTGGGAATGGCAAAGGTGAAACACCATGGGAAGGATGTGGAAAAGATGGCAGAGAACGAGAGCCAGGGGCGGGGAGTTGGCGCGGGTGCAGACATACCCAGCCTTGAGACACCAGGCAAGGTCATTTGGTTGCAAACAACTGGTTTATTAATCATTACAGAGTGTGTGTGTGTGTGTTACACACATTAAACCTGAAGATAGGAAGTCAAAAGTTGAGGTCACAATCAAGAGAAGGCTAAAAGGAAAAAAGAATGAAATGTCCTAACATTTAAACTTCTTGCTTATCTTACCATGATTTCCATTGCACTCCACCGTGAGGTGCCCCAGTACATGGCCATTCCTTGGTTAATCACATGTGTCATTGCTCTCACTGTTTCTGTTAGAAGAGAAAACACAATTTATTTATTTTTAAATATATAATGGCATAAAAATGGCCATGCCATACTATGGATGTGTATTGCTACTGGTTTCACAACAGGGATTTTGCCGCAAGACATCTTGCAAGCAGTGTACATCTGTCCTGCAACAGTGGAATCATGAGGCACTTCGACCTGTTACTTCCCTCAGAATTCCTTTGTATTGCTGATTTAATAAAGCAATGATGAAGGAGCTTGTGTGATGAAAGTGATTTTCTTTATGTGGGGAAAAATGGGGTGAAAAATAAAGAATGAGCTAATTTTTCTGACTTTCCTGCATCAGGCAAAAGAAACACGAAGGCATGTACAATATTGGTATTGTCACATTAAGTATTGGTCAAACCAAGAACAATGACTTATCTGAGGATTGGCATGAACCAGGAGACAACATCCCTTTTTTGAAGGCCTACCTTTAATAGTGTATGTTTGAATATTCAGTAAATCTAAAGTCACATCAACTTCTTTGACTAAAGTGGATTTTAGATTCTAAAGATGCTTCAGAGTGTGGTGCAGATACTGCCCTTTCATTTCCAGAACCTGGATTCTTGTTCTGTCCAGTTCTTTAGTTAGACACAGATCTACACCACATACTGTACCTGGAAATACGATGGTGATCACACTGAAGCTATTGAATACCCAGTGTAAAAAATGTGAAAATGCCTTTTTGGTTCAGGATGAAATGCCCTTTTGAGATTAATCAATAACTGACCTAAAATCACTGCTTATTAATCCTTAAAGCGAAGATGTTCCACTAGTATCGTTCATCTAATTGAAGTAATCAAAACTTTGAGAGAGCAAATAAAAAAAATTAACATGTAAATTATAACTTCATTTTGGAGGCTTCAGAAGACAGTTCAGGCAGATTATCTTTTTCATTGGTAAATCTTAACTGTTGATTTCTTGGACCCCTTGTAGTAAGCGTCAAATAGAAAAAAGAATCAGCCATCTAAAAAAGCTCTTCTTTATGATTAATGATTTTAAAAGATTGATTAAAAACAAATTTTGCTGCTTCCTCTTTGGGTTGGCTACTGTAATGATAGAATTTAAGAATAAAATGTAGGCTAAAGCATTCACTGCAAGGTCCTGTTATGCAGATGAGATTTACTTTGAGTCTTATCTACTATTTAAGACAGAAGTGCAAAATACATAGCACCAGCATTACTTGGAAAGAAATGTGTTCTCCCAGTGCCAAGGACATAATTTACTCCCAGCCAACACCAATAACAAATAATTTGGGTACTCACTTCATTATTTGAAAAATCTCACTGTGTAGATTTTGGCTATAATGATTGCCTTGCAACAACATTAAAGCTCTAAAATGATTTTGACAATTTTTGGGGCATACTAAGATAATCCAAAATGCTATGCAAATATGTTCAAAGGCCAGTGAGGCATTACAACAAAGACTGAATGACTACAGGTCTAAACTTGTCTTTGGTTGAACATTAACATTCAATGGTACCCAGTCCAATGGCAGAACTTTTCTAGAGGAAAAACAAAATTTGCTTTGTAAGTATTGTAATAGTCTTGATATTTAACAGAAATAATATTTGCTGATACTATTCCTGAATTGTATTTGCTTGTCATTATTCTTGGGAGGGCAGAAAAACAGAACATTACTGAAGTGCTGTTAGGTTAATGCTCTGAAGTTGAGCAGGCCACAAATTGAAGAACAGGGACACACAAAAGCAACACAATTTACTTGAAATGTAAGGGAGTAAGGACACAAATAGTCCTTGGTATTATTGTTCAATCCCAGAGCATAATGTAAATTGCAATAATAAAACAAAATCTAAGTTTAAATAAGCAGATTAAAACATTTGCTTGGGCATGAAGGAACTGAAATTTGCAACTTAATAATACTCAACCATCTAAGTGCATTTTTTATTTTGTTGACCAAAATATATACCTATGCCAGTTTACTGGCATAAACATAACAAGTGCAGAATAAACTCTTCCCCATCCATTATGATTTATTGCCTTTGGTGCATGTTTGATTTTCATACACTGTAAACATCTTGAGATTCCTTCCTCCCCTGCCAAACTCAATATGTCTAAGGAACAGCAATATTCTTTCCTCATTTCTCTCTGCTTTTCCCAAAGACTTGAGCTTTATGGCCATTCCTTTGCCTTGTCAGTTTTTTATCTAAGCAGTGATGACTAACTGGATTACAAGAGAATTCATAGCAAACAGCAATCCAGTCATCCCTATGCTACATACATCCATGTGATCTACCAAGCGTCAAAGACCAGCAGTTAGTGAAAGGTACTTTGCCTGGTTGCTTCTCTTTATAACTCAATGCCAATTTAGTTTAGACCAACCAAAATAATACAACTGGGGCATTCAGCTCAGTTCCTTTTTTTTAATCTAAATGATTTAATTTCATCAGGAGTGCTTCCATTAAATAAGGTTGCATTCCATATTTACAAAAGTTTCCTGATGTAGGAATTGACTGAAAAAGGACATTTACAACCCTCATTAAAAGATTATTAATTGATAAATTATTGAAGATTTCAAACCCTTGCTCCTTTCACATTTTCTACTTGAAGCAACTGTCCAATTGTGCAAAGGTGGATTGGATGATGCAGTTGATCACACACTGATCTTTCATCTCTGGGACTTGCATGTTACAAGTTGAATGTCTCTTTAGTTGTCTGCTTTAAGGGTAAGTGAAGTGAACTCGGTACCTTCTACTAAATTCCAAATAGCCATGATGGAAATTGGCATAAAATTATTCAGGCAGATCCTCTGCCTAACTCTAGTCCAAATCCAAAGATTTATTTGGGTAAGCATGTGGAAGAATTTTTTCCAATGCTGGCATCTTCCACTTACTCATAACCACAACTACCCTTGTGCTGCTCCAATGGATTCCTGAAAGAGTCCAACAGGATAGCATGAACTTCTACAGGATTCCCAGTTCTCTGACAAGAAACTCTGCTGGCAGGGTTGTGCCAGGTTCAAAGAATTTGGAGACACTGACTTCCAAGAGAAAATTAAGTAGTTAAAAAAAAAACTTTACATTAGTTTTAACGAATTTAATTGATTATTACTACATGAAAGAGCTTTTTTTAAGCTTTAATTTTAAAATACCCTGTATTTTGTTTTAAAAGCAATGCCATTTTTAAACAACCTGAATACCAGTGATGCAGTCTCATTGATCATGTGGATAGCTTTGGCAGTCTCAGGGTTTGGGAAGGCTATCAGGCTATCAGCCCAAAGTGATTCCTATGACCTGATGATCCATTATGAACTGCTAGAAGCTCAGCTTTGAGTTGAAAAGGTGCATTTTCAGCTATTCAACCTTCATCAACAATTTCAGCCTACAGGAACTCACAGATAGGAGGTCATATTTAATAGCTAAAGCTACCATGTCTATCATTTTCTTGTCTTGTATTTGATCAATTCATGCTGAATCTGTTCACTATTTAGCTTTCGGAATCTTCACATTCATAATCGTTCTTCCACTATACAGTTAACAACAGAGGAATTTACATTTATATTGCATCAATAATAAGCAAAGCCTCATTTCCTTTCAAGAATGTCATATAGCAAGGTAGATAGTACTTTTGGAAAAAAAAAAGCAAAATTATAGATAGCACTTGACAAATACTACTAAGTGTCAGCGACTTTTCAGTGTCAGTGCCTGATAACATATACTTTTGTAGGTAGACTGAACTTGACTGGAGTCTTATGAGGTGCTCCTGACTATGTCCATCAACCTTAGTGGAGCCTGGTTATAATGCACAGAGCTCTGAACTTTGATGCAAAGTTATTGTGTATTTGCTAAGATCAGCGTAAGGAATGTCCATACTGTTTTATCTCCAAAGCTAAGCTTAGAGCTCTTACCAATATCACCGCTCTAAAGTGGTTTGTTGCACCATTGGAGGTGCATTATTCAGGAAAGTAATCAATTTAAGATCACAATGGGCTTAAGAAACTTCTCTTTTTTTTTGGAAGAGAAAGGACAGCACTTGACATTCCAGTCAAAATATGTATTTTTAGCACATACCATCAGAACAGTTTGACTGTAACTTTTTGTTTACTGATAATGGCAGGTTTTTGTTGGTGTCTAGTGAATTCAATGAATTTGAAAAATTAGAAAAGAAATACTTTCCAGCATATAGAGGGGATTAAAAGTGCTTTATAAATTCAATTTCTTTTAACTTGAATAGCAGAGACAGTACAAGTTTTCAAACTTAGTACCTTCAGGATGTTTTACTGTCTCATCATTCTCTCCTATCCCACTAAAATATTCCTGTTCACTAGCAATTATCTCTGTTACAAATAAGCTATTTGCTATATATAACCAATCCGTTAACCCGTGTGAACTGTAACAGATTCTCATTTAACTTGGCGTTTCTTTTTTCAGTTGCTGTATGCAAGAGGAAAAAATATCCTTGTTTTTCTTGCCACTGCTTACTTCTGCATTGCTTTACCAATTGCTACAGAGGAAACAAGTAACAATGACTGTACATGGCCAAAAGCCTCTGATTTTGGTAACAGAGACCCTTCATGAAGTGTAACAGGGAAAGGTGGCTGGTGGGAAAATCCAAACTCATCCTAATGGTAGGTGGTTGAAAGTCAATGACAGGATAAAAAGGTTCATCTTACCCTTCTGCTGCTCAAAAGGCTGCCATGTAAATATATGCAAGCAAACTATGAAAGAGCATTTCTCATGTGAACTAAGCTGGGTGAGAAATCAATGGGAAAATGACAGCATAAAGCAAAATTAAATTACAGACATAAACAGTAACATAAGCAACACATATATACAACATTTTGAAAAACAAAACAGAATGTCAGGACCACTATATGCAGGTGTTTATACCTAAAAGTAAATTGGTGTTGCCTTGGTTTGAATGGTGGGACCAGCTATATCAAATTCTTGTATGCAACATGTTAATACTGGGCTAAAAGATATAGGAAAAAAAAGTTTAGTCTAACATGCTAAGCACCCAGATCAAAGCAGGATTTCAAAAACTCTACCCAATGTTCTTTTCAATTCTTGCTAATTTTCTTTCCATCTCATGCAGTTTTACTGCTTGCAGGAGTCCAGATTCTTAATTCTGAACCACTCCTGGTATCTTTGCCCTAGTGGCCATTATTCCCATTCTTTAGACAATTGCACTGCATATTACTGGGTTAACTATCTGCAAGAATGGATTCTATTTTATCTTGACATGGACTGCAGAAAGGGTTGCCTATAATCTGGAGCTGGCTAACTTCTCTCTTCTGTTGCAATGGGCTCTGAAGCTACACACCCAGTACTTGGAAGAATTTGCTACAAATTTCTTGGAATTGATGCAATTTAAAAAAAGAAGGCAAAGAAGATTTCTCCATCCTCAGTTTACCCAGCTTTATTTATAATAAATTGTTGTTGCGTTTGTGTCTAAAACCCTTCAATATATTCTAAAGTACATTTCTGTTTAGTGAAATGAAATATCTAGTTATGAATTGACACCATTCCACTCTTAATTCATTAATAAAACAGATAAGAGTTTTGTTTTGAAACTTTTACAATGCATTTTTCCCCAATAAAAAAATTCTCAGTTTAGAACTGCTAAATCAGCTGTAGTTTAAAAGTTGTTTGTACACTCATTGATATCACCCAGCTCTAAACTACTGGTGTTTGATGTTGTATATTTAACTGACACAAAATAGAGTCAATATTTTCTGTAGAAATCTCCCTCAGGCAACATCACGATATTCTATTTTAGTGATATAACAAATAGGAGCAGAAATCTGAAGTTACTGCTCCCTATTCTTGTAATGGTGCAGAACTTGATAATACATCAATTGCAGCCTGCTAAAATCAAGAGTTTAACGTGGTAATAAATACACTAACACATGAAAAGCTATGAGGTACCTTATATGCAATATATTTATATTCCTGTGAAATTTTGATGTAATATTGTTAATATAGTCCTCAAAAAGGTTCTATTGCTTCATGTAGGCCAACAATAAGGGGCGAAGCTGCTCTATCTCAGAAGGACCTACAGAATTTAGTGAATTGGTACAGAGGGATGATTTTTAAAAAATCAGTAAAATGGTTCAAAAGTAAATGTTTAGGCCTGAATCCAGCAGACAGTCAGTAGGGCTGAGAGTAAATTGCAGCATTAAATATTAATATTTAAAAAGAAAATATTTTGTTAATCCATTACAGAATATAGCTCATCCATTTTCCCCCTCTTTTCCTTCAACCCCTCACCCCATCCCGTCTGGCTCTGTTACATGAATACATTGCTTGCAAGGAATATCTTAAATTTTACTGCCAGACTTGAGGAATAAAATATTTTTTAAAAAAACAACCCCAAAAAACATTCAATAAACCCACCATGGCTTCTCAGCCCAATCTGTTATCATGCAGGCTTTTTCATTAAAATTATGCACAGGCATATATAGGCCAAATATAAAAGGACGATGATTGAAATGCATAACATGCACCATTGACAAAAGCACAAAGAATTCTGCGGTAATTCTGCCAGAACTGCCACTATACAGATGATGCATTAAATGATTTAGCAGACTCTTAATTAATCAAATGGAAAGGAAAATATAGACAAGGCTTTAAACCAAAACATGAAGGCTAGGACTAGATAGTTAGTGATGGACTGGTACAATTGTTCGAGGAGGTGTGAATTATTTAACTGTGCAGAGGTGCTGCTACCAGGATTGCAATGGCTTGACTCTCTCAGTTGGTCACAGGACTACATACTCCCTGAACAGGTTTTTAAAAACATAGGATCTTATATGAACAAAAGTGAAATGGAAAAAAATAACATTTGAAAAGAATTTATTTGTGGGATAAGTATGAGAGTGGGTTTAAATTTGATAACTTTTATTTAAAGACTTGCACAGGTACAATAAGTTGAAAAGTCAAGTTCTGGATTCTGTTTTCTTTTTTGTGACTATACTAACTATAGCAACAAATTGCTCTGCTCAAAAACTTGTTTTTTTAATTATCATTTTAAAATTAATGACACCTCATTTCTGACTCCTCCGAGGGCATAGTTTTCTCGCAATTCACTTCATTGGAAACTTGTATAATTTTGAAAGCAGCATCCGGATTAAAGTTGAAAATGTTTTAAAGTCTTGAGTATCTTCTTGAGCTCATAATTTCATATTCCTGACATTATCTGGAAAACAAGTGACATACACTCCTCAATGTTTAGATGTCCTTTCATTGACAACACGCCCAAAATCTAACTGCATTCTGTTGCCACAAAACTTAAAATGATCTTCAAAGCAGTAAGTCAAAATTGCTCTGATACTATATAAATTCACGATTTTTCTAACTAGTCTCTTATTGAATTCAAGATTACAAATTCACCCTTGTACAACATCATAGAAAATAGCATGTTATTTGTTACCACTCCTTATTTCTGCTTTCATAATGGGTCTCCTCATAAATGCACATTGAATTGTATCTGTCACTTACTTGAAAATTCTCTTAAGTTTCCATGCCCTGTGTTATTACAGACCTCACTGATGTGGTATACTTTGGTATTACCAGCAAATTTTGAGACTGGAGTCCAGCTGATGTCCAAATCAACCATATATACCAAGGACAGTATCGAGCAGCTACCCTGGGCAAATGCTGATTTACTCCCACTTTTTGTTTCCTCTCAACCAACTTTGTGTTCATATTGCTGCTATTTTTCTCTTACTGGATTTTGCTAACATATTTCCCTTGAGACACCATCAAACTGTGTGAAAACAATACAGTCACTGACTCAATGTGGACTTTAGCAAGTCTGCTAGTTTACTTTGACCCCACTTTAGTTTTTTTTTACTTTCCTGTTTCATCTCCCTACACCATCTATATTCCTCATGAGCATCATTGTTTAACCCACATTTATCACACGTCTCATTTTAAGCCTGAGATTAGGTTTTATGTATTTATTAAAGAAACACAAATCTTTGGTGCAGCCCTTTACATCTGCTTAAACATATAGACAATAGACAATAGGTGCAGAAGTAGACCATTCGGCCCCTCGAGTCTGCACCGCCATTCTGAGATCATGGCTGATCATTCACTATCAATACCCAGTTCCTGCCTTGTCCCCATATCCCGATTCCCCTATCCATCAGATATCTATCTAGCTCCTTCTTGAAAGCATCCAGAGAATTGGCCTCCACCGTCTTCCGAGGCAGTGCATTCCACACCTCCACAACTCTCTGGGAGAAGAAGCTCTTCCTCAACTCTGTTTTAAATAACTGACCTCTTATTCTCAATCCATGCCCTCTGGTACTGGACTCTCCCAACATCTGGAACATATTTCCTGCCTCAATCCTATCAAATCCTTTAATTATCTTAAACGTTTCAATCAGATCCCCTCTCAATCTCCTCAATTCCAGCGTGTACAAGCCCAATCTCTCCAATCTCTCTGCGTAAGACAGCCCTGCCATCCCAGGAATCAACCTAGTGAATCTACGCTGCACTTCCTCAATTGCCAGAATGTCCTTCCTTAAACCTGGAGACCAAAAATGTACACAATATTCCAGGTGTGGTCTCACCAGGGCCCTGTACAAATGCAAAAGGACATCCTTGCTCTTGTACTCAATTCCCCTTGTAACAAAGGCCAACATTCCATTTGCCCTCTTCACTGCCTGTTGCACTTGCTCATTCACCTTCATTGACTGGTGAACTAGGACTCCTAGGTCTCTTTGCATTTCTCCCTTACCTAACTCTACACCGTTCAGACAATACTCTGCCCTCTTGTTCCTGCTTCCAAAGTGGATAACTTCACATTTATTCACATTGAATGACATCTGCCAAGTATCTGCCCACTCACCCAGCCTATCCAAGTCTCCCTGTATTCTCCTAACGTCCTCTTCGCATGTCACACTGCCACCCAGTTTAGTATCGTCAGCAAACTTGCTGATATAGTTTTCAATGCCCTCATCTAAATCGTTGACATAAATCGTAAAGAGCTGTGGTCCCAATACAGAGCCCTGTGGTACCCCACTAATCACCTCCAGCCAGTCCGAGAAACACCCATTCACTGCTACCCTTTGCTTTCTATCTGCCAACCAGTTTTCTATCCATGTTGAAACCCTGCCCCCAATGCCATGAGCTCTGATTTTACTCACCAATCTCCTATGTGGCACCTTATCGAATGCCTTCTGAAAATCTAGGTACACAACATCCACTGGCTTACCCTCGTCTAACATCCTTGTTACACCCTCAAAAAACTCCAACAGATTAGTCAAGCATGATTTGCCCTTGGTAAATCCATGCTGGCTCGGCCTAATCCTATTTCTGCCATCAAGTTGTGCCACTATTTCGTCCTTAATAATGGACTCAAGCATCTTCCCCACGACTGACGTTAGGCTAACAGGGACATATGTACTTGATCAATCTTATATTCAAAAACTTTCCACTATTGACCGCTAACTTTCCGTTATTTGCTGAAATTCCTGCCAGTTTGTTTAGAACAGATATCCTTTTGCTTAATTGAACTTTGTCCTTTTCAATCACAACATCTTTAACTTTATTTCTTCATTTTATTAAGTTTTTATATCAAACTTTACGCTTTAACTACTCTTTCTAAATTTTCTATCTTCACCCTTCCCTTTTCTGGGTTCTCTCTTACCTCTTCTCTTCTAATCTATCATCTCCCCCAATGCCCCTCCTTCCCTTCCTCACATAGTCCACTCCTCTCCTGTTAGATTCCTTTTTCTTCAGCTCTTTACCTTTTTACCTATCATCTCCCAGCTTCACTTTACCCTCCCAATCCCACCCACCTAGCTTCACCTATCACCTTCTAGCTTGTACTCCTCCACCTCACCCCCCACCCTCTTATTCTAGCTTCTTCCTTTCCAGTCCTAATAAAGGGTCTCAACCCAAAACACTGGATGTTTATTCATTTCCTTAGATGCTGCCTGACCTGCTGAGGTCCCCTAGCATTTAGTGTGTGTTGCTCTTTCCTAATTGTTCTAATTTAAACACATTTGTTACCTTTATTCTGGTTTTGATTGGTACAATTAAAATAAGATCATTCAACATCAACTCTATCCATATTCTGCCTTAATTAACGTAACCTTCAATATATACAATGCACAGTAATAATATATTTTATTACAGCACTAACCTTAATTTTGCATTTAAATGATAGACAATATTTCAATGAATGTATGTTTCTCACTCGACTTGCACTTTCTGTTGTACTTAGTTCCAGTGTTCTGAAATGTCAGCTCTCTCAAATACACTGGCATGGATTAACATAATATTCATACAGTCCCTCTCTATTCATTCCTTCTTACGGTTAGTCATTCACTCCAGAATTCTATAACCATTACTACTACACAGTAAGGGTGCGGAACTAAATCAAGCAGTTGCATGGTAGCTGAACAATTCCTTACAATAAATCTTGGAGCAAATTTGCAAGGAGAGTTTAAATATTGTAAAATTGTTCAGCAGTGGTGATTTCAGTAACTTTTTTCCCAGACCCACTTTGCTGAAATAAGTACCAGTCTATCACTAAAATAACCTACAGCAGAGAATGCAATAATTACTAATTTACAATGAAACCTGCACTAAATGGTCACTTTCACCAATGCAAACTACTGGCCAACAATGGCTGAACAGGTATTAAATGGCATGTCCTGAATTAAGTGATCATGGCAAATTTGGTTGTGATTATAATATTTAAATTGGCAAGCCTCAAATTCTTTTAGACAATATTAAATAGTGAGTGATTTAGATTGTTCAGCTGTGGAAAGCATCACAACCAAGTTCAAGGCTGTCTCTCTGAGATGGAGCAGAATTAGACCATTCAGTCTTGCTGCATATTTGCTTTCAGGGGTTGCTGGTCAGCGAGCAGGGTAGTGCCCCTCCCAGACCACTGAGGTCTGTTTTAGGATCTTAACTGTGGTAAGTGGGCTGGGAGCAGATTCAGAATTGAACACCGAAGCTTCCTGGTCAGAATGGCTCAGCTACTCATTCATAAATTCACTTTTATCAGCAGGACCACAACTTGCCACCCACTTAAATAAGTGACTTTTAATGACTTGAAACCCCTTCATTTTCACAAGTTTGTTTACAGGTTTGAACAATTACTTAGAATTCAGTTAACATTTAGCCAGCTTTGAATAACATTAATGTAATATATTACAAGATATATTAGGAAACCATTTCTATTTTTTGTAATCTAGTACCTGACATCCAGAAAGTAGAATAAAATCCGGGTTATTTTATACACTTAAATTGGAATCCGAATCAATTTTATTTTTATTTATTTTGCTCAAGTTGATGTATTTCTTTGTGGATTTGATCATGCCTATTGGAATAAGATTGTTTAGTGACACTAGATGTCTCCAGGATATAGTTAACACTTCAACTGCAATAGTAAAACATTGTTAACTGGTTAAACTGCCAGTTATTAGTGATAACAAAACACTATTCTTGTATTCAGTATTAACCCCTCCCCCACTCTCTAACAAGCTGCATCTCATTTATTTGACAATTGAGGATTTCCATTGCTTCCACCATATCAGTCACATCACCAGATGACTGCAGGCTGGTAAGGGGTTAATCTGGCTGATGGCTCCATATTCACTAGGTGCTTAGCCATTCTGCAGCACCTACATTTCACTCATGGTAGACAGATCAAAGGTGGTGATGAATCAGCATACAGGGAGGGAGATTAAAAGTCTGCTTAGTGATGTCATAACAACCTCTCACTTAATGTCAACAAGACCAAGGAACTAATTGTAGACTTCAGGCAAGGGAAGACCCAGAGGTCCATGAGCCAGTCCTCATCAGGAGATCAAAGGTGGAGAGAGTCAGTAACTTTAAATTTCTGAATGTCATCATCTCAGAGGTCCTGTCCTGGATCCATCATATAAATGTAATTGCAAAGAAAGCACAACAGCGCCTCTACTTTCTTTGGAGTCTGTGGATATTTGGCATGACATTAAAAACTTTGACAAACTTCTATAGATATGTATGGATAGTATATAGCCTGGTATGGGAACAGGATACCTTTGAATGAAAAAATCCTACAAAAGGTAGTGGATTTGGCCCAGTACGTCATGGGTAAAGCCCTCCCAATCACTGAGCACAGCTACATGAAATGCTGTCGTAGGAAAGCAGTGTCCATCATCAAAGATGCTCACCACCCAGGTCATGCTCTTTCCTCGCTGTTGTCATCAGGGAGAAGATACAAGAGCCTCAGGATTCAAACCATCAGGTTCAAAATCAGTTACTACCCTTCAACTATCAGGATCTTGAACAAAAGAGGATAGCTACACTCTTCTATTGCGATGTTTCCATAACCAATGATCTTTAAGGACTTTTTACCTTGTTATTTCATGCTCTCGTTATTTATTTATACTTGCATTTGCAGTTTGTTGTTTTTTCTGCTCTACTTGCTCTTTCATTGATCCTGTTTACAGTTACTGTTCTATAGATTTGCTGAGTATGCCTGCAGAAAAAGAATCACAGGGTTGTGTGTGGTGATGTGTATGTACTGTGATTATACATTATACTTTGAACTTTATTTGACGTAACCCAAAGGCAAAAAGATCACTATTAGATATCCTGAAATGAAGAAGTGGGAGGGTGAAAAGTGAATCGTATGTTCACTTTGAGCATAAATGTTTAATTATCTTTAGAATCAATGCACCAGCACCATTTAGTAGTTGCTAATGAGAATGCGTAACCTTTAAGTGGCAACTAGTTTACAAGGTGACGTCAGCATGAGGTATGATTGACTTAGATAAACTAAACCTCCTGCTGCTTAATCAAAGTGACCAAAAGAACAGGTTTCAATTTGGTAGTTTCATACTTACCCAAGTTTAGATACAACTGCAAGAGCTTCCTTGATCCCCATTCTAATCAGCAGACCTGTGCCATTTAGCAAAGGGAAATGGCAAGGCTGCCTGATGCCTCTTACGGGGATTCATTTTTAAGAACATATTCTTGCAGACTAAAAACTGTTACAGCCTACATGTTACACGTTCCCAATAAGTATAACAAAAAAAAATTGAGGAGCAAGTTAATGGGGGGGGGGGGGGGGAGGAAGGATCACAACGTTAAGAAAAAGTAAAATGAATTCTAACATCTCGCAAATACTAATTAAATCAAAAATCAGCCAAAGCACACACTTACTGAAGGTGCTGTGAGATTTTCAATAAAAATTAGAAATAAGAGTTGCAAAGGAAGAACACAGATTTCTAAGAATATGTTAATTCTATCTACATAACATTACCATAAGCGACACACCTGCTCACAGAATGAGAGGAATTCAAAATGAAATGCTGGCAAACCTGAAAGCATGTAGTCAATGGAAACTCAAGATGCTAAACCCTAATGGATTGACATTTTTATAACATGCATGGATTAAGGAATGTGATAGAGGCACTTTAAAAAGAAGAAACATGTTCAAAGGTAAGAAGCAAAAAGGGTAGGACAGAATCATTTTTATTTACTTGCAAGATGTTTTTAAAAAGTCAGGTAAGTTGCATTTTATGGGGAGGTTACTTCTCTGGGTGAAAGGGAGGAAGTAGGAGCAGAGTGAACGAACAATCTGTCCCATAAAATGCCTTGGAACAGCTAAGTATTAATACTCATTTCCTGGGTACTGTGTACCTTCAATGATGAATGTTCTTGACTTTGAAGAACTAAATGGATCCCCTGGTAATAAAAAAAGATTCAAAAGAAACCAGAGTTTATAGCTGAAGGCACATTACATTGCAGAATTTAGGGCATGGGAGAGGCAAAATTAAATTCTACATATACATACATATAAACATGACTTCCCAGCTCAGAAAACAGTAGCCTTGTGAAATGCTTGCCTTTATTAGAAACACATGCTATAAAATACATTCAACTTGTAGAAGTTTGATTAGTATGAGTTCAAAATAAAAATAGAGCATTTTATCAGTTGAGGTACAAGAACGCTGTTTAAAAGACAGTATCCCTTTTGTTTACCTACATAGATTAAATTTTAAATGTAGTACCAATCAAGGTACTTGACAAAATTAACTGGAACAAATGTACCATGAATTAGATGATTAACATAGCAGGAGTGGCAGCGAGTAAAACATCAGCTACAAATTTAGATTAATTGTCTCAGAAATAATTATGTATCACCAAAATAACCCAAAACCCTAATTTATGGCCTTCTGCCTCGGGATGTTGTGCCTTTCTCTTCACCAATGCAGACAACCTTCAGCAATCTTGACATCTGCTGTCTAAACTTCTCTGCTTTAAGACTCACAACCTCCCATTTTTTACCCTTTCAAGAGACTCCTTAAATCTACATCTATAGAGACTTTTTATGAATCTTTCCTTCCAATGTCCCACAAAGTACCATACTTCCCAAATTTGCATAGGAGAGCCAACGTGAAAAAAATCACATTCCTGGAGACAAGAATCAAGTTTGTAGCATCAAACAGTGTAATGCATAGACAAAAACAGTGAGGAAATATTTCTGTTAGTTCCCTAATGGTTCAAAACATTTATCAATTGAGCAGGTTACCCACACAGATTAGACCTAGGTCAATTAGTTGAAGAATTCATACTAAGTGCATGCTCTTGATTTAATCCTCCTGGAATCAGAGTGAGAATGAATGTATTTGATTGCCTCTTCTATAGTTTAATTTGACAATAATTGTTATGAGTTAACAATTTAACATCAGCTAATTCAGCATAGGTTAGGAGTTGTATATATTGTAAACTCAATGTCATTTTTTTCCAAGAAGGGGGGCGATACCCTTGTATGAATCTCAAAGTATAACATCCGATGGTTTTGAATTAAGTTTAGAGAAAATACAATGGCAAGAAGTGAAGAAAAACAGAATTAATTACTAAAAATGGGGAAAATCTAAAACCTCAAATAAAAACTACTTGTTACTTGTCACACATGTGATATGTTACTAAGATTGCCAAAAAAAAAATGCATTTGGGTTTGTGAAGGTTGTATTGTAGATAGTGGGAACTTGAATTATGAAAAAATATTTCTGGAAAAAGTCAAGCAGCCAAAATGTCGTAACAACATTATTTTTCAATTATTTCTCTCTTCAAATATTGACTACATCTGGAGACATGACACTTGGAGTTGCTCAACTACTGAAATGAGGCAATCAATTCTAATTATTTGACAAGAAGCTTTTTAGTAAAGAATGCTTTAGTGCAAGAATGATAACACTGAACGACTGATGTAGCACACTCACTTTGAAGGACAGAATGGTTCTTTGTCAGCTAAGCATTTTCAGCTCTGAGTTAGAAGGGACAGGACTTTAACCTTGCTCTAGACAATGCAATCAGAGCTTCAGCTCTAAAGTCCTGATTGACATATTGTAAAATACTTGGAAAAATTCCTGACCATTTGACATAGAAGCAGAATTTGGCTGTTCGGCCCATCAGATTCTGCTCTGCCATTTCTTCAAGGCTGATTAATTATCCCTCTCAACCCCATTCTCCTGCGTTCTCCCTATAACCTTTGACACCCTTAATAATCGAGAACCGATCAACTTTTGTTAAAATATACCCAATGATGGCCTCCACAGCATCATGGGATCTCCTCACAAAGCTAACACTAATCTAATCTTCATTAGCTGGTTTAGAGAGGATTATGATCACAAGAAGTTCTCCTCAATTTTTTAATTAGTCTGTGAATCCTTGTAATACTTTCACCAAGGGGAAATGTATGAAGGTACATAAAGTGACATGAAACACACACCAGCCAATTCTCATTGCAAAATGAACATTTTTACAATGTCACCTTACAAGTGAACTGCTTGCACTCTGATGGAAAATCCCATGTGTCTTGGTGACCTGCAATCAAAATCCACACCCAGCTGCATTTCACATCCATGAATTTGCCTGTCTACATTCAAATGATGCAGCCGTAATTCCACTTCATGCTCTACATGTGATGGAAGTTAAAGCCAGAATTTTTGACAGGCGTCCATTGAAAGTTAGCCTAGTCCATTCAACCAGCAGACACATTCACAGTTCATGTAGGATGACAAAAGGGACATTGTTTTATAAACCACTTCTACTTTAATGGTGATGCCAAAATATTACGAATAGCAGTCAGTTCTACCAGTACCAGACTGGCTTAAATAAGAACATTTCTGTACTGATCTGTGAAGGACTTTCACTACAATAATTCTCCAAACAAAGCTGACAATTTGAAAGTGTGTTAGCAGTTTGTGAACAGTATTACCTAAGCCATCCAATACAGCACAATTCCCTTACATATATACTTGATTTTCTGAAGAAACAAATGAACAAAAACCATCTGCAAAATGTCTACCAAACATACTTCAGCAGAAATGGAGCTACTTTCAATAGAACTACTGGAATCCGGAACAGGGCAGTCAGAGTTAATAGTTAACGAAGGATGGGAATTCACTTCATTCCACCTCTGAATCCTCTGAAGTTTAGACACTACTTTCAGAGTGGACATCCTGCCCATCTTTATATATGAGATGAGGGAGAAGAAATTGTGGAAGAGGAGGAGGGAATGAGCACACTGCAAAATAGGAGGTACGTTTCAAAACTCCATTTAAATCATTCCTTATGTGGAGCTGCAGAACTGGTCTAAAGACTCAAAGGTGTTTTATCCTGGTCACCCTAATTTCCTTCTTTTGTAATGATGTGGACTCCATCTTGGGGTAAATCCCACAGTTAACTCTCTGTAACCATGTACAAAAATTGAACAACCTAGTTGATAATAGGCTATTCATCTGTGATAACCAAATCAGATTGTATTTTCAGTTTCTGTCCCTAGGAATGGGAACGCTGGTTGTCTGGATCATCCCTTAACCACTGCTGACCTAGCTGAGATCAACAATGCTTCCTTCTTTTGGGTAACACGTTAGTAAATGCAAAACAGGTTCAAAGGTGTTGAATCTGGTTCCAAAAATCACACCTCAAGGAAGTTAAGCAGAGCTGGATGCAGTGAAGATTTAGTAGGAACTTTTCCTAGAGAGCAGTTGCATTTAGCAGGAGGAGAAATATGGACCTGTCATTTTATCAAGTGATGATGTTGCACACAAATGGCACAATGTGGCTACAAAGCGCACAGCTCTTATTCCCCTAATCTACTGCAACAGGATCTCCCCAGTGTGCAATAACCAAGGGGAACATGCTCCAGCATTCTGCAGATTCCTTTCCAAGTTGCACATCAGCTTTCTTTAAATGTTGTGGAACCCAATTTGGAGAATGCTGTACCCAATAGCACAGTGGAAGTACCTTTATGTGAATGAGTGCTGACTACCTCTTCAAGGGCAATTAGAAATGGAAATAATTGTTGGCCATGCCACTGTCAAACTGCTACCCCTCCCAATACACCATCCTACTCTCTACTACTGCATCATTCTAAGCTTCTCTTCATGGAAATTATAACCTGAATATTTTCCATCACTTCGCCCCTAAAGTTGCGGGACATTAGAAAATTTCAAGAGTAGACACCTCTGATAACAGATCTGAACAAGCTTTATCTAAGAGGCATATTTAGGAATTGCATCAAGGGTGTCCAAACATTTCACTCTCAGGCTTTTCCCAAGCTTTGTCTGTTGCATTTAAAAGCAATCTCTTGTTCGCTTTGCTTCTTGCACCTGGAACGTGTAGGTAGAAACAAGTCCTACTCATTACTTTGCCAGATACACCTATTAACACATGTACTTGAGTAGTATGAAAGAAAAATAAATTGGTGGTAGAATAGGGATTTACTAGTCGCCAGAAGCCTGGTATTGCGTTCGCCCCTCTCATGCTACACCAATCCCAACCATCCAATTTAAAAGATGCCAATTTATATTTCTTGAACCTTTACTGAAAGTTTCTCATTGAGGCAGTGTTAGGTGAGTGCATTTTCAAAATGGACAGAGTAAAAGTCTGTGTTAACATTTTTACTTATATGATGAAACTCACCTTCCATGGGCGTGTTTGGGTCTGGCCTATTTGCAAATACCACATCCACGTATTCCAACTGTAACCGCTCAAGGGAGGCTTTCAGTCCTGCCAATCCAGAATACAAATATCCATTCAAACCAGATGCAATTAACAAAGCTATACACTTATTTTGCTCAGAATGTGTGTAATTGGCAGAATAAAGTGACAGTGCTGTACAACAGGAATAAATCAACTATGTTAGAATTAATTTCTGAAAGGAAATTTAAGATAGGCATGTGGAAATGGGTGGCATGGTAGTGTAGTGGTTAGCACAACTCTCTACAGTAGTGGTCGCCAACCAGTCGATCACCAGTTGGTCATTGTAAACTGTCCTGAGATTAGCCTAGGATTAAATTGGGAGATGGCTGAGTGGCGTGGCTCAGAGGGCCAGAAGAACTTATTCTGTGCTGTGCCTCAATCAATCAATAAATAAATAGTTACATAATAAACACAAGAGATTCTGCAGCTGCTGGAAATCCAGAGAAACTCAGCAGGTCAAGCAGCATCTACGGAGAGGAATAAACAGTCACCATTTCAGACTAAGAACTTTCATCAGTCCTAATAATGGATCGGCCAGAAACGTCAAGTTGTTTATTCCTCCCCATAGTTGTCAAGTGACCTGCTGAGTTCCTCTAGCATTTTGTGTGTGTGGTTCTGGATTGTCTAATGATGCTTGCACCAAAAGCTTCATATTTTGTCAACTGAAGTGGCAACATCGTTTACTTAGCACAGCACGACAGACTAATCAGTCATCTCTTTAGATATATATATATATATATATATATATATATATATATAAAATAGTATCTCATCATTGAGTCTAGCCATCTACATTTGGGTTTAATGTAGATAGATGTTAAACTTACACATTAGAGTCTAGCCACCCATCAGCATTACCACAACTAAATGTCCTCCCTTGGGGTCTTCATTGATCAGAAACTTAATCTGATCAGCTGCCTAAGTGCTGTAACTACAAGATCAATTTAGAGTCTTGGCACCTTGTGGACAGTGATTCACTGTCTGATTTTTACATAATCTAAACAGCAAAGGCCAAGAGGAGTCTGGCGTGGTCTCCAGCTGGCCGGGTGAGTACAAATCCAACACTGGGAGCTCATTTACCTGGAACAACCCAGCCTATTTAATTGGAATCAACTACCCTATTCACTGCTTTTGTTAGTAGTTGCATTGTACACTATCGACAAAGTATACTTTTCACCTGGGCTATTCTGACTGCAACTCCCAAACCTGTAACACCACCTCTGAGGATAACCAGGAAAGCAGATGCAAAGAAACACCGCCACCAGCAGGCTGCCCTCCAATTTGTACCCCATCAAGGCTCGGAAAAACAATCGCTTTCCTTCATTTCTTCCTGCCACAGTTCTATTGAAAAATTTCACATAATGCTATTGGGTAGAAAGTTCCAGAATTCAGATACACTGAAATTAAGGAGAGTTCAGAACCACCTTCTTAAGAGCAAATAAGTATGTGCTTTAATGTTAATGTTGATGACCGTCTCCTTAGTCTTTTTCACTTTTCCCTCGTTTGAAACATGGGATAACTGCTTAAAACAGATTTCAGTTTCTATATGCTTCTTTTGATGTTAGTAAAGTTGCTGACATTATCATGAACACCTTTAAAATGTTTTCCTTAAATAGCTGCTTTATAAGAAGGCTCCGAACCAATTATTAAGCAGCAATTATTTTTTACCAGCATGACACGCTACCTTCTATAATATGCTTTCTGGAGAGTCCTCTCTCAGTCTCCGCCCTACAAAAAAAACCAGTATTAGTTAAAGTTTACTTAGCAAATAAACTTTGGTTAGATATTGTTTACATTTATTCAAAGACAACAGTTGAAACATTAAAGCATACTCAAATATCTGGTTACATACTTTCCACCCCAGAAGATTTTGGTTGTGATGACAAGACTTGAACGTCTGTAATGAGAGAAAAAATGTTGGTAAATGGCTTAGTCTACTTGACATGTATAGTGTTGTAAACTTAAACTATTGGAGTGTTCATACAATACAGCAAAGGACATTTGGGTTTAAGTCACACAATCTAGGATATTATTTGACATTTTCTTGTGCCACAGCACAAAAGGTTAATGCAAAGGTCTCAACAGTGAAGATTAGTTGCAGGTTGTTCTATATCTATGGCCCTCTGGGCATGCATTACAATGACAGAAGGAGCCATCAATTCTGCGATTAAATGAGACTTAATAATAGCCTAAATCCAGTTTGGGTTTTTATCTGGACTTTTCAGCTCCTGACTTCATTCCTGCCCTGAACTAATTCCACAGATGAGGGGAGAGTGGTTGACCCTGACATCGTGGCAGCATTCAATGAGTCCTGGAGCTCTGGTTGTGAATTCAATAGAATTCACTGGAGTTGCACTTCACACAAAGGAAGATTGCTGGATGCCAATCATTCCAGCAGTAGAACATTTTATATAGTCTTCCTCAAGCCACTGTCCTTGCCCAGTCACCAAAAGCTTCTTCATCAATAATTTTTCTTTCTCCGTAGGCAGCATTTGTTGATGATTGTACAACAATCAATTCCATTCACAACTCCTCAGAAAATGAAAGATCCTGTGCTTGCATACAGTTAACTCAAGAAACTTTGCACCACCCAGGACAACGTAGCCAAATTGATTAGCATTCCATTTGCTAAACATTTGTTCTCCCCACTACTGGAGCACTGTGGTTGCAGTCTAACATTTTCCAAGGTCACCACAACTTCATCTCTCAAATCTGTGAGATCTTTTGAGCAGTTCAAGAAGTTTACTCATCACCAATGGTCCTGACTGAAAAATATACAGGGAATACTTGAAAAGGAGCGGCTGTCCAAGATTAAAAACAGAGTTTGCGTTATGTGGTGACATTATGAATATGATTTGATGCAATAATTCTAAGTAATAAGAGGGCAGGTTTCCAAGTGAGAATGGTGGAAGGTGGAACTGATTCATCAATGGAGGGTATGCTTTCATTTTTGTTTTCTTTCCATAGTCTGTTACAAAATGAGACCATTGTTGATGTGCATTCTACAAGACTTAAAATGGTTTAAAACATTTACATGGAGCACACATTCAGTACAGGTAGCTATGTTATAACACATGAGTTATGTTCCTAAGAACGCATGCACTTTAGAAAGTCACTTTACAATAGCAGAGTAGGCTGCAGATTTGAGCAGATTTTCTTAAATCATGACTGCACTATAACTACCCAATGTGGTTGGTGTAACACAAATTATATTCTTTCATCCATTATAACCAATTTATGTTATGGAAACATACATTATACCAGAATTAGCCATACAAGAGAATCAATTCAGTAACAGCCTTTTCTATTTTTTTGAAATGTTACTTAATTTTGTTATGGCATGGATAATTTCTTCTCAAACTACAAGGTACATTAAAAATAGTGCTGTTGACATTATTTTTAACTTGGCTTTCTTTATCCAATATTCCAATGTCAGTTTGGCAAAACAATGTAATTTCTATTACAAACAATAGTCTTAGAGAACATGTGACATTAGCAATGCAAGTCTTAAATGTTAAGTTGTACAGTAATGCCATAGAACCATTTGTGTATTCTCATATCTGTAAGATTACCTCCATCCTTTCTTCTTGATAATGTTCCCCAATACGATTTCTGCCCTGTAGAGAAAGAAGAAAGTAAGGTTAAATATCTTTTACAACTTGTTTGGATAATAAGGTTACTTTTTTTTTAAAGTTTACTTCCATCTTGGTTATCACTGCTTGAATCCCTTTTCTCTCCTCCTTTATTCTCCTTATTCCCAAGTGGTTTTGAATCTAAAGTACTTAAGATGAATTATTTTAAACACAAAATGGATTTTATTTTCAGTGAAACAGAATGACAATCATCCCAGGTCATTTTGCACAACTTGAAAAGTACGCCCAGCATTTGTCACCTGACCCCACCCCTTTGTAAACCAATGCAATTTATACACTGGAGAGGCATAGAATAATGCCTTTGCTGAGCACTGCAGAGAAATGTAGACTTCTGTGTCCTGGTACTGTGTATACTTGAATAACATGGTCATCGTATCACAGGAACAAGATACAAGGAGAGTCATACCAGATACAAATCATTTAAGTGCAGGAGTAGGCCACACAGGCCCTCAAGCTCATCCTGATATTCAATAAGATCATGGTTGATCTGATCATAATCACATTACTGCCAAGACCTAGTAACCTTTCACCCATTTGCTGATCAAGCATTTGTCTATCTCTGCCTTAAAAAGCCACCAAGCTTTGGGAAACTGAATTCTTAAGAGTCATGACCCTCAAAGAAAACTGTGCCACATCTTTATCTCAAATGGAACAAAAGTTCTATTTCTTCAATAACTGAAATATTCTCTCCACATCCATGCTGTCAAGACCCTTTAGGATCTTTCAGTTTTCAATTAAGTCTCCTCACACACTTCCAAATTCCAGCTAACACAGAAGACAAACTACCCATTCCTAGAATCAATTTACTAAACTTTCTCTGAACTGCATCCAATGTCGGAATGCTTCTGTAAATAATGAGACTAATATTGTACCCAGACTGGTGTGATCTCACCCACATCCCATGTAACTGAAATATAACTTCTTTGTTTTTATATTCAATTCCCTTTGTAATTGACAATACTTTTTTTTAGCTTTTTTAATTACTCATTCGCCTTTTCTGAATCATGCAGAACACTCTGATTCCTCGACATCCTCTCATTATTTAGAATGTGCCCTTTTTCACTTTTCTTGTCAAATAGACTACTTCCTCACCTCCCCCCCCCCCACATAATATTCCTTTTACCAGGTCTTTTCTCACTTAAGTTATATATCACTCTTTGCAACCTCTTTATATCTGTCACAACTTATTTTCCTTTCTATCTTTCCACTATCTGCTAATTTAGCAACCACAGCAACTTGAGACCCATCTTCCAAGTCAACTAGAGGAACACTGAAGCCTCCAAACTGAGCCCTATGGCACACCACATTACATCTTGCCAGCCACAAAAAGACCCATTTACACTTAATCTTTGTTCCACACCAATATATTACCTCTTACTTTCAGCAACAATCTTTGTCATGGCATTTTACCAAATGTTTTTAGAAATGTACAGTAAATCTCCACCCATTTCCCTTCATCCACAGCATATGTTTGTAGTTCAAAGACCCTCACTAAATTGGTAAAAGACTGATAAGGTGACTATTAGCCACTTATTGGAGCTTTCTTTCGCATGACAACAACCCACCCTATTCCCAGGCTGCCATTCTGACGTTTCCCACGTGCCTTGAGCACATGGCCTCGCATAATGCTTTGTATTGAGGGTCTGTAAATTAAGATTATTTAATATCAACTTCCATACACAAGTGTAAAGGAGAATGAAATAATTGTTACTCCAGAAATGATGCGGCGCAAAAAGAAACATCATATGATAAAGAACACAATTATAAAAAAAAGATAAAGATAAATACATAAAAAAGCTTACTGCTTGGGGAAAGTACCTGATTTTAGTCTGGTGGAGCTGGCATGGATGCCAGGACCATATGTGGAAACATCTAATTCTATTAATGTGGCATGCCTCCCAAAATGCAGCATATTGCTCCATCCCTCTTAATACCAAGCAATCTACTGTCTTCCATCTCCCTTATTCCACCTACTCCCTCAAGCAATCTGTTAGCAGGTGCCTCTGACAAATGATCTACTACATCTCTGCTCCAGATTCCAAAGTCATCCCAATAATACCCACTAAAAATCAAAGATTCCAATCTTTGGCCCTTGGGTACAACTGAAGTTTTATGTAGTGGACCAATAACCAAAACAGACACTGAAGACCAGAACTTGCACCTTTATGGTACACTGTGATGCATACATTGGAATTGTAGGCATAGGCTTTTATTGTGATATGAATTCAGGAGTACCAATGAAATTTTTGAGCAAACAGTAAATGTACATGCATTAACTTGAAAACTGATGATGTGAGTTATTTGTATGTAACTGCTTCACAAATGAGTCTGACCCTCACCTGACATCCACATTGCATAGCTGGAAAGTGATGAAGGGGATTCATTTTCAGCAATCTACTTTTGAGCCCAGATGAGCATGGTTCAGGAAGTGAACTGGGGCAGTAACTATTTTTTACATATATAAATAGTGTGCATGAAGAGAATAATTTGGCTTTGAAGGACACTACATCAATCAGATATTTGGAGATGTAATTTTCCCCTAGCAAACCAAGGTTAACCACTCCAAAACAAGCTTAGAAATAAAATCACACATATTAAAATTGTTCATGAAATCTATTTCATAATTTTGCTGTACATGTAAAAATAATTAATGTGATTTTCTTAAACACATTTATGCAAAGGCTGGTTAAAACTGGAGAATGGAAATTTCTGACACCTAGAGCAAAAATTCTCGAGAGTTAAGAGCATGTGAACATGGCAGCTGCTGGAAATATGGAATCAAATGTGTAGATAAGTGCAATTGCATGCACTTAGAATGAGCAACTGAAGACGAATTTACCCTTTCAGCACACACAGAGTTGGCACCAGCATAACTAGAAACAAAAAAGTTCCTCTTGCTTTCTTCACAATGTGCCTCAGTTTCTTCTGCAGAATACCCCAGATATACCTAAATGTTCATCTCAGGTTTTCCACAGCAGCTATCCGTTAGCAGCCTCAGATATATCAATTTAGTAACAAATACACTATACCTTGCTGGCTTTGCATTTTGTAAAGCAATTTTCGAGCTTGCTGATTCATGTACTTTTGGTTTTGAGCTGTTAGCAACATTTCTCCCTGGCAAGCAGCCCAATATAAATGACATTCACTGTTCTATAAATACACCGACTTATGGAAATTTCAGTATTTAAAAAGTTTTATCAATAACTGGAGGATATAACGAGGTATATTCAACAAGCGTCCACTGCTTATAAGACCAAAAGACATAGGAGCAGAATTAGGGCATTTGGTCCATCGAGTTTGCTCTGCCCCACTCCCCAATCTTCTCCCTGAAACCTTCACTGGCAAGTCTGATCAAGAAATCATTGAGCTCTGCCTTAAATACACCCAAAGACGTGGCCTCCACAGCTGTCTGTGGTAATAAATTCCACAAATTCACCACACCCCGGCTAGAGAAATTTTTTCTTATCTGTTTCAAATGGATGCTCCGCTATCCTGAGGTTGTGCCCTCTTGTCCTAGACACTGCCCCCCCCCCACCATGGGAAACATCCTTTCCACGTCATCTCTGTCTACGCCTTTCAACATTCAAAAAGTTTCAATGAGATCACTCCTCATCCTTCTAAATTTCAGCAAGTACAGACCCAGAGCTATCAAACATACCTTATATAATAACCCTTTCATTCCCAGAATCATCCTGTGAACCTCCTCTAAACCCTCTCCAATGCCAACACATCATTTTTTAGATGAGGAGCCCAAAACTGTTCACGTGTGAGGCCTCACTAGTGCCTTATAAAGCCTCAGCATCACACCCCTGCTCTTGTATTCAAGACCTCTTGAATTGAATGCTAACATTGCATTTGCCTTCCTCACCACCAACTCTACCTACCAGTTAACCTCTAGGGTGTTCTACACAAGGACTCCCAAGTCCCTTTGCATCTCAGATTTTTGGATTTTCTCCCTGTTTGGAAAATAGTCTGCACATTCATTTCTACTACCAAAGTGCATGACTATGCATTTTCCATCTCTGAATTTCATTTGCCACTTTCTTGCCTGTTTTCAAGTCCTTCTGCAGCCTTCCTGTTTCCTCAACACTATCTGCCCCTCCACCAATCTTTGTATCATCTGCAAACTCGGCAATAAAACCACCTATTCCATCATCTAAATCAATGATATACAGCATAAAAAGCAGTCCCAACACCGAATCCTGCAGAGCACCACTAGTCATTGGCAGCCAACTAGAAAAGGATCCTTTAATTCCTACCTGCTGCCTCCTACCAATCAGCCAATGCTCTAACCATTCCTGTAACACTATGGGCTCTTAACTTAGTAAGCAGCCTCATGTGTAGCACCTTGTCAAAGGCCTTCTGAAAGTCTAAATATACAATATCCATTACATCCCCTTTATCTATCCTACGTGTAATCTCCTCAAAGAATTCCAACAGGTTTGTCAGGCAAGATTTTCCCTTAAGGAAACCATTCTGACTTTGTCCTATCTTGTCCTGTGTCACCAAGTACTCCATAACATCATCCTTAACAATTGACTCCAAAATCTTCCCAAACATTGAGGTCAGGCTAACTGGTCTATGATTTATTTTCTGCTGTCTTCCTCCTTTCTTAAAGAATGGAGTGACATTTGCAATTTTCCAGTCCTCTGGCACAATGCCAGAGTCCAATGATTTTTGAAAGCTAATTACTCTACAATCTCTACTACTACCTCTTTCAGAAGCCTAGAGTGCAGTTCATCTGGTCCATGTTACATATGTACCCTTAGGTCCTTCAGCTTTTTGAACACCTTTTCCCTTGTAATGGTAACTGTACTCACTTCTCTTCCCCCACACCCTTCAACATCTGGCACATTGCTAGTGTCTTCACAGTGAAGACTGAAGCAAAATACTAATTTTGTTCATCTGCCATCTCCTTGTCCCCCGTTATTATTTCTCTAGCCTCATTTTCTAGTGGTCCTATGTCCATTGTCATTTCTCTTTTATTTTTTACATTCTTAAAAAAGCTTTTACTATCCACCTTGATATTGTTGCATTGCTTGCTTTCATATTTAATCTTTTCCCTCCTAATGATTCTTTTAAGTTGCTCTCTGTAGGTTTTTAAAACCTTCCCAATCCTCTGTCTTCAAACTAATTTTTGCTTTGTTGTATGTCCTCTCTTTTGCTTTTACTTTAGCTTTGACTTCCCCGTCAGCCATGGTTCTACTATTCTGCAATTTGACTATTGTGTACAGTTCTGGTCACTGAATTATAGAAAAGATGTCAACAAAATAGAGAGAGTACAGAGAAGATTTACTAGAATGTTACCTGGGTTTCAGCACCTAAGTTACAGAGAAAGGCTGAACAAGTTAGGTCTTTATTCTTTGGAGCATAGAAGGTTGAAGGGGGACTTGGTAGAGATATTTAAAATTATGAGGGGGATAGATAGAGTTGACGTGGATAGGCTTTTGCCATTGAGAGTAGGGGAGATTCAAACAAGAGGACATAAGTTGAGAGTTAGGGGGCAAAAGTTTAGGGGTAACACGAGGGGGAATTTCTTTACTCAAAGAGTGGTAGCTGTGTGGAATGAGCTTCCAGTAGAACTGGTTCGATATTGTCATTTAAAGTAAAATTGGATAGGTATATGGACAGAAAAGGAATGGAGGGTTATGGGCTGAGTGCAGGTCAGTGGGACTAGGTGAGAGTAAGCGTTCGGCATGAACTAGAAGGGCTGAGATGGCCGTGCTGTAATTGTTATATGGTTATTTCTTCAATTTTGGAATACAGAACATCTATCCTGCGCCTTCCTCATTTTCCCCAGAAACACATGCCATTGCTGCTCTGCTGTCATTCTTGCCAGCATCTCCTTCCAACTTACTTTCTCATACCACTGTAATTTCCTTTTCTCCACTGAAATACTGCTACATCAGACTTTACTTTCTCCCTATCAAATTTCAAGTTGAACTCAATCATATTGTGATCACTGTCTCCTAAAGGTTCTTTCACCTTAAGCTCACTAATCACCTCCGATTCATTATATAGCACCGAATCCAGTATGCCAGACCTCCTCGTAGACTCAATGACAATCTACTCTAAAAAGGTTGTAGGCATTCAACAGACTCACTCTCTTGAGATCCATTTCCAACCTGATTTTCCCAATTGACCTACACGTTGAAATCTCCCAAGTCAATCATAATATTGCCCTTTTTGACAGGCCTTTTTAATTTCTTGTTTTAATCTGTGGTCCACATCCCAGCTACTGTTAGGAGACCTGTATATAACTGCCATCAGGGCTCTTTTACCCTTGCATTTTCTTAATTCAACCCACAAGGATCAACATCTTCTGATCCTATGTCATATCTTTCTACTGATTTGAGCCAGTCTTTACCAGCAGAGCCTTGCCACCCCCTCTGCCTACCTTCCTAACTCTTCGAAACAACGTGTAACCTTGGACATTTATTTCCCAACTACAATCATTCTTCAGTCACGATTCATGATGGCCACAACATCATATCTGACAATCTGTAATAGTGTAACAAGATCATCCACCTTATTTCTTATACTCTATGCATTGAGATATAACACTTTGAGTGCTGCATTTGCTACCCTTTTTGACTCTGCATCTCTAATGCACTGATACTCACCCTGCTGGCTGTAATTATGTCCTACCATCTGCCTGCCCTTCCTAACAGTCTGACTGCATGCTATCTTTGCTTTTTTACCATCTGTCCTATCCTGAGACCCTTTACTCTCGTTCCCACCACCCTCCAAATTAGTTTAAACCCTCCCAAACAGATCTAACAAATCTGCCTGCGAGAATGTTGGCTCCCCTCAGATTCAGGTGCAACCTGTAACTTTTGAACAGGTCAAACTTCCTCCAGAAGAGAACCCAATGATTCAAGATCCTGAAGCCCTGCCCTCTGCACCAGTTTCTCAGCCACACATTAATCTGCCAAATCATCCTGTTTCTACCCTCACTGGTGCATGGTATAGGCAGCAATCCAGAAATTATGACCCAGGAGGTCCTGCTTCTCAGCTTTCTACCTAGCTCTCTAAATTCTCTTTTCAGGACCTCTTTGCTTTTCCTTCCCATGTCACTGGTACCAATATGTACCAAGATATCTGGCTGCTCTTCCTCCCTCTCCAAAATGTTGTGGACGCGATCTGAGATGTCTGTGACCCTGGCAGCTGGAAGGTAACATACCATTTGGGTATCCCGTCTACGCCCCCAGAATCTCCTGTCTGTTTCTCTGACTATTGAATCCCCTATCACTACTGCTCCCCTCTTCTCTCTCTTTCCCTTCTGCACCACTGATCTATGCTCAGTGCTGGTAACCTGATCTCTGTGCCATTCCCCTGGGAGGTCATCCCCCACAACCTTATGGCCACAGGGATGCTCTGCTCTAACTGCCTATTCACATTTCCATTTATCCTGACAGTCACCCAGCTAATGGTCTGATGTTAATCATATCAGCTATATTATAGAATGCTGCTCATTTCTTTGTTAAATATTAATGTTGCTAGTAATGTGCAACTTCACATCCATCAACCAAACTTCCTTTCAGGTGACAGAGAAGCACTCAAAAGCAGATTGTAAATAGCACTGACATAACAACAACAGCAGCATGAATAGTTATTAAGGTATTTGTCCACTGAAACCTGATGAAACCGGAGAATCAATACCCAAATGCTGCTCTAGTTACTAAATACTCTTAGTCTATTATGCATGCACAGCACAAAAAACTCAATGCATTTTATTCCAAATGAAGTACATTACTTAAAGTATTATAGTTACATTCACAAGACAAATGAGTTGAACATTTTCCATCGTTCAGAAGGGATTATTTCTTGTCTAAAACAGTATTACCTTCCACAGGAAACCTGAAAGTAATTTAGGGTGTTGTAAAAACCAATGTAATGGACAACTCACACAAAGCAGCAAATGGTCTATTTTAAGGAAGAATGTGTTACAAGCAGGTAGAACTGTAAGCAATGATTATTGGCCCAGAAAATCTAGCATTATACATTTTTCAAATTTAATTTTAGCGTGTGGCTTCAGCTGGCAGGGCCTTGATTTAGTGCACATTCCGAAATGTCCTCCAGATGGAAGTTGTGAGTTTCTTGTGAGCTGCCACTGCCCTTCTGCTGAAGCCCCACCACTGAGCTATCTGGGAGAGAACTCTGAGAGTGAGAGTTAGCAATGAAGGAACTGTGCTATACTTCCAAGCCAGGGCAGCCTGGAAGGAAATTTGCATTATTGAGTTACCACACACATAGAATGTAGAAATTTACAGCACATTACAGGCCCCTCGGCCCACAGCGTTGCGCTGACCATTCTAGAAACTGCCTAGAATTTCCCTACCACATAGCCCTTTTTTTTCTGAGCTCCACGTACCTATCTATGAGTCTCTTAAAAGACCCTAATGTATCCAACCCCACTGATGTTGCCAGCAATGCATTCCACGCAGTCACCACTCTCTGTGTGGAAAAACTTACTCCCAACATCCCCTCTGAACCTACTTCCAAGCACCTTAAAACTACGCACCCCCCCATGTTAACCACTTCAGCCCTGGGAAAAGCCTCTGGCTATCCACACGATCAATGCGTCCCATCATCTTATACACCTCTATCAGGTCACCCCTCATCCTCCGTCGCTCCAAGGTAAAAAGGCTGAGTTCGCTGAACCTATTCTCATAAGGCACTCTCTCCAATCCAGGCACCTACTGCTCGTACTGGTAGAGGTCACTGGTTTGGTTGGGTTCTGTTGGACCAGCCACAGGGAGGAACTGGAGTGCTTTGTGTAAATGGTGTACACGTTACAGCAGTGAAGGAGGGACTGACCCAATAACTAAAAACTACTTTCCTTTTGTGTGCAGTGTGACATCAACCACTGAAGTATATTCCTCTTGATATCCAATAGCTTTCAGTTTTACCAGTGTTTTTGATGTCACAATTTCAAATGCAATCTTCATATCAAACCAGACATTGTTACTCAACTCTGAAATTCAATTTTTCAGTCCTAAGTTCCCTAGTCCAAGTTTGGATCAAAGCTGTTACTAATTATTGAGCATGGCGTGCTAGGGGACTCTCTAACTGTGTGTAATCAGATAAATGGAGAATAAGTGCCACCTAATAGGGCACCTTCCATTCCTCAGTTCAAAACTGAGTTGCTTTTCTGTATTCTATGGGGTTGAAATCCACTATAAAACCAACTATTCTGCACACACGGAAGATGTATGCCCAAAGGATAGAGCATGCAAGTGAAATTATTCCCTGTGCAAGTTCCTTTTTGAAATTGACAATAACAGAATGGGTCAAATGAGATACAAAGACTAAAATGTATGCACAATTCCTGCCTCTGTATTACTTAAAAGGATCCATCAATTATGTGCAGGTTTCTTGGATATCATTAAAATGATCTGGAATACACATACAAGATCCGAAAAGGGCTTGTCAGGGTAGACAATGGGATGTTTTCACCAGTGGAAAAGTCATGGCCAAGAGGATATTGTTGCAAAATAAAGGGCTGATCATTTAAAACCTAGGTTGTGTAGAAATTTCCTGTCCCAGAGGGCGGTGAAATCCAGATCATTAGATAAACTTAAGGCAGAGATAGATAAATATTTGAAGTTTCGAGGAATTGAGAGTTATGGGGAACTGGCAAGGAGAGGGGTTGAGGCCAGCATAGATCAGCTACAATCATACTGAATTGCAAGGCAGGCTTGAGAGGTGACCTACTCCTGCATTTTCCAATGGAGCAGAATCTTAAACACCTTTACTTTAAAGTATAATGAAGCACAACAATGGTCAGTCAGTTTATGCAAATTAATAATTACTATTCGGAATGTCTAGGACAATTTTTTTTAAAGTGTGGAAGTCAAAGATATTTGCAAACTCTTTACTGTTCCGTCACATGGAAAATAATTAGATGAGGATGTTTGGTAATTTCTAAAACAAATCCTAACTCTACTTCAAGGTTCTTTAGATACTATTTGCATTATAGCCTGGGAAATTCATGCTGTAAAACTGACAATACCAGCATTTGCAGGAAGTCCTGTATTCATGACATGCATCAAAATAGGGTTGTTTATAGCTGTGTCAGCATTTTGTTTTGCAATTATAAAGTAGTTTTGCCTTTCTGTGCCAGCTGAGATGACATTTTATTTCAGTCAAGTTGAAATGGCCCCCTATTGAAACTAAATATCAAGATTCAGCAAGAACAGCTTTCAAGATTTACCTGACCTTCTTCTCATTATAGGTTTGACAGCAATCAAGCATCAGACCTTTTTTTTTCCCAATCTCCCTGTGCCAAATATAGCCAAGTTACTCCCCAGTAAAGATTAAATTGGAAGCCAGGTACATTTGATAGGGCAGCTACCTTAATTAGCCAGGTCAGTTATTTAAACAGAACACAAGGTAAATGATTTTATGGGATGCACACAAAGTGCTGGAGGAACTCAGGAGGTCAGGCAGTATACATGAAGAGGAATAAGCAGTTGATGTTTTGGGCTGGGACCCTTCATCAGGACTGGAGAGGAAGGAGAGAGGAAGAAATACAAACTGGCAGGTGACAGATGAAACCAGGTGAGGGGGAAGGTGGGTGTGTGAGGGAGGGGTGATGAAATAAGAAGTTGGGTGTGATAGGTGGAAAAGGTAAAGAGCTGGAGAAAAAGAAATCTAACAGGATAGGACAGTAGACCATGGAAGATAGGTAAGGAGGAGGGACACCAGTGGGAGGTGATAGGCAGGTGAGGAGAAGAGAAGGGGTAATGAGGAAGCCAGAATGGGGAATGGAGAAATAGAGAAGGGGGTGGGGGTCAAATTTACCAGAAGTTAGAGAAATCTTGTTTTGTTTGTCAAAAATTTTTACTGGAATATTACTACAAACCTGGGAAGGATTGTCATTAATAGAATATCTAGCAATTCCTTCCAAACAGACATGAGCATCAGAAGATAAATGTTAGAAAAAATACTCAGCATCAAACTCAATTTACTTCACCACAAATCATGCCATTTTAAAATTTTGTTCCTGGCACTTAACCTCATTGGGCTTTTAGGGAAAAGGGAGGCATATAATAGGTGGCTCTGTATTTATAAGGGTTACCCAAGGTTATTAAAAACATATCTCCTCATTTCTTCAAATAATTTATCAGTTATAAAAATACCACTGAGTACATCCACACTCACAGGAAAACAGCATCAATCACCAAAGACCCCAAAACACAGGTCATGCTCTCTTCTAGCTGGTGCCACCATGAAGGTGGTACAGGAGCCCCAGGTTTACACCACCATGTCCAGGAACAATTATTACCACTCAACCATCAGGCTCTTGATCCAAAGGGATAACTTCACTCATCCCTTCCCTGAACTGTTCCCACAATCTATGGACTCACTTTCAAAGACTCATCACCTCATATTCTTAATATCTATTGTTTTTTTCTCTTTTGTGTTTGCACAGTTTGTTGTTTGTCCAACCTGTTGATATTGTTTTTCATTTATTCTATTGTGTATCTTGGATTTACTGTATATGCCTGCAAGAAAACAAATCTCATGGTTAGATAATAAATTTACTTTATATTTTGTACTGAACATAACTTCAGGCAAACAAGCAAGGTTGGCTGAGTGAAAATATTTCAAAATACTTGATTTAATCTATGACAAAGCAATTGATTTGTTTGGTACCTATCTATCACGAATGCATCTTGGCTGCAGCCCAGTCCATCTACTCAGCAAGCCCTCTTAAAAAAGAGCAAACCTTCTCCATCTGCTACCTCAGGCAAGGATAGCAATACATGGGAATGCCCACAGCTTTAAGTTTCCCTGCAAGTTACATAACATCCAATACTTTATTGTCTTTCCATTTTGATTCTGGGACTAACTAAGAGAACACTACCTTTTATTGTTTCAAACACGAGAACATTGGCAGATGCTGGAAATCCAACCAACACAAACAAAATGCTGGAGGAACTCAGCAAGCCAGGCTGCATCTGTGGAAAAGAATAAACAGTCGGCGTTTCAGGCTAAGACCCTTCAGCAGGACTGGAAAAAAGATGGGAGGTCAGAGCAAGAAGGTGTGGAGATGGAAAGAAGTACAAGGTGATAGGTGAAACCAGGGAAGGGGGGGGGGGGAATGAAGTAAAGATCTGAGAAGTTGATGAAAGAGATAAAGGACTGGAGAGGGCCAGAATCTGATAGAAGAGGCTAGAAGACTATGGAAGAAAGAGAAGTGGGAGGAGCAGGCAAGGTGATGGGCAGATAAGGAGATAGCTGAGAGGGGAAAAATGGGAATGGGGAGTGGAGAAAGAGGGGGGCAATTATCGGAAGTGCAAGTAATTGATGTTTGTGCCATCAGGTTAGAAGCTACCCAGAAGGAATACAAAGTGCTGCTCCTTCAACCTGACATGCTGGAATGGGAATGGGAAGTAGAATTGAAACAGGTGGCTCCTGGGAGATCCCATTTTTTTTGGCAGATGGAGCCCTTATCTCCTTACCAGCCCATCACTTCCCTCTCATGCTCCTCCCCATTCCCTTTCTTCTATGGTCTTCTACCCTCTCCTAGCAGATTCCCCTTTCTCCAGCCATTTTCTTTCTTATCAATCAACTTCCCAGCTCTTTCTTTCACCCCTCTGTCCCTTCCAGTTTCAATTATCGCCTGCCATCTTGTATTCCTTCCTCCTGTCCTCCACCTTCTTGCTCTGGCTTCTCTTTTTCCCCCAGTCCTGCTAAAGGGTCTCAGCCCGAAATGTTGACCGTACCCTTTTCCACATTTTGTGTGATACTTTTATTTTCATGTGAGTAACCTACATGACATCATTGATTTAAGAAATTTAAGAAACAAGAAATTCTGCAGATGCTGGAAATCTAGAGCAACACACAAAAAATGTTGGAGGACTTCAGCAGGTCAGGCAGCATCCATAGAAATGTACAAACAGTTGATGTTTTGGGCTGAGACCTTTCTTCAGGACTGGAAAGGGGGGGGGGGGAAGAGATTATAGAATAAAAAGGTGGGGGAAGGGGAAGGAGGATAACTCGAGGGTGATAGGTGAAGCCATTTGGTGGAAAAGATAAAGGGCTGGAGAGGAAGGAATCTGATAGGAGAGGAGAGAATGGATCTTAGGAGAAAGGGGAGGTGTTAGGCAGGTGAGAAGAGGTAAGAGACTAGAGTGGGGAATAGAAGAGGGGAGGGGAAGAGATTTTTTTTTACCAGAAGGAGAAATCTATATTCATGCCATCAATTTGGAAGCTATCCAGATGGAATATAAGGGGTTGCTCCTCCACCCTGAGGGTGGCCTCATTGTGGTACAAGAGGAGGCCATGGGTTGACATATCAGACATGAATGAGAATCTGTTTTGGCAGATGGAGAGGAGATGCTCTACGAAGTGGTCCCTCTATTACCTCAACAATATAGAGGAAGCTGCATCAGGAGCACGGGATATAATAGATGCCCTCAGCAAATTCGCAGGTTAAGTGTTGCCTCATCTGGAAGGACTGTTTATGGCCATACATGGAGGTGAGGGAGGAGGTGATTAGACAGGTGTAGCATTTGGCTGTTTGCAGGAATAAGTGCTGAGATGGAGATTAGTGGGTTGGGATGAATGGACAAAGGAATTGTGGAGGGAGCTTTCCATGTGGAAAGCAGAGAGTTGGGAGAGGTAAAGATGTGTTTGCTGGTAATATCCCTTTGGAGAATGATATGTTAGTTTGGATGCAGAGGTTCATGAGATGGTAGGCAAGGACAAGAGGAACTATCACTGTTAAGGCTGAGGGAGATGAGGTGAGCACGGATGTCTGGGAAATGGAGGAGATGTGGGAGAGTTCAGCCAGCAATGGTAGAGGAAGAGAACCCCCATTCTTTGAAGGAGGATATTCTGATGTCCTGGAAAGGAAGGCCTTATCCTGGGAACAGATGAGGTGGAAACAAAGGGACTGAGAAAGGGGAGAAGCATTTTTAAAGGAGACAGGGTGGGAAGAGCTATAGTCAAGATAGCTGTGGGAGTCAGTACGTTTATAAATGATGTCAGTCAACAAATTGTCTCCAGAGATGGAGACAGAAATTGAAAAACATAGGGAGGTGTCAGAAACGGACCAAGTGAATTTAAGGGCAGGATGGAAGTTGGAGACAAAGTTGATAAAATTGATGAGCTCAACATGGGTGCATGAAGCAGCACTAATGCAGTCATCAAAGTAGCAGAGGAAGAGTTTGGGAGCATTACCGGAGAAGGCTTGGAACATGGACTGCTCTACACAGCCAACAAAAAGTTGGGGAAATCTGGGACCTATGCAGGTGGCCATGGCTACCTTTCAAATCTGGAGAAAGCAGGAGAAGCCGACGTAGAAATTGTTCAGGGCTAAGATCACTTATGCCAGACAGAGGAGGGTAGTGATGGAGAGGAAATAGTTGTTCTTTCATTGAGAAAGAAATGGAGAGCTTTAAGACCTTCTTGATGGAGGGTAGAAGTGTATAGGTATGGACATCCATTGTAAAAGTGAGGCGGTCAGGGCCAGGGAATTGAAAATTAGTGAGGAGATTTTACAGCAAGAGAAGTGTTGTGGATGTAGGAGGGAAGGGACTTAACCAAGGGCAATAGAATGGAGGACATGTGGTATGAGGACACGAATTCTGTGGGGCAGCAGCAGGCAGAAACAATGGCCTACCTGGACAGTCAGGTTTGTGGATCTTGGGTTGGTGGTAGAATTAAGCAGTATGGGGTAAGGAAACTATGAGAGTGGAGGCAGTGGATGTGAGTTCTCCTGAGTTGTTGAGGTCAGCGATGGTGTTGGAGACACCAGTTTTCTGATGGTCAGCAGTGGAGTCTTCTTCAGGGGGTAGGGTAAAAGGAGATGTCTGGGAGTTGCCACTGGGCATCAGCGAAGTAGAGGTCAATCCCCACACCACAACAGCACCCCCTTGTCTGCGGGTTTGACACTAAGGTTGGGATTGGTACAGAGAGAGTGGAGGGCAGTGGAGGGAACTTAATTCCACAACTTTAAAAAGTTCTTAAAGTGAACCTGCTATCTTGAACACTCTTACCCAAGAAAATCCTATATAATTTCACCCATGCAAAACTTTAAATTGATTTGTCATGATCAAACATCATTATTTATAATAATGTCATACTTAAGAGTTGTACTAAATTAATAACTGCAGGATTTTCTTTATCTTGCTGGCTAATCTGCATTAAGATGCTATAATTATCTTTATTGCCAGCTTTAATAAATGTATTCAAGGTGCTCAAACTGTGAAACAAGCAAATCAACCACACCTAGTGTCAGCTAACGAGAAATCCCATTGGGTAATTAGTATTCTGAAATACATGGGAACGGTATCTACAGCTCAATTAGTCATTATCCATAATCTTATTACTGGCATCGTAACTGTGTTTATGTGTGTGTGTTTCTGTAGAATGAGATTCTGTATGTGAATTGTTAATCATTTAATTTCAAAAAAAGTCTGCAATTAGAAATCAAGATTGTTCATTTAAAATTACCAGCAATGTATTTTGAAATATCACATCAAATCACTGTATACACCGTCTACCAGTGTATAGCTATCCTGATGAGCTGTCTCAGCCTGAAACGTCAATTGTTCATTTCCCTCCATAGATGCTGACTGACCTGCTAAGTTCCTCCAGTGTTTTGTATGCAACTTCAGATTTCTATCATCTGCAGTCTCTCGTGTCTCCATTGCATACAAGATTTAAAAAAGATGTCTGCAATTTTTTTCCTCCAGATGTTTTTGTAAAGTATTGATGGGCAGCAATTATTTATTTCTGTATCCAACATGGTTCTCATCACATTTGATTTCATATTTTCTTATGACAAAGGAGGCCACTTGGCTCATTGAATCTATATCAGTTCTCAAAGTCAAAGTAAAATTTATTATCAAAGTACATATATTTACCATATGCTATCTTGAGATTCATTTTCTTGCAGGCAATTACATGAAAATAAATTAATACAATAGAATTTATGAAAAACTACACATAAACAAAGACTGACAAACAACCAATCTGAAAAAGACGAACTGTGGAAATAAAAAAAAATTGAAAACTTGAGTTGTAAAAAGTCCTTGAGAATAAGTCTGTAGTCTGAGTTGTGCTGAGTGGAGTTATCCACGTCAGTTCAGTAGCCTGATGGTTGTAGGGTAATAACTGTTCCTGAACCTGGTGTTGTGGGACTCAAGGCTTCTGTACCTCTTGCCCAATGGTAGTAGTGAAAAGATGGTATGGCCTGGATGGTGGGGGCATTCAGGCCAACTGCATCAGAGCAACCCCATCAGCTGCATTTCCCACTTGTCCCCACACAACATATTCCCTCTCAGATACATATTAATTCCACCCCATTCATCTTATCAACCACCAAGCAACGAGGGTAATTTACAGAAACTTATTAATCTTCCAACTAGCAAGTTATTGGTATCTGGGAGGAAACTGGAGCATCTAGGTGTAGTCCACACAGATAGCACTGGTGGACAAGGGTAAAAATTGATCAATAGTGCTGTGAGACAGCAGTAGTACATGTTCCATCACCTCACAATAAAAAAAGGCACAAAGATAGACAGACAATATAATTATGGAACACCAGCAATCCCATGATAATATTTCAGGGACGAGCAACTCCAGTAGATCTGTCAATATTTCTGGGAAGTTTGCTGCACTGGCTACACTGTTTCCTGCATTAATATTGACTGCTATTTAAAAATGTTTTTATAAAGGTTGTAAGAAGTGCAATCCAGGTTTAATTTCCATCCTTACTTCATCACTAAGCTCCAAGACCCTGGCCTCAATACCTCCCTGTGCAACCGTATCCTCAATTTTCTCACCTGCAGACCCCAGTCAGTACAGATTGGTAATAACATCTCCACAATCACCATCAGCACAAGTGCACCACAAGGCTGTGTGCTCATCTCTCTGTTCAATTTTCACTTTATACTTTAAAGTGTGGCTAAGTAAAGCTCCAGTGTCATATTTAAGTTTGCTGATGACACCACTGTTGGCCAAATCAAAGATCGTGATAAATCGGCATAAGGGATGGAGAAGAAGCTCTCACTAAACTTCAATAAAGCCAACAACCTGATCATCGACTCTTCCTCGATTATCAGAGGAAGAAGCTGGAGGTCCATGAACCAATCCTTATGTCTGGTTCACATCTTTGCTGTTAAGCTGTAGATATTTCATTTAGTAGCTCTGTAAGAGCTGTTTGTTCTGCTTTCAGCCTGTTTGGGTTATCGTTGAAGATAAGGGATGATATGGAATGCGTGCCATCCAATTAGCGGGAGGTTTTTCTTGGTGAGGGACAATAAGATCGGTTTAGGGCTTTTGTTCGAGAGGCGATGAAGAGAGCAGATGCTGGGGAGAACCAGTCGTAGCATATGATCCAGTGCGAGACCCGGTTGTTTAAGATGGATTGCAAGGACTTTCGAAAGCTGGTGTGTGCTTTCACGTTGACCGAGGGCCCAGCGAGTGACAGAGAAGTTCAAGATGAGCTCCAACTTGTGCACATTTGAATGTTTAATTAGAATGGGCCCTTTTCTATTTGTTATTAACCCTTTAGTTAAGATCCAGTAATATAATTCCTTTAATCGTATGCAGTGTACTCTCTGTTATTCTGTGGCATTCATTTGTAACAGGGTAGCAAATTACACAGCATCCACACAAACTGGGGGGGGGAGAGGTTGGGCTTGAGCCTCAAGCTCACGTTTGGCAGTGCCGAAGATGGTTTTTCCTAGACTTATGCAGCCGAGGAAACCAGAGTGCTTCCCTTATTTAGGGGATCAGAGACAGAGAGGGTCAGTAACTATAAATTCCTTGGCATTATTGTATCAGACGATCTTTCCTGGGGTCAGCACGTTAAGTGCCATCACAAAGAAGGCAAGACAGCACCTCTACTTTTTTGAAGTTAGTGTAAGTTTAGCATTCCACTTACAACTTTGACCTCAATACATAATAGAAAAATAACCATAGTAGAATCAATGAAAAATGCACCAACCTGGACTTGCATCCAGTGTGCAAAAGACAACAAACTGTGCAAATACAAAAAAGAAAACTCAGAATAAAAAACTCAGTACAGAAAACTCATGAGTTTGCTTCTGCAAGGCTCCAATGACTGGAAATGAACACATATTTTCTTGGCCAGTGTAATATTGGAGATGGTCACGACCAAGTATTTTAATTTGATAATCCATCATTTAAAGGCTTAGAGTACTTCTATTGATTACAATCTCTGTTATAGAGATGGGGTTTACAATACACAAGAACTTCTATTTATCTGCAACTATACATTATTCAAGAATATCTCAGAGAAACAAGATAAAAATGGGAGAACTGCACTTGAAAGAACACCAGTAATACTCCCATAAATATACACATTCTTCTAATAGTTTAATATTCTATTTTTGGTTGCAGATTCAACTTTCTCAATCTCAGCAGTGTTTTAGAAATCTGGTTGTAAAACAGCAAGCTCTATTGATAATGCAGAAGGCTACCTTGATCTTGGCTTTCAAAATATTAAAACATGACTTCCATTCTAGATGGGCTTTAAAACAGACCATTAGTTTGGCCAATCTGAATGAAAATATGATAATTATAAGAAGTCACTGACTTCCCAATAATTAAGCACATTTCCCCCAGATTGTTATTCCTACAATATGCATTAATAATATCACTAATGTCTCAAACAAAAAGGACAAGCTATTGATACCAGGAAATCTAAAAGATAAAATGCTGGAAATACTTGAACAGTCAGCAGTTGTGGAAAAAGCAGAAATTACATTTTATGTATGGTTCCCTTAACAGGAAATCAATGCAGCAAAATGAGCTGATTTTTTACTTCATCCAAGCCATGTCAGCTTTTTAATAGTCATTAATCATTTTGTTCTTTTCAATGTCCTTTCACCTTAGCTGAGTACTTGTTTTATTTTCCCTCAATTTCTCTAAATCCATTTTAAAGCCACAAATAAATCTACTTCCACTATGCAGACAGTATAGTCCAAAATGTAAACTCTACTTGAAAAAAAAGCTTTTCGTTATGTTCCCTTTAATTATTTGTTAATCAATTCCCATTTGGTCCTTGTCTGCTTGCTGCAACCAGGAAAAGCACATCATTTTATTCACTCTGTCTAAACTCTATGTAAACATGAACACTAATAGATCTCCTCCCAATCTTTCCTAATCTATTTAATATGCAACATTACTCCAACTATTCTGGTAAACGTTTTTGTACCCACTCCTTGCTAGAATGGGTTAACAAGAACTACACTCAGGCCTTTTAATTGTGGCCAGGCCATTTTATTAGGCTCACCTGCTTGTTCAATGCAAATATCTAATAAACCAATTATGTGGCAGCAACTCAATTTATAAAAGCATACAGACATAGTCAAGAGTTTCAGCTGCTGTGCAGATTAAACATCAGAATGGGGAAGAAATGCGATCTAAGTAACATTGACCATAGAATGATTGTTGGTGTCAGATGGGGTGGTTTGACAATCTCAGAAACTACTGATCTCCTGGGATTTTAATGTACAATAGTCTCTAAAGTTTACAGAGAATGGTGCGAGAAACAAAAAGCATCCAGTAAGCAGCACTGTGGGCAAAAACGTCTTGTTAATGAGAGAGGTCAGTGGAGAATAGCTAGACTGGTTCAAACTGACAGGTAGGCCACAGAAACTCAAATAACCACACAACAGTGGTTATAACTGGAATAAAGAGACTCCGGATAGGATGGAATGTAAAAAAGCAAAGATAACATTCAGTCAGACTGTCAAGAAGGGCAGGTAGATGGTAGGACAAAACTGCAGCCAGCAGGGTGAGTATCAGTGCATTAGGGATGCAAAATCAAGAAGGGTAGCAAATACAGCACTCAAAGTGTTATCCCAATGCACATAGTATAAGAAATAGGTGGATAATCCTGTTGCACTTTTACAGATTGTCAGGGATGATGCTGTGCCCATCACTGAAGCATGGCTGAAGGATGGTTGTAGCTGGGAGCTGAATTCTAAGGTTGCATGTTGCATCGGAGGGATAGGAAGGTAGGCAAGAGGGGTGACGTGGCTCTGCTGGAAAAGAATGGCATCAAATCAGTTGAAAGATGTGATGCAGGATCAGAAGATGTTGAATCCTTGTGGGTTGAGTTAAGAAACTACAAGGGTAAAAGAACCCTGGTGGCAGTTATATACAGGCCTCCCAACAGTAGCTGGGATGTGGACCACAAATTACAATAGCAAATTGAAAAGGCGTGTCAAAAGGGCAATGTTATGATAGTCGTGGGAGATTTTAACATGGAGGTGGATTGGGAAAAACAGGTTGGTTATGGATCTCAAGAGATCGAGTTTGTTGAATGCTTGAGATAGCTTTTTCGAGCAGTTTGTTGTTGAGCCTACTAGGGGATCAGCTATACTGGATTGGGCGATTAGGAACCTTAAGGTAAAAGAACCCTTAGGAGACAGTGATCAGAATATGATGAGTTCAACGTGAAATTTGATAGGGAGAAAGTCTGGCATTTTAGTATTTCAGTAGAGTAAAGGAAATTACAGTGGTATGAGAGAACAGTTGGCCAAAGTATATAGGAAGGAGATGCTGGCAGGGATGACAGCAGAGAAGCAATGTTGTGAGCTTCTGGGTAAAAATGAGGAGGGTGCAGGACCGATTTATTCCAAAAACGGAGAAATACTCAAATGGCACAATAATACAACTGTGGCTGACAAGGGAAGTCAAAGCTGATGTAAAAACAAAAGAGCAACAAAGCAATAAATTAGTGGGAAGATAGAAAGTGAGGCCTGAGAAATAATAATGGGGGAACAAGGAGATGGCAGATGAACTAAATACGTATTTTTTTTTGTAATTTATTCTTTTATTGAAGTTCATCAAACATTTCCATAAGATGTATTTCAGACATTGTACATATATATCATATAATCATATATATCACAAAATCTCCACAAACTATTTATCTGGGGTATACACTTATAGAAAAGAGTGGAAAGAAAAAACAAGCAAAAGGAAAGAACTATGTACAAGTAGGGAGTGATCTCTTTTTAAACAACAGATAAATTTATTTGTGAGAATAAAATCAGGCCTATTAGGCATTATGTAGTTAAACCATTTTTTCCAGTATGAATCAAATTGTTCCAGCTTATGATTAACAGATGCTGTTACCTTCTCCATATTGTAAATGTCCATTGTAATTTCCATCCATGTATTTAAAGTTGGACTCTCCTGTGATAACCATTTCCTAGTATCCAAAATATATGGTCTTACTCTCCAAGGGTATTTCACATTTAAGGATGTCTTGTAGGGCATTGTGTATCCCCCTCCAATAGTTTTTGATCCAGGGCAGTCCCAAAAAATATGATAATGATTTGCATTTTGATTTCCACAATTTCTCCAGCAAACCATCATAATGGGATTTCTGAGAGGGTGTAATAAAATATCTTATCAAGTTTTTCCATCCAAACTCCCTCCATTTCTGTGAGTTGGTACACTTCCATTGATATCTCCATATTGTTGTCCATTCTTCCTCCTTCCTTCTTCCATTTTGTTTTGTATGAAGTAGAATGTGTTTTAAGATTTAACAACCCCTTATACATGCTTGAAATGATTCTACTACCATTATCTGAATTATAGGTTTTTCTAAAGAGCTCTATCAAGCATGTATTTGCCTTGGTTACATTTTTAAGCATCTTATTAACATATTGTCACATCTGTAAATACCGATAAAAATCTTGTTTTTCTAGTAAGTGTTTCTCTTTAAGCATTTCAAAACTGAACAGTGTTCCTTCTTTCATTATGTTGCAAAGAACTGTTATTCCTTTAGCTGTCCAGTCCTTAAATCTAGCATCCAATTTATTTGGTATAAAATCAGTCATATGCACACCATTTAAGAATTGCAATATCTCCCTCTAGATTATATTCTTTTATAGTAGTTTTCCATATTTTAAGAGTCAATTTCACCCATGGGTTATCAATAGTATTTATGTGCCTTTGCAGGTTGTTATCAGCCAAAATTGCTTGTATGGGGATGGGAAATGCCCACTCCTCAATGTTTTTTATATATGATGGGTTGCACCAACATATCACAGCTCTCAACTGTGCTACAAAATAATAATCTCTAAGAGAAGGCAAGCCCCATCCCCCTTTTCCTTTGCTAATTGCAAAGTTTTGAAATGAACTCTAGGCCTTTTACCCTGCCAAATAAACCTTGATAGCATTTTGTTCCATTCATTGAATTGATTTTGATTAATCTCTATTGGTAGGGTCTGGAAGAGATATAACAGTCTGGGCAGTATATTCATTTTAATAGACTCAATCCTTGAACTGAGACTGAAAAAAGGAATCAGGCTCCATCTTGCCACATCTTCCTTAATTTTTTTTATATAAAGGCTGATAATTACATTCTGATAATTTTGCCAAATCTTTTGGCATAATGATGCCCAAATATTTGAAAGACTCTGTGTGCCATGCCCAGGGGTATCGACTTTCAATTTCTCTTGGTGGGCTATAGTAATATGAAAGTAATTGGGTTTTATCTATGTTGATCTTGTATCCTGATAATTGACCATATTGTTCCAAGGATTGCATCAATTTAGGTAGAGTATGTTGGTTGCCCTAGATAGATCAAAATGTCATCCGCATAACAAGCCAATTTATGCACTGTCCCTTTAATAGTAATTCCCCTGATATCTTCATTTTGTCTGATGTATTGAGCTAATGGTTCCAGATATAACGCGAAGAGTAGTGGTGACCATGCACAACACTGTCTCGTGCCCCGTTCTAGGGTAAGACTATTTGATAAATATCCATTGATTTTAATCCTAGCGGTAGGATTGTCATATAGTGTCTGTATAGTTTTAATAATTGTGTCTTGGAAACCAAATCTATGTAAAACTCTGTAAAGAAAATTCCAATTAACCGAATCAAATGCTTTTTCAGCGTCCACGCTTATCACTATTGCTTCGATTTTATTTTTTTGTATATGATCCATAATGTGAAGTGTCCTTCGTATATTGTCTTGAGTTTGGCATTGTCGTATAAAACCTGTCTGATCATTACGTATCAGTATGGGTAGAAACTCCTCCAATCGTTTGGCCATGATGGAGGTAAATAACCTATAATCTACATTAAGAACAGATATTGGTCTAAATGATCCGCATTCCATTTTATCCTTGCCTTCTTTCGGTATAGCTGAGATTATCGCTTCCTTCCAACTGTGTGGCATTTGTGCCTTTTTTAGAGCCCGGTTCAGTGTGGGGAGCAAAACAGGAATTAACTCATTTTTAAATTCTGTGTACCACTCTGCCATATACCCATCTGATCCTGGTGACTTGCTTAATTGCAGCTTTTAATTCAACTTCAGTTATGTCAGCAGTCATCCTTCTATTTCGTTCTTCGCTTAAAGTGGGTAACTCTAGAGAATTCAAGAAGGTGTCAATTTGGGTTATGCTTCCCCCTGGAACTTTGGAATACAGTGTTTTGTAAAACACTTCAAGAGCTTCTTGAATTTCACTTAGCTTATTTTTTATCATTTTCATTCTTGGGTCCCTAATTCTATGAATTGTATTTAATGCTACCTTTTTTTTCAGTTTCCATGCCAGTATTTTCATAGATTTTGATCCACTTTCATAATGCCTCTGTTTCAGAAACATTAAGTTTTTCCTGATTTCTTGCGTAACCAAATTATTTATTTCATTCCTAATTCTTTTAATTTCCCTTAATGTGCCAAATTCAATTTGTGTTTTTTCTCTAGTTCCTTCAGCCTATTTTGTAATTCCTCTCATGTTTTATTCCTTATTTTTTTCTTATATGAAGATATCACTATAATTTTCCCTCTTAAGACCGCCTTCAGAGTATCCCATAAAATGGGAGGTGAAACCTCTCCATTACCATTAAATTCTAAATAGAGACCAATTTCTTTTTTAATTTGTTCCTTAAAGTACGGATCATTGAGTAGACTTGAATTTAGTTTCCAAATAGTATTCTTTGGTTGGAGGTTAAAATCAACAGATAAATATATAGGTACATGGTCACTTACATCTATTGTCCCAATTCCACAGGTGTTTATTTTGTCTTTGTCTTTTCCAAATGTTATGAAATAGTCTATTCTTGTGTATACAGAACGTGGAGCAGAATAATGAGTGTAATCCCTTCTGTCAGGGAAAAGGTCCCTCCATATATCAATTAAACCAACATCCTCAAAAAGTGTATTAACTATCTTATGTAAAGATTTTGTTTCATAGGTTTTTCTATTGGAAGAGTCTAAGTTTGGTTGTAATTGTAAATTTAAGTCTCCCCCACATATCAGGAGACCTTCTGTTTCCGTTACCATAATATCAGTAATTTTCTGAAAGAAACCAATATCACTTCCCGGGGGTGCGTATATATTCAATAGAGTAACTGAATTTCCATCTATATTCCCCCCCCTTACCAGAATATATCTGCTTTCTTTAAATCTCATTTTGAATATTTTTTTTAAAATTTAGCTTACTTGAGATAAGAATAGCAACTCCTCTCCTCTGCCGTGATTTATATGAGGAGAAAAACAGATTAGTGAAGCCCATGCTCTTTAGTTTTTTATGCTCATTATCACTTAAATGAGTTTCCTATAAATATACTACATGGGCTTGTTCTTTTTTCATTTTGGATAAAATTCTCTTACGTTTGATTGGATTTAATAGCTTATTTACATTAAAAGAAATGAATTTTACCTTGTCCTTAGCCATCTGTATTTATCTGTCAATGTATCATTGAAATTAGAATAAAACTTACTCGATCTACTCCCTGAACAAATAAGAACCAAGAAACTCAAATAATAACAAAAAGGGCAAAGAACGTGTGATTCCAAGGCTGAGGTCTCTAGTAAATGACCCTGCGTTGAGCTAGAGGAAATGTCTAGCCTGTGGGGGATAACCCCTCCTACTTGTGAGTTGAGGGCCCCCATTGCAGTATTCATAAAAGTCAGTGAACAAATCCATTACACAGAAAAGATTTCCCTGTGTACTCCTATATATACATATATGCAGACACACAAATATATATATTCTCATTTTGGTGGGGAAAAAGGAGTAAGTGAGCAAATAAAGAATAACAACTAAGTAATATAAAATCCACATTATAATAAGTATTTCTCGAGATAGGTATATCACCATGTACTCTTGCTTCCGTTTAGCTTCTCAACATTTTTAAAGTTAGCCAAACCTTATGGCTCTTCTGAAGAGGGTGAGGACTGTCTTTGGGAAACTCCCGGTCTCTTCCTGATATGTTTCTCTCGGCTTCCTCCCGCCTCCTGCCTTCTTGTTTCTCGCACTATTTCCCACGCCAAGCGGGACAATTCATCAGCCAGGCTTTCTTTTGTTTTGGTCATGCTGACGGGCAACCCTCTGGCCTTCATGTCTGTAGTTGCCTCTTCCACTGTCTGGTACAATTGCGTCCCGTTGTCATAAAACACTTGAAGTTTAGCAGGGTACGGAGTTTGAAATCTAATCTGATTTTACTTTAATACTCACTTTACTTCGAAGTATTCTTTGCGTTTATGGAGGACCGTGGGGGGGGGGGGGAGAATCTTGGTCGAAATATATTAATTTATCCTCTAAAAACACTCTCTTCTTACCCCAGGCCCTTTGTAGAATCTCCACCTTGGTGCTGTACTGAAGGAATTTTATTATAATTGATCGTGGCTTTCTATCCTGGGTAGGTTTTGGGACTAACGCATGGTGCGCTCTTTCGACTTCCAGCTCCATAGTTGGGGGAAGATCCAGCGCATCCCACAGTAACTTTCCGACAAACTCCGTTACAGACGGGCCCTTCGCTCCTTCGGGAACGTTGTAGATTCTGATATTTTTCCACCGTGATCTTCCCTCCAGGTCAAGCAGTTTACCTTCTTGGTGATGTATTATTTTTATTGTCTTGCTCAGTATCCACTCCACGTTTTGAACGCCATCTTCCACCTTCTCAATGCGAGTCTCTGCCACCGCTATTTTTTGATTAACGCTGGTGAGCTCTGCCTTAATATCATGGGGCTGCTGCTTTACATCTTTCTGGACCTCCATTATTCTTTCAGGATTTCGAAGACATTCGCCACTTCAACTGAACGAGGCCCGGCGGCCGCCCGCTGCACTCCTCTCGGATGCAGGCTCCGCATTTCTTCTCCCCATTTTTGCCCCTCTTTTCAGTTCAAATATTTTTTGAAAAATATTATATTTGACAGGTTAATGGGGCTTAATACGAGTTTTTCCGGAGGAGCTAGTGACTTAAGCTGCCATTCTCTACGATGACGTCACCGGAAAAACCACCAAATACGTATTTTGCATCAGTCCTCACTATGAAAGACACTAGCAGTGTGCCAGGTGAAGTGTGTGAAGGAAGAGAAATGAGTGCAGTTACTATTACAAGGGAGAAGGTGCTCAAAAATCTGAAAGACCTAAAGGGTGCATAAGTCACCCGGTCCAGATGAACTGCACCCTAGAGTTCTGAAAGAGGTAGCAGTAGATTGTGGAGTCATTAGCTAAGATCTTTCAAAAATCATTGGACTCTGGCATGGTGCCAGAGGACTGGAAAATTGCAAATGTCACTCCACTCTTTTAGTAAGGAGGAAGGCAGCAGAAAGGAAATTATAGACCAGTTAGCCTATCTTCAGTGGTTGGGAAGATGCTGGAGTCAATTGTTAAGGATGAGGTTATGGAGTATTTGGTGATACAGGACAAGACAGGACAAAGTGAGCATGGTTCCCTTAAGGGAAAATCTTGCCTGACGAACCTGTTGGAATTCTTTGAGGAGATTACAAGTTAGATAGATAAAAGGGATGCAGTGGATGCTGTATATTTGGCCTTTCAGAAGACCTTTGACAAGGTGCCACACATGAGTCTGGTTACCAAGTTAAGAAAGAGTCCATAGTATTACAGGAAAGTTACAAGCATGGTAGGAAGCAGCAGGTGGGGATAAAAGGATCTTTTCTGGTTGGCTGGTTGGCTACATTTTCTGGTTGGTTGCCATTGTAGAACACCTCTAGGTGTTCTACAGGGGTCAGTGTTGGGATTGCTTCTTTTTCTTCTGTACTTCAATGGAATAGATAACTTTGTTGCTATGTTTGCAGATGATACAAAGATTGGTGGACGGGCAGGATGTGTTGAGGAAACAGATAGGCTGCAGAGGACAAGGACAGATTAGGAGAATGGGCAAGAAAATGGCAAATGAAATGCAATGTTAGAAAATGCATGGCTGTGCACTTTGGTAGTAGAAATAAACATGCAGACAATTTTCTAAACGGGGAGAAAATCCAAAAATCTGAAATGGAAAGGGACTTGAGAGTCCTTGTGCGTAACACCCTAAAAATTAACTTGCAGGTAGAGTTGGTGGTGAGGAAGGCAAATGCAACGTTAGCATTCATTTCAAGAGGTCTATAATACAAGAACAGGGATTTGATGCTGAGGCTTTATAAGGCGCTGGTGAGGTCTCACGTTAAGTATTGTGAACAAAAGATGTGCTGATATTAGAGAGAGTTTAAAGGAAGTTCACAGGATGATTCCAGGAATGAAAGGGTTATCATACGAGGAATGTTTGATAGCTTTGGGACTGTATTTGCTGGAATTTAAAAGGATGAAGGGGGAATCTTATTGAAATCATTAGAATGTTGAAAGGCCTAGATAGAGTAGATGTGGAAAGATTGTTTCCTATGGTGGGAAAATCTAGGATAAGAGAGCACAGCCTCAGGATAGAGGGGCATCCATTTAAAAAAGGGATGTGGAGAAATTTACCAGAGGGTGTGAACATGTGGAATTTGTTACCATAGGCAGCTGTGGAAGCCAGGTCATTGGGTGTATTTAAGTCATTGCTTGATTGGTTCTTGACTGGACACTGTATCAAAGGTTACGGGGAGAAAGCCGGGGAATGGAGTTGAGGAGAGGAAAAAAGGATCAACCATGTTTGAATGGCTCCTCTCTGTGCTAGCCAACTTTTGCTCTTCTGCCTCACTACCTCATTTCTGAACACTACCTCACTATTTTGCCCTTTTTGCACTAATTATTATAATTTTTACTGTAACTTTTAGTAATTTTTTTATGTATTGCACTGTACTGCTACTGCAAGACAGGGAGTTCCACAATATATGTCGGTGATAATAAACCTGATTCTGATGAGAACAGAAGATATTTGATAAAGTTGTTTATAAGACACTATTGTTAAAGGTTATGAAGACACATTATTGACTTTGCTAGTAAATTACCTTAAAACTGCACTTCGCAAAGACAGAGTAATTTTAAATGGTAAAAATATCAAATTAATGGTTGTCCAAAGAAATTTAAGTCGTTCACTTAAATGGATATGTACAAAAAATAATCAATGACATCTGGTCTATATACTCAAAGAGCTAATAAATAAGGATGTAAAAGTTATGGTGCAAATTTGGAACCATAGTAAAACGACATCTGAATTAATATGAATGGTTCAGCACACTACATCTTAGAAAGGACATAAGAGCTTGAAATTCTTTAGTGTCTCAAAAAGCATAGTAAATAGTACAGCATGTGGGATATCAGTTTTGTCTAAATCGAATTGCACCATGTGAAAAAGAACAGATGCTACTACTGTAAAGTTTGTGGAGGGAATTTGGCAGGGAGGAGGGTTGATGGGGCAGTTTGAGAGAGAGCTGAGAGGAGAGAAGGGGCTTATGGGTTTTAAGATATTAAGGGTATGTAAAGAGGCTAAATAAGTGAGTGAAAAGTTGCAAATGGAGAATATTGTGGGAAAATAAGAAGTTGGTCATTTTGGAAGAAAGAACCAAGGAACTATTGTTTAAATTGAGACAAAAAAGTGCAGAAAGCTGCTGTGGTAAACTATGTGTATACCTGTCTGGACACGCCCCTCTGCTGACTGCTCCTGTGGCTCCTCCCACAGACCCCTGTATGAAGGCGATTGGAGGCACTGCTCCTCCCTCAGTCTCCAAGATGTCGTGGTCATGTTTGCAGCTAATAAGAGCCGATCTTTTTGCCTCCTGTCTCCGAGAGTTATTGATGGTGCATCAGCTGCAGCATAAAGAGATTTATTTACAAGTCCTAGAGCACAAAACACAAGGCTCAAGGGGCTTAATAGGGGAGATTAATGGAATATTGGACCTTATTTCAAGAAGGCTGAAGTATAAAAGTAGAGAACTCACACTCTAAAAATACAAGGAGCTAGACAACAGTATTTGTCAGTGGTTCAGAGAAGGTTTACTAGAATGAAACCAGGTATGGAGCAATTTCCCAGAAGAGCAGGTTGAATAGGTTGTGACTCTACTCAATGGAATTCAGAAGCAAAAAAACAATCCTATAGAAACGTATAAGATTCTACGGAAGCTAGACAACAAACGCCGAGACAATGTTTTCTCTCACAGGTAAATTCAGAACTTGAAAGCATGGCCTCAGAATATCAGGGGTACCTTTGAAATGATTTTATTGCCTTTACAGACTTTGCTTTTGTGTTCTTAACTGAGACCTGGTTAAAGCCAAATGAATACAGCTAGTTATCTGAACTGTATCCCCTGACTATGGTGGTTTCAGTGTTCAAAGGCCGAGAGGACGATGTGATGGGCTTGCCACCGTGTTCATTTTGGGTACAGTCTACTGTCTGCCAGCAATTTTTCAAGTGTTCAGGTACATGTTTAAAATCTGTGGCACAGATCCTGTCCTCTACGTCGTCAGTTATCGCCCTCCTAAATCCAATGCCTGCTTTTTCTCGGAATTCTCAAAATTCAATGACAGGATTCTCATCTTTGGTGATTTCAATATTCATATTAATGATCTCTCAAGTACAAACTGTATGGCTATTGAATTCATGAGTTTACAAGACAGCCTAGATCTTACCCAGCAGGTCGCTGGGCCCACCCATCAACTTGGAAATACACTTGATTTAGTAATGACAAAAGGGTTAAAATATTACTAATTTCTCTTTGCCTGATAACACTAGCCCTCATCACTTTTATGTACTTTTTGATGTCCTTCTGTCTGAAATCAAGACCGTGAAGAGTTAAAAAAAAACTGTTTCTTGATGCTGCAACGTAAATAAATTCTCTGAGCAAGCTAGTTTATCTGACACATGTGACTTAAACCTTAAACTGCTCAGTAAATGAAATGGTTAATTCTTTCAACATAATTTGACAACTATTTTAAACACAGTGGCTCCACTTAGGGTTAAAAAGAAATCACTTTGTAAAACATCAGCCTGATGATGATATCACCCTATCTTCTCTGACTTCTGGTATGGCTGCAATAAACAAATGGATGACTAATAATTTCCTAAAGCTAAATGAAGATAAAACTGAAATACTTTTGGTTGTTCCAAAGCTCAAAGCCATTTATCTTCTTGATAAACTTGGGTACTTGGCTCCCCTTGTAAAATTTAAAGTAACTAACCTGGATGTTACCCTTGATTTGGATTTGAATGTTAAATGCCACATAAAAAAAAGTGAGCAGAGCAGCATTTTTACACTTGAGAAATATTGCAAAGAGATGCCTGGTTCTATCATGTAATTATGTTGAAAAACTAATTCACGTTTTTATATTGAATAGACTACATTTCTGTAATGCACTTCTAACTGTCCTTCCAAAGAAATCTACTGACAAACTTCAACCCATTCAAAATGCCACTGCTTGACTTTTAACCAAAACCAGATGAGGGAACATATCACTCCCGTAGTATCTACACTGCACTGGCTTCCTGTATCTTTTAGAATTGATTTTTCAGTTCTTTTACTTGTTTTTAAAGCTCTTAATGGTCTGGGATTGGAGTACATCACAGAATCGTTTTTGTTTAATAACCTGCTCAAGCTCTCAGGTCTTCTTCTGCTGGTCTCTTAAATTTAATCAAGCTCCCTCAAAAAGGTAATTGGCAGGTCAACTTTTTTGAGCTACACTCTTAAACTGCGGAATTCAATAGTTAAGACTGGAGACTCAGTTGATACTTTTAAACATTGAATCAAAATCTATTTATTTAACCTTGCTTTTAGCTAACATCACTTTGTCTTTTATTTTCATATTTGTACTTTTATGTCATTGTAAAACACTTTGAACCACATCGTCAGTAAGAAAAGTGCTCTAGAAATAAGTTATTATTGTTACAGTTATGCTGGAGGTGAAATTGAAGTGAATGCAAAATGCAGGAGGATTTAATATATAAGACTCCTTAGCAACAGGTCTCATCCATTAATGGACTTCAAATGTATAAATGTATTTTTACAGGAGCGATGTGATGGTTTGTGCACTGTATAGCATTATCACACAGGATGGTGCTTTTGTGAGACTTGGGTAGTTTTCCAGAAGCATGTAGCCCTTACATGAAGAAAAAAATGAATGAGCTTCAGTTTAAAATCCTTTGCATTGTGCACTGAAACACTAAAATAAAGATCTAGCCTATTGACTTTGAAGAAAGGGAAAGAAAATTTCCATTATGCCATCTGGGCTTCAATGATTAAATGCACAAATTAGTTCTGTATATCTTAGAAATTAGCAGGTTAAAGAGTGAGTCAGTTGTATTTCAATGGCCAAACAAAATAGGTCGGATGAACACAGGGAAAAACAAATTCCTATGCTTCTCAAGCAATGGATAAGAGATTTGGTCTAAACATTGGAGTCAGGCTTTTCATGAATGGAAAGATACTTCTGTAAGCAAAGGTATGTAGCAACTTGAAACCGTTATGTTTATGATAAAATGTCAAGTACCAATCTTAAAATTGAGAGTAAGACTGCTGTTAATCATTGTGTGTGAATGTACTTGCAGTACTTATTAGACGTAATTCCAGTGAATTGCAGAAAGGCTTAAGGGAGTAAATAGATAACCCTGTTCCCATTTTCTTGTATTATGCAGTATTTAAGTAACCTCAAAAAAGTTAAAATTGAGGTATGGTGCACATGATCTTCAGCTGACCAAGAGACAGCATTTAATGATTTAAAAATATAGCAAATAATTACTTAATAATTTTCCTTCAAACATGATTGTTTTGTGCATTTCCTTTTTTCTGTTTTAACATTCACTTTCAACTATCCTTTAACTTAACTTCATCATTAAGTAGTAGGGCAGGGGTTCCCAAACATTTTTATGCCATGGGCCCCTACAATCAACTGAAGGATCTCTGGAGCCCAGGTTGGGATCCCCTGCATTAGAATACTAAAGCATCATCAAGTGGTCAATATGACTTGTGATTTACATAGTGCAGCCTGAGAGAACATATTTTCAGAACATCTGTTAAGGAACACAGTAAGAAAATTGAATTTACCAGCAATAGTTAACATAAAGTCCAGAGCTTAAAACCAACTATAAGAATAAGTATAGAAAAAGTATCAAAAAGTCATCATAATCCAGCAGTGCAGAAGAGGAAGAGAATAAGCTATTGCCGTGAAAATTTTAGCCTAGATGTAATATAGTTGGGCATTTCTTGTTTATTGAGTTATTAGCCCAGGAAATGATCCTAATTTAAAGAAAAACAGAATATCTGCTTGACTAGCACAGCATACTTTACTCCACAGTGATCACAAAGGTCACATAACCTACTTGCCAGCAGCATATACTTCAGCTGTGTCGAAGAGGTTTATTCCATTCTCATAGGCCAGTGTCATCAGCTGTTCAGCCATCTGAAATGAGGGGGAAATAATAATTACTCAACATATTCAGGAGCTCTCACAAAGTTCAAAAGTTCCAAGTAAATTTATTATCAAAGTACACACTTGCCACCATAAACAACTGTGAGATTCATTTTCTTGCAGGCAAAGTCAATAAATCTGTAGAATAATAACTTAATAATAATTGTTATTAATTCTACAGATTCTATAGAATCAATGAAAAACACATTGGACAGATACAGCCATTATGATATTTTAAATAAGTTTTTCTCTCCCACCCCCCACCAAAATAATCCCACCCTACGTGGTGCACATGTCCTTGGGAAGTTAGGCAAGATGGATTAGTTATTTGATTTAAAGAAATTCAGTGAATAACCACTGATGCCCCTCTTGCAAAATTTCTAGTTTGCTTGAGTCTCAGTCTTTGTTTTGATTAGTATTTTAATTGTTGTTTATTATTGCACTTCACAGCTAATTTACTAAGTTGATCTTCAAGTATAATGCAATGCAAGACCTAACATATTGCTTCTCTCCCTCTACTACCAAAACTACAAGAATCTAAGAGCCAAAAGAAATACAAAAAGGGTGTTGTTACTTTCAGTCTAGTTACTAATAGATTCATCACCTAAGTACATTGAAAACCCATTACTCATTACTGTAATGATACATGTATAAACCATTTTTGATTTTCCAAACATACATTTATAACAAAGCCAGTTACTAATTAACCAAAAATGGCTCTGAGATTATAGCATAGGCACCTCTTCCAACTATTGCACTTAGTGGCTTTACGATGACACCTTTCACAGATACCAAGCTATTAGCAACTAGGATTTAGTTGTCTGCTACAAACAATCAAAGGCAGCAAGGTTTAAGCTATGATATTTAGATAGCACCAAACTGTTGATTATACCCATAGGGACACGAAGCTAACATTGTTTCAAACTTGCAGGAAGGAATAAGACCTACCTCATCAGTGATCTGCCCTCCAAAGGTAACCCATGTTCCTGTTGGAATGATAAAAATTTAAGAACTTTAAATTCTGTTTTTAGCTTGTAAGAAAACTGACATTAAAACAGAACATATAAATGGAATGAATTTAGTTAAGCTGTGTCAGCTGCAGGCCCAACTACTTACACTGATTGGAAGCAAGTATCTTTTTTATTCTGCATGCATTATTTTAAAGCAAGATTCTAATGATGATGTACGTCTGAAACTAAAAGTGCTGGAATTAATCAGTCAGATATGCAACATCAATAGAAACAGCAGACTTACGTTTTTCATGTCAATAGCCTTTCATCTTCAAAATGTTATTGACCTGGAACATTAACTTTGTTCTTCTCTACAGAGTCACTGCTTGATGTGCTGAATAATTCCAGCACCTTGTTTTATTCTGTTACTTTAAATTCACTGGCATTTATTGAAGTAACAATAATTTAATCATATTAAGAAACTATACCATTCTACCTTTGGCACAAGGCAGATCAATAAAATGACAAATTAATGTTAAGTATTTTTGTGGATTCAGCAGCATTTTGGACCAAGAAATAAATCAGTCTACTACCTTTCAATCTGCTCTAAGTCAATTAAATATTAAATAGTCTTCCTTTACCTCTTCCAAGCCGCACACTTGTGATAATTATAAAGCCAGCCAAACCTTAGTTAATCAGTCTAATGTTCTTGAGGGAGTGCATCCTTGTAGACTCATTTAGAGCAGAGTAGTACTATATTATCCAGAGTTGGCACATTTACATTCTGCACCACCCTAAATACACAGATTTTCACTTTAAGTAAGTCTATGGATAGTTCAGATCAAAGAATAGTACAGGTAAAATAAACTTAAATGTTTCAAAGAACATTCCAAAAAAGGACCCTAAGTTCGAGGGAAATTAGAAATAAGCAAGTTCATCCAAATGTTGGAGAAGCTTGTGGGCGTGGGGACAGATCCGAGGGTGGTTTTGCTATCTCAGCTTCAGTCCCTTGGGTTTGATCAAATCTCTGCTGCTATTCACACAGAATTTGCACATTCCCCCTATGACCAAGTACACTGTTCCTGAACACTCCAGTCTCTTCTCATCTCTGGTAGGTGAAATGGTTCTGTAAATTGTCCCTACTGTAGGTGAGTGGAGTTGATGAGTACGTGAGAGAGATAGGATGCAAGGGAATGGGACTGATGGGTGTGCTGTAAGTGCCAGTACAGACTTGTGTTATAAAATAGTGTGAGTAACAAAACTGCTGAGAAAAATAGCCTGGGATTATAGAAAATAAACACTGGAATTAATCAAAATTCAGGATAGAAGTGTTCATATATATGTGTTTTAATGAAACATTTAACATAAAACATTGAAGATATCATCTTCAATGAACCAAATGAGATTTTCACAATCCTGATGTCTTTAATTAATTACTATTATATCTAAAAGATTACCAGCACAAGATTACAAATACAAGTTATCAAACTTCGTTATTAGTTTATTCATGAGAACAATATTTGCTTACCTAGTCCAAGACAGGACACTCTGAGACCTGATTTTCCAAGGTTCCTATTATAAAACAAAAAGATGATGCAAATACACAAATTTAGGACAATATTTAGTTAATGATATCAAAAAGAAACCTGCTCAATTTTATCCCATTTAGTTATAACTTATTGCTCCCCAAACCTAAATGTTTGTCAAATATCCTATTTCACTGACACTATTAATGTTGGATCTTGAACATCATAATCTGATTTTAGCAATCCAAAATTTCATCCTTTAGTGAGTAAGGTGATCATTTCATGATATAAAAAATATACCTGGTAATGAATCTGGAAAAAATGCTTTATTGATAAGCTTACCATATAGTTCGCTGCAGATTTTCACATTATCCTTCCTGTGAATCTCAAATGATGTTACTGAATATTGTCATCTAATATGCTTAATAGAAACACACTGCATATAATCAACTCCTATTTACGCAAGACACTATTTCTTCCATTTCAAGATTGACACATATTTTGACCCCAAAAGAAATAACAGATAGATTGTAATTTTACAAACTAAATATCATTTCCGTTTGCTAATTTGTCTTTGAAAAGTAATAGCTATTGGAGAGTTCTAGACACAAACTATTTGAGATCCCAGAGTGTTTGCCTTACTGAACAAGTTCTTATTTTGAATAATGTTTCCTACAACCCCAGTTACTTACTCCAAATCAAAGACTATAGCTATGGTAAACTCACATAGCTGCCTTCCTCTTTGTGGGATCACTAGAAATGTTTGAACTTCAGGCCTCCTCCAACTAATTTTTCTGGTACATTGTTTCCTACACTTAAATGGCTAGTGAAAATTTAGTTACATTGAATTCCAACTTTTAAAGGGTTGACATCTGCCTTTTGCATTCCCTTCCTTAACTGCTCCATCTTAGGGGATAAACTAGCAGTCACCCATTACAAGCCTATACAGTTCCACAGCTATTTCACCTTTCTGAAAATAGTCCATTCTATTTTCCTGATTTATTCTTTTCCATTGCATCCATTCCATCAATGATTATTTCCAGACTAGTATCTCTGAGTTGTCTTCCTTTCTCCTTAATCATGGCTCCCCCATGCATACGGTTGACAGATCACACAATCACACCTTTCTTTCCTGTATCTCTGCTCTCCTTTTGCCTCAAGGTTCCAACATAGCAGCTTCCATATTCAATAGACACCCTCTGTAATTTCCTGTACCTTCAATATGATTCTATACTAGACACACATCTACTTTTCCCATTGTCTTCCAGAATTATGGAGGGTCATTCTCTAACTCAGTTTTCCACATCACTCCCCTCTCCCCTAGTACTTTCCCTTTGGCCTCCTACAGTTTTGATTTGAAGCCCAACAGAAGCAAAAGGTCTAGTATCTGCTTGGACACGTGGAAACCCTCAGTACTCCATAATAAATATGATCATTTCAAATAACCAGCCTATATTTATAAAATGCTGGAGAAACTGGGCAGGCCAGGCAGCACTATTGGAAAAGAGTGATGAAGGGTCTCAGCCCAAAATGTCAACTGTCTTCTCTTTTCCGTAGATGCTGCCTGGCATGCTGAGTTCCTCCAGCATTCCATGTGTGTTGCTTGGATTTCCAGCATCTGCAGATTTTCTCTTGTTTGTAAGCAGCCTATACTGTTTGTTAGTATTGCCTAGATATGATGTAAGGTCATCCACTCCCTATGTAGGTGGCAGAAGCTGGTACTCTCACAACACTTAAAATGCGTCAAACTGAGTATACATTTTAGGCTATGGACCAATGCAGATATAAGGTAGGCACTTAATGAATGGTGTGTATGCGGTGTCGAAGGGCCTAGTGACTCAACATTCATTCAGTTTTCTTCTCTTCACAGTTGCTGCCTGATCTCCTGGGTATTTTCAGTATCCTTTATCTTGTTTAATATTTCCAGCAACTCCTTTGATCGGGTGGATGCATTATTGTCTAAGTTATTAAATTCTCAGATTCAATGACCTGGACAATCATGCTCTCTACCCTATCACAGAAACCCTCTTTAATCTCTCCATTCAATCTCTCTTCTCTGCAGCTTAAAATGAATTTAAATTTATTATTTTACCAGTTCTAATGAAGGGTCACTAGCCTGAAACATTAATTTTCTTTCTCTCTCCAAAATACTGCCTTACCTGCCATTTTCAATATTCTTTCTTTTTATGAAAAGGAAACTACGTTCATCAAATTTATTGGAAATGTAGGAATGCATCTACCAACTCATATAAAGTGGACCCTGTAGATGTTCTAAACAAGGAACTGCAAATGGCATATGATTAATTAAGATGTTACAATAAAGGCCACTGCACAAGGGCTTGGAGCATTTTGTATAAAAGCTTGGAAGACAATTAGTTAACTGACAGAAGTGAGTACGGGTAAAGGTCAATTTGTAAAGACTGCTGTACATTGATGGTCATATCTTATGCAGCTGATTCTCTAGCTCCAGAATTCTCCCAATTAAGCCCTCTTTGTAGCTCTCTTCACCATCTTTGTAGCTAAGAGTTTCCTTAAAGATTGATTAAGCCTTCATCTGTAGTTTATCTCGTGAGGCTCAACATCAAATCCTTACCGTAATCATGTGTAACAAAGCATGTTGCTTCATAATTTAAAGACACCATTGAGAATAAGCATTGATGGAGCTTTTAGAAAGATTACCACAGTTGTTGTAGCACACTTTGTTGATGATTCCAGAGAGTATAAGATGGATTCTGGAGTAAACATCTGGATATACTGCGAAGGTGGCATAATGACACCAGAGTGTAGAGAGAGCCACTTTTCCTCAGATTTCATTACCTTTCCCTAATCCTTATAAAACTAATATACAATATTAACCAGGACATCCAAGGAAGAAGGCATCAGAGGCAGCGTTCAGTCCAACAAACAGTGCAAATGATTGTCTTGAATGTATTTTTTGTGATCACAAGATCCTGTTGCATGTTGGTTAATACCGAATAATGCGAAGTCCAGTTCACTGATTCATTGGCGAGCTGAATAGTGGGGCAGCTGCGTGGCATTGGTTGTTGCACTGACCAGACCCTCATGGTGTCGTGTTGGCTGTTGTAGCTGGCCAGGGGAGGAGACGCCAGAGGCAGTGTGGGAGAGAGCAGAGGCAAGGTGGCTGTGCTGGAGTCCATATTGGTTGGGGGCTGGCCTCTCCCAGTGGTGTTGTTGTCTTGGTGTTCATTTGGTGGAAGACAAACTGGATCACATTCATCTGAGGCAGTACTGGCAGATGATGAGGGACTGCTGTTGTGTGCTTGTTCTTACAGAAACATGGCTCCAGGACAACATCCTTTGCGCCACCAATCATTTTGCGACTATGTTTTTCTGCTATCGTAACTATACGTGCTAGATGTGTGTATGCTGCCTGCTATATGTAATTGTTAGTACTGTGTTTTGTATCTTAGCCCTGGAGCTAAGATACAGCAAAGCATGCTGTTTTGTTTGGCTGTAATCATGTGTCAACATATATGCAATTATGTATTATGTTGGGTATTAGAACATTTCATAACTGTGATACTAAGATTTTATTTATAGACTACAAGTGAGAAGCTAAGATCACAGATTTTCAATATAGTTCACCAGAAGCACAGAAAATAGTCATTAGAAATCTTGTCAGAAGTCAGACTAAAGTAAAGCAGAGCAAAAGAACTGTATTAAAGCATAGTCAGAAACAAATCTGATTCACGAGAAAAGGATGTATGAAGCTGTTGGAATAAACAAACCAAGAGAATAAGTGATTAAAGATGTGCAGCTGATCTAAATCACACTGACTTTTGGTCTCACGAAACCCTTTGGCAAGTTTATGTGTGAAAGTGTTCAGTGACCTCAGGAAATGTGATTTATAGTCCAAGTTTACAATGACAACTCAAGGCTTGAGCTGAATAATACAAAAGCCACTGGCAAAGAAAGAGTCCTGGAAATTAATCAAACTAGCTATCATACCATCTTTGCAATTTTGTTGCTATTGTAATAATACTTCATGTTTGAAATATGACACTAGTTACGAGACCAGCATTAACCAACAAATCCATTAAGCTCCTGGAGCTCTGATACACAGCCTGGAAAATATTTTGATGTATTTAAAAGCAGACTTGTGGATGCGTTTAGGAATCATGATTTTGGTAGGCATTTACTCAAAGCTAAGAGACACAGATGATGTAATTTCTAATTACATGAGTTCAGGCTGTCTGATAAAACAAAGTGAGATTAGGAATGGAGTAACTCAATGGCAGTTTAACCTAGTATAATGTGGATCCAGGGAACTGACCACTGTGAGAGCAGGATGCTGACTGCACAATACAATACCTGATCAACTGCATGCAAGAATTACACAATTTCAGCAAGCAATTTTAAAATTAGTGTTTCTAATAATTTGACAATTCCTTATACATTCCTAATGCTCACTTTGCAAGTTACTTTCTGTACATAAACCATTTTATTTTAAACAGTTTAACTTCTGAGTTAACTATTCACAAGATCCAGGCAGGACAAATCTAATTACCAACCCACTTATTTGCTCCAAAGCATCAGTAAATTTATCCATGATGTCACCAACTTCAAACAGAATTTACCCTTTAATAACCTGCTGACTGATTCACATATGCCTAGTCTGGATTTTGCCAGGACCATTTGGCTCCAAAGCTCATCACAGACTTAATCCAAACCAGAACTAAAGCTGAACTCCAGAGACGAGATGAGAGTTAATGTCCCAGCATAAAGGTAAATGATTGTGGCAGTTGGAGGTCAATTATCTCAGCACTAGGACATCAATACAGGAGTTGCTCAAGGCTGCCTCTTGAGCACAACAATTTCAGCCACCTCATCACTGACCAAACATCCATCATAAACTCAGAAGTGTAGATGTCCTGCTGATGACTGCGCAATGATCAACTCCGTTCTCACCAAGTAAGGCAGCCCATGCCTGCATGCAGCAAGACTCAGACAATGCAGAGGCTGATAAGCAGGAAGTAACATGCACACTATTTAAGTGCCAGATAAAGATAACTTCCAGCAAAGGAGAATCTGATCACCTACCCTTGACTTTCACTGGCATTATCATCGACCTCCACTGTCTGTAGATAATGATAACTAAATTGTCAATTGAACCTTCACCCAGTTTATTGTTATTATAAGGGTAGGTTAGAGACTGAAGATCCTGCAAGGAATGTGTTATTTCCCCACACCCCTATCCTTTCCGACATCTATGGACACAAGTCAGGAGTATGATTTACCATTTACTACTACCATTACACTACTACCATTTACAGCTTTCTTAACATTAAACATCTTTGTTTCCCACATTATATTTAGTCTACCATCTCCTTATCTGGTCACTTCAGCTTTCTAGACCTCTTTGCAATCTGTCTATATGGTCTTTGCAGCTTACTTTTCCAATGTGTTTCTATCTTTTCTTTTAAGTCTTGATACGGATTGTAAGCACCCAGGGCTCAACGCCGACCCCACAAATAAAAGCCTGCTAAATGGAAAATCATCCAATTATTTTCACAGTTTTTGTCCTACAACTGGTTTCCCTCTGTGTCAATATATTACCTTCAACCCCACAATGCCTTACTTTATGAACAAATCTTTTAGGTGATATCCAGATAAATTCATTGGTACTATTCAGCTAGTTTTATCCTCAAAAAAGTTATCAGATTTGTCAAACTCAATTTCTTTCTCAGAAAACCATTATTTCTTCTCAATGGTCAAATAATTTGTTAAGTGCTCTCCATCACATATTTAATAATAAATTCCAACATTTTCTGAAAACAGATATTAGGCTCACTGGTTCTTTGTTCTCCATATTCTCCACCCTTTCTGAACAGTACTGTTAGTTTTTACCCGTTCCTGGGTCTACAGCAGGGGTTCCCAACCTGGCGTCCATGGACTCCTCAGTCAATGTTGAGTCCACGTCATAAAAAAAGTTGGAAACCCCTGGTCTAGGGAGTTCTCTGTTCATTATTTCTGCAGCCACACCCAAATGCCCTCAAATTTTCAGCAGCAAGTACTGCAAACTTGTTGACTTTTAAGTTCTCTTAATATCTTCACTATGTACTCCATTAATATTTTAACTTATTCTCTATTATTACATCCTTGGTTCCCCACAATTACTTGTTTATTGTGTAATCTACTGTGAAGGCACACAAAATACCTGTTTAATACTTCAGCTACTTCTGTAATCTACATATTATTTGCCTCTGCCTTGTAGATCAAGAATTATTTTGCTGCTCTCTTTCTTCTTATTTAGTTGTAGAAATTACTTTTTAAGGTATTTGCTGCCCATTTATTAACAAATTTTATCTAGCAATTTTTTCCCCTCATTTATTGCTTGCCCCTAACATTTCCCATTCTCAGGATTACTACTGATTGGCTTTCTTGGCCTCAGAAAGACGGTTTTATTCCTCAATAGATTGCAGGCTCATTAATCCCACATAATTTACTTTATCAAGCAATCTCAATTCAATTTTTATACCAGCACAATTAGCATTATTCAAATATTTCTCAGCTAAATTTGTCTTTCTTGAACTGAATATATAATTCTATCAGACTCAACAAGTGCTCAGAAGCAACAGCGTTAAAATACATTTTAAGATTAGAGGAAGGATTGTAGATGCAATGTGTTTAGTTTAAAAATCAAAGTTGTAATTTTTATACTGCAATTATAAATTCCAATGTACATATTTATAATGAAAATTTTTGTCATTCTATCATCTCAGTTTCATGAGTGCAGCTATTTCAACCCCTTCAATGTTGCAATGACACAATAACAAATTTGCAAAGATAAAGTTTAAAACTCAGATTTAAACACTGGATTTGGACTTGGGTTTGGACTTTGGATTTCTTCCCCAAGCCTTTAGACTCCTCAATTCCCGAAGTCTAGTCTGACACCAATTTACACACACACACACACATTCAACTGAACACCACTCCACTCTCTTTGCAAGTTTTGCTCATTTCTTTCTCAATTCCTGCTAAAACATTGTTTACATTTACATAATTTATTATTATATTGTAATTTGCCCTTTACCGTGCCTATTGTCTTGTTTATTTATTATTGTACTGTTTTGTGCACTTTATGTAGTTCCGTGTAGGTCTGAAGTCTAATGTAGTTTTGTGTTGTTTCATGTAGTACCATGGTCCTGGAGGAACGTTGTTTCGATTTTACTGTGTACCATACCAGCAGTTATGGTTGAAATGATAATAAAAACAACTTGACTTGGATTTCAATCTTAGAAAATTGCTTATTGAAAGAATGTGATATTATATTAGTAATATTAAATAAATTAAAATAATTCATGCAGCCACTTAAGCATCATAGTTTTCAACTACTGGGAAATAACTTTAATAAGAAAGTCAATTCCAGTAAGCTGTGAGCACTTCTGCCTTGGAACCAAAACCACTGAGCATTTTATAATTTGTTAAACCTCCTGACCCAAACACCAATTAAATTCTGGATAACACTCATTTGCCTTTACTTAAAGGAATGAGATTACAATTCTTTAAATGGGTATCAATTCCACACCCAATGAATACAATCCATTAACAATCATTAATTTCCTAACCTTATAAAAATGAAATTGTTTTGCTAACTTATAAATACAAAGATTTGCCAGTACTCTTCAAATTCTAGTGATTTTGGGATTATACGAAGTATCCTAAAATGCATACTCATTTCCTAATTTGCTACTCTGCTCTGAATAACCACAAAACAGATAGGGAGAAAAGTCTTGTTACACTGCAGTATCAATTACACATTTGGAAATGCAGTTAAAGTCAAGCACTTGTATTTGTCATACTGCATGCACAACACCCCCGCAATACAGCAATTAAAAACTAAATGTCACTCCATGAAATAAACACAACAGTATTTTATGCAGAGTATCAAATACACCCAGATTCAAAGATTAAAGTTGAATTCCTTCTGTCCTGTATTTCATTCTTTTTAAAACAGTGATAACACAGATTTCCCATTTATAATTAAGCTATAAACTCAACACAAAACTTCCAGGATCTTGAAAATATTACAGAATTAAATTATGCAGTATTGCATTGGGTAGGGACTGAGCTTCCATTCTGTACTTCTCATTCAGTAACTACAAACAGGAGATTTCACTATCACCCACCTCAGTGCCTTATCCCCAACACCAAGTACTAAATCCCAGTAGTTTCTTTGAACTACAGTTTGTCAATGCATTTCAATGAGGTAGCAACGAAATGATTTGATCAAGTTGATTTGAAATACTGTATGAAATAATTCAGTCCAATAAATTATTGTGTGTTTGAATGAAGAGAATAAAACTATTCTTGCAAAGGCCTGTGGAAAATTCCTCTCTGTCTGGATAAATACTGAGAACCAAGCGGCACAATCCAACCCACCAGCAGAAAAACATAGCAATACATTACATAACCAGTTCCAATTAACAATTCCAATGACTCAACTAAAGCTATTGTAAGCTACACACAGAAGCCCTTTTTAAATAAAGTGCTTTATATGTTAAATAATCTAATTTCAGATGTTAAATCACATAATTCCCAAGATTATATGAATTGTTTTAGGGTTTTAAAACACGTATACTGTGGATTGTTTCTTTATGGCTGGAGACACCAATTTTCAAATTCTAAAACACTACAGGAAAAAAAATTTAAAGTAGGTGTCTAAGCTGTAGTGGCCAATGGTGGAGTAGACTCAATGGGCTGAATGGCCTAATTCTACTTGAATGTCTTTTCCCACCCATTTCAGTATGTATAGATCAGCTACTGAAAATATATACAAGGCAAGTCAGGTAGAAAGTGCAATTAAAGCATATGTTGGATCCACAGGTCAACACTATCCATGAAATAATTTTAGGGAAAACATTTTTATAGTCTTGAAATCTTCATGCAAAGTAATTTTTTTTTAAGAAAGTTGACTTAGTTTTCTCAGAGTTCCATCAATACCACACAAGAACTATTTAATTCTGCATTGTGTTTCATTATGATGATGCAAAATTATCAGGAAGAGTCAATTCCTAAATGAAAATTAGATTTTGAGTGATGGACATCCTTTTAACTTCGGGTTTCTTTCCTCTTTGATCCAGCTATCTCCTATTTTTTCCCCATCTGATAACAAGAATTGCAATAGATGATCAGCAACTTTCCATAAACTCAGCAAATTGATAGTGCTTTGTGTGGGATTCTTGATTTTGAACATTCATGTGATATTTATCCTCAGAGGACACACTGGCTATTAATAAAGATGATGTTTTCTTCCCTTTAGCTGACTCCAATTGCTGCTCTAGCTGAGATCAGTTAACAGTGGCACCTATTCCCTGGAATACTGGAAAATGGAAAATGGTTGCAGTGTTTGCAGGGTTCCAGTCATGTGCAGATCACATTCAACCATTCCATATTCCGTAAGAGAATCTCAAAATCTTTTCAAATACATATAATGTACATAAGAGGCACACCAGACTGGATAGATTTTCTGCAAAGAAATAATCATAAAAGGGCTGTAAAATATATAAATGTAACAGATTAGCAGAGCATTTATTAAGACTGAAGATTTAATTCAGATTATATTTAACGATGAAGAATGTAGCTCGGACCATTTCAATTGTGCATTTACAAAAATCATGAAGTTTTACAAATGCAATGCTCAAAACTTTCTAAATATTCAAAGGTTTTTACTTTTACCCCCCCCCCCATCTGAAGTTCAGGTAAATATTCCCAACATGAATCCTACAATTACATTTTAATGATTACAATCTGTATGTCCTTGTCCTACTCTTTGATTTTTTTCTTTATTTTTGTAACACAAGTTTGAGAGTACTAATGTCAGAGATAAATTTTCCATTAAAATGACCTGGATAACATTCTGAAGCAAATTTAATAGGCACAGTGATCAGTCAACATGTGACTGGTAACCTGCCGCCACAATATGATGCTGTCGAAGTTGAATTAACTACTCTCCCACGCACCCATACAATCGTGGTTCCCCAACTTTCCTCCTAACTCCGATCTCTAACATTAATGACTAACCATTTCTGTCAAGAGTATCAAATCATATTGTCTTGACATTCAGTGGTATTACTGTAGCCGACCGTTAATAACCAGCAACTGAACTGGACCAACCACATAAATACTGTAACTAGAATAGAACTTTATTGTCATTGTTTTGAGATTGTGGTGCTACTCTAGTCCATGCAAAACAGATATTTACAATGCATGTGGTACAGCTTAATTTAAAACAAAACTACAGTAACAACTCAGATGCTGTGTGGGGGGAAGGGGTGACTTATCATATGATATCCCAATCCTTTTTATCACCTTTCTGTAAGGCACCAGGTTTCCAGGACAGATTCCTTGGCTCAAGTGCCAAGGAGCTGTCATAGCTTTGAGGGCCAGGCAGCAAACTGCAGGAAAGAATGGGACAGCTTGCACTACTGTGCTTCCACATGAAGAAATCCTTAACTTTGTGGCACTCAGAGGACGAAATACTGGCATTTACCCTCAATATTTGTGCCTTTTTTTACTTTTTGCCATCCATGTATTTTTGAGGCCTAGAAGCTTCAATCATAAATAGTAACACATAAAATTTTGTTATAATGTAGACATGCAGCTTCTTGAGAATAATTTCCTTTGGAGAGCCAATTAGAAACCTAATTTATTAAAACATTTACATTAAAAATTTCACTATGCTATGACCCACATTAAGTATTGTTTCTGGAATTAAAACCATGCCCTATATTTCATGAAACAATTAAAGCAGCCCCCCCCCCCCACCATCTCACCACATACACAGAACTGCCACTCAGAATTAGCCTGCACACAACAGGGACTATTTGCCTGGATGAAGGATGAATTTTATAGTTGTTATATTGTTAAATTTCTGAAAACAGATATTATACTTAAAAGGAAACAAACAAAAGAAACAACGCGTCTCTCTCTTCATGGTTTCAAATTTCAGGACTAATTTAAAAAAAAACACATTTCTGTTTAAATTAGGAAGTAGAAAAATGCTTACAGGATGCTTGTAACTACAGATGGTGCAGAATATTTTCTAGGAATAAATTGGTTTAAAAACTAATTCAGAAAAATAGAAAATACATTTAGGCAAAAATGACTGCAGATCAGATCTATGGAAGTACCCACATCTTACAGAAACATAATGTGCAGAAGATATTGTTTCCATACCTAAACTTCATTCCTGGGTAATTGGAGGTTAAGTCACTTGAAGATGCCATGTTTTGTACCGACAGCTGTCCTAAACTTCGGGCAACCATTGCCACTGTTCTGAACTTGCTCTTACTTCCTAGGCTGGGGCTACTTGCATTGTGCCGACTGAGTCTCTCATCTGTGCCTCTGTTCTTCAGATTATGATCGGAGCACATAAATGACACCTGCATAATTGTTCTGAATTTCTTAATTGCAGAATTACAAACTACAGAAAGGATGATCAGAGAATGTCCTGTCAGTGTGGAATGTATGAGCAGATGAATCTCTCGAGATAAATGAATAATCCTGCAGCAAATGAATGAAGTCTTCAAAATCCAGCTCTAATCTTTTAACCAAAGAAAATAGAAATATCAATCGTCGATAAAGAGAACAGCAGCATTTTTCCTTTTTCTTGATACACCTGCTCCTTCTTCATGATAATGTATCCCACCTACATGAATATAACTGCTGAATCTCCAAAGGGCTTTATTTATTTTTTCCTGTACCAGAAGAATCTCAAGTGTCAGCGACGTTCTTTCTCCCTCCCCTTACAGTGCTGTGAAGGAACAAACTGGAGACACAATTCTTTCAAATCAGAAAAAAAGAGAGACTTCAGCATCTGGACATTGCCATACGCAGATGATTATTTCTTGTTGATCTTCATTCTCAGAGTCATTCAGGAGAGTCACAGTCCGTAGTCTACTGATGCTAAATAAGGAATTACTGATCAGAAAGACTTACGGAAAATCCTAAAGTCTGTAGCATATAACCATACTGCGCAGATGTATCACAGCAAAGGTAAAGCTTTCCTCAGTCAGTATTGAGGCTCAGGAGCATTACAGTGTATATAAAAACAATGAAGGGCTCACTGAACTGCATCTAAGAAGCAGTTTACAAGTCATGAATAAAAGAAAAAATTGGTTTGCCGGGGGGGGGGGGGGTGAAAGAGAAGTTGTGTGTGGGGGGGGGTAAGTGGGTAAGGGGCTAAATACATCACCAATCACTATCTGTAGATTATCAGCTACATACAAAACACTGTTTAAAAAGGCAACATCACGCATGAGATGCAACACTCAGATAATAAAATTAACTTACAACTTCTACTGAATAAGTAACATAAAAGTTACAACACATTCATTGGAAAACCATACTTACTATTTTTCAAAATTGATACATAATGTTACTGGATGTCAAATGAGTAATCTTATTTAATCTATCTGTTAAGACCTTATTTTTCAAATTGTTTAGCAACATGACTCACACATTACTAACTGACTAAAACTGCAATTTGTACTTAATAACGTATCATTTTGTGGGAAATCATAAACACAAGATTCTGCAGATGCTGGGAATCCAGAGTAACACACACAAAATGCTGGAGGAACTCAGCAGGGCAGGCAGCATAACCACCTGTGTTCCTTCAGCATTTTTATGTGTGTTACTCATTTTGTGGGACCTACTGATAATAATATTTCCTACTTAATAATCTACATTATTTTGTGGGATCCGCCAACTGTAATCTTCCTATTTGAAAGGCACCCAAAAACTGGTAAAATATAAAATCAGTGAGCATGGCTTGGTACATATTTCACTAAATTCAGTAAATTAACACTTCACAGCTGTTTTGGAATGTTAAATTTGTTTAATAGGTTATGCTTATTTATAAGGCCATCCAGACACCAAGGTGACGTTCATGAGACACCTGCACAAAAAAAAACTCGTTAAGAATAGGATATACAAAGACATGGTGTGCGACTGTTCTGATTTGAGTCCCAGAATCTGACAACAGATTAGCCAGTAGAGCTGCTGTCTCACAGTCTAGTGACCCTAGTTCAATCCCAAACTCTTAGTTTGCACACTCTCCCTATGATGGTGTAGGTGGCTCCATTCTCTTCCCACATCCAAAGGTAGATGGGCTGGTAGATTAGTTTGCCACTGCAAATTACCCCACGATATAGGTAAATGGTATCCAGGAGGAGTTAATGGGACATAGAGGGAAAAGGGATTAGTGCAGCATTACCATAAATGATAGCTTGATGGTTGTCATGACTAAGTAGGAGACACATCTGGTTCCATGCTATATGATTTTCTGACAACTTATATATCCACTTTCCTTTAACATGGTTTTTTTCCCTCTTCATTCAACCAGACTCTTCCCACCCACTCTCCATGGATGTTCCCTGGGTTTCTATACCACCAATGTCCTTCAACCCATCAATTAAACAAGACCCCAATCCTCTCTAAAAGCCATCTTCCACCTTAATATCCTGACCTGAATCTTGAAACCCCTATCTCTTAAATGAAGCTCTCGCCCTCTTAAACAGATTTATTTATTCATCATATGCACATCAAAACCTTATTTGCATTAACAACCAACACAACCCAAGGATGTGCTGGGACAGCCAGCAAGCACAGCGTGCCCACTATGTTCATTAGTATAACACAAGCAACAGTAACAACAACAAAACAAAACAGCAACATCAAAACAAGCCCTTTTCCCAGCCTCCTATACACATAGGCAGGCATCCAACATCCATGAATCTGACCACTAGTCCTTGGCACTAGTCTTAGATATTGGGACTCCAATATCCAGTCCCTGGCTCGGACTCACAGACTTCTGACATCCAGACACTCAGAGCCAAGGGCTTTGAACTTCAGGCCCTGATCTCCGGCTTCAGCAACGTTGGTCTTCGACCTTCAGGTTTCAACCTCCGGACTCACCGATCCCTGGTTTTTGACCACCAGCTTCAACCTCTAGACTTTAACGATCTCTGGATGTCTACCCCAGGACTTTGGAGGGACTTTGGTCTCCAGGCCTTGATCTCCTGACTTGCATGGACCTCAAACCCGGGACTTCTTGACTTAGTGAGGGGAGGGGTCACCAACCTTGGTCATGACCACTGGAATTGTTGGTTTTTGTTCTCAATGTCTTCCATCCCAACATCTGCCAACACTGGTATTTGACAGCAGAGCTCTCTGACTTGACTCTGACCACTGGCTCTTGCTCCTGACTCTTTATTTACTGCCCCCTGACCTGTAACTCCCTCTTATCCCTCTCTCTAAACCCTAACCTGTCCCCTAACTCCCATGCTGCCCCCAAAACATTCCTATGGACCTAAATAAACAACCAAGTCTGAACCATTATCTCAACAGATCTCACTCAGCAGCTCGCTGCTATCTTGACCAGAAATACAAGATAAATTACATTAACTAATTTTCTGTGGCTCCTCAAAAATCTACAAAGCAATGCTAACTGAGTTGAAATTTGCTCATCATCAGAGAGCCAAAGCACATTGGTGTGTCCCAGCTCCGATCAAATTTGATACTGACACCCTGAAGAGTATCAAACTCTTCCTAGTCAAAGGACCGTTCTTTGTGTAAACTTTTCCTTCCAACCTGTAAACTACCACATTCTTACACAATGTCAGAGTTAGTGCAGGAAAGATCTTTTTGAGAGTAAACACAAAAGATTCTGTAGATGCTGGAAGTCCAGAGCAAGACACAGAAAATGCTGAAGGAACTTGGCATCTATGGAAATAAATAAATAATCAAAGCTTATTCGTCTTAACGAGAATGAACATATTAACAAAGCTAAAACATGTTAACCAAACAGGGGAACATACAATTTAAATTTACGTGGTTCAGCTTGGGCAAACAGTGTGGCAACTTCCTTGAAATGCTTCTTTGGAAAGGTCAAAATTGCACAGCATTATTGGTCCTGAATACCCAGGTATATTACCAGTATCCATAAACCAGGAATTAAAATAAAATCAATGACTTAGCAAATTTGCATAACTTTATTTCCAGCTTTAGTTCAAAGACAGGTGTAATTTAACACCACAGGATTAATACAATTTAACTCTTCACACAAAGGTAATAAAAGTAGCTTTAAATGTGAACATTAAATTTCACTTCCAGTTTGAATTTAGGTACCTTATGACAGAGGGGCCTTATATTTCTAGAGGTCTGCTCAGTTGCAGAATTAAAGCCCAATCCAAATTGACCAAACTGACCAACCATGAAAAATCTAATTCTACCTAAACTAATCCACTCAGAAGCCAACAAACTAGACAGTCTCATCAGGATCAGAATGGGTAGAAGAAGAAGAATAGACCTTAACTCGGCAGTGGAGTTATTGGGGCACCGTCATGACAGTGGTTCTGTAGCAAGCTATTCTTGTTTTTACGAGGCCGAGTTGCTAGCTTGACACTCAAACTGACTTGGGTTCGAACTCAGGAACCTTCACTCTGGAGTCCAGCGCTGATATTATTGCACCACCAAGCGGGACAGAATGGGTAGGCGTGGACTGTATTGAAGCAATATATTGAGAAACAGGAATCACTTCTTGCAACTTGCAATATCCTCTTCTTAGCAGGCGGTTTGTCTTCCTATCCCTTCCCACAGAACTAAACCGTAATACATTTATTTATAAAGAGTTGAGCTAGTCTAATGAACGTGCACCCAAGGACTTAATTCCTTTTCAATATTCATCCCAACCTGAATCCAACATCAACGGTACAGTGTTGCCAGGCTTGGATTGGGAGGCCAGGCTCTAATGCCCACTTTGGGTGTCTGAACCTGTCCATATAAGTAAGCCCCAGTATTCTGATGGCAAACTTGGAGCAAATAATATGGCATCAAACAGGGATTCTAATGAATGAAATGAACATCGACAGTTTGGATGAGCAAAACCTACTTAATGATGGACACAGTAGCAAATTGCTTTACGATTGTGAACTAATGTGGATTTCTTTGTTTTGGTTGAAAACAAAGGACCATTTCAGATTGCTCCCAGAAAATAATAGTTAAGTTTAATCCTGAATTAACTGGTCTTCCTTTATGGATTCTGTATTGCAGTCTTTATTAAATGCTATTTATCGATCCAAATATCAGGATTATTTAGTCCATTTTCAACTGTAGTTTTTAATGGACTGCATTGAATTAATATTATTCAGCAACTAATTCAGCCATCCAGACCAGAAAGATTCAATTTATAGTCTATCCCTAAGAAGCTGGTCTCAGCTTGGGTGGTGTTCTGGATAAGCTATAGTTCTGGAGAGCTATAGTGATAGGGGATTTGATTGTAAGGGGAATAGACAGGCGTTTCTGCGGCCGCAAACTAGACTCCAGGATGGTATGTTGCCTCCCTGGTGCAAGGGTTAAGGATGTCTCTGAGCGGCTGCAGGACATTCTGGAATGGGAGGGTGAACAGCCAGTGGTCGTGGTGCACATAGGTACCAACGACGTAGGTAAAAAGCGGGATGAGGTCCTACAAGGTGAATTTAGGGAGTTAGGAGATAAACTAAAAAGTAGGACCACAAAGGTAATAATCTCTGGATTACTACCAGTACCACGTGCTAGTCAGAGTAGAAATAGGAGGATATTTCAGATGAATATGTGGCTTGAAAAATGGTGCAAGGGGGAGGGATTCAAATTTCTGGGGCATTGGAACCACCTCTGGGGAAGGTGGGACCAGTATAAACAGGACGGTCTGCACCTGGGCTGGACTGGAACCAATGTCCTAGGGGCAGCGCTTGCCACTGCTGTTCAGGAGGCTTTAAACTAATGTGGCAGGGGGATGGGAACAAGTGCAGAGAGACAGAGGGGTGTAAAATGAGGGTAGAAGCAAAAAGTAGTAAGGTGAAAAGTAAAAGTGGCAGGCAGGCGAATCCAGGGCAAAAAAGCAAACAGAGCCACTTTTCAACATAATTGTATAAGGGCTAAGAGTGTTGTAAAAACAAGCCTGAAGGCTTTGTGTGTCAATGCGAGGAACATTTGTAACAAGGTGGATGAATTGAATGTGCAGATAGTTATTAATGAATATGATATAGTTGGGATCACAGAGATATGGCTCCAGGATGACCAAGGATGGGAGCTCAACATCCAGGGATATTCAATATTCAGGAGGGATAGACAGGAAAGAAAAGGAAGTGGGGTAGCATTGCTGGTTACAGAGGAGATTAACGCAATAGAAAGGAAGGACATTAGCCTGGAGGATGTGGAATCGATATGGGTAGAGCTGCATAACACTAAGGGGCAGAAAACGCTGGTGGGAGTTGTATACAGGCCACCTAACAGTAGTAGAGAGGTTGGGGATGGCATTAAACAGGAAATTGGAAATATGTGCAATAAAGGAACAGTAGTTAGAATGGGTGACTTCAATCCACATATAGATTGGGTGAACCAAATTGGTAAAGGTGCTGAGGAAGAGGATTTCTTGGAATGTATGCGGGATGGTTTTCTGAGCCAACATGTCGAGGAACCAACTAGAGAGCAGGCCATTCTAGATTGGGTATTGAGCAATGAGGAAGGGTTAGTTAGCAATCTTGTCGTGTGAGGCCCCTTGGGTAAGGGTGACCATAATATGGTGGAATTCTTCATTAAGATGGAGAGTGACATAGTTAATTCAGAAACAAAGGTTCTGAACTTAAAGAAGGGTAACTTTGAAGGTATGAGACGTGAATTAGCTACGATAGACCAGCAAATGATACTTAAAGGGTTGACGGTGGATGTGCAATGGCAAGCATTTAAAGATCGCATGGATGAACTACAACAATTGTTCATCCCAGTTTGGCAAAAGAATAAACCAGGGAAGGTAGTGCACCCGTGGCTGACAAGGGAAATTAGGGATAGTATCAAGTCCAAAGAAGAACCATATAAATTAGCAAAAAAAAGCGGCACACCTGAGGACTGGGAGAAATTCAGAGACCAGCAGAGGAGGACAAAGGGCTTAATGAGGAAAGGGAAAAAAGATTATGAAAGAAAGCTGGCAGGGTACATAAAAACTGACTGTAAAAGCTTTTATAGATACGTGAAAAGAAAAAGATTGGTCAAGACAAATGTAGGTCCTTTACAGTCAGAAATAGGTGAATTGATCATAGGGAACAAAGAAATGGCAGACCAAACGAATAACTACTTTGGCTCTGTCTTCACTAAGGAGGACATAAATAATCTTCTGGAAATAGTAAGGGACCGAGGGTCTAGTGAGATGGAGGAACTGAGGGAAATACATGTTGGTAGGGAAGTGGTGTTAGGTAAATTGAAGGGATTAAAGGCAGATAAATCCCCAGGGCCAGATGGTCTGCATCCCAGAGTGCTTAAGGAAGTAGCCCAAGAAATAGTGGATGCATTAGTGATAATTTTTCAAAACTCCTTAAATTCTGGATTAGTTCCTGAGGATTGGAGGGTGGCTAATGTAACCCCACTTTTTAAAAAAGGAGGGAGAGAGAAACCAGGGAATTATAGACCCGTTCGTCTGACATCAGTGGTGGGGAAAATGCTAGAGTCAGTTATCAAAGATGTAATAACAGCACATTTGGAAAGAGGTGAAATCATCGGACTAAGTCAGCATGGATTTGTGAAAGGAAAATCATGTCTGACGAAACTTATAGAATTTTTTGAAGATGTAACTAGTAGAGTGGATAGGGGAGAGCCAGTGGATGTGGTATATTTAGATTTTCAAAAAGCTTTTGACAAGGTCCCACACAGGAGATTAGTGTGCAAACTTAAAGCACACGGTATTGGGGGTATGGTATTGATGTGGATAGAGAATTGGTTGGCAGACAGGAAGCAAAGAGAGGGAATAAACGGGACCTTTTCAGAATGGCAGGCAATGACTAGTGGGGTACCGCAAGGCTCAGTGCTGGGACCCCAGTTGTTTATAATATATATTAATGATTTAGACGAGACAATTAAATGCCGCACCTCCAAGTTTGCGGATGACACGAAGCTGGGAGGCGGTGTTAGCTGTGAGGAGGATGCTGAGAGGATGCAAGGTGACTTGGATAGGTTAGGTGAGTGGGCAAATTCATGGCAGATGCAATTTAATGTGGATAAATGTGAGGTTATCCACTTTGGTTGCAAGAACAGGAAAACAGATTATTATCTGAACGGTGGCCGATTAGGAAAAGGGGAGATTCAACGAGACCTGGGTGTCATTGTACACCAGTCATTGAAGGTGGGCATGCAGGTACAGAAGGCGGTGAAAAAGGCAAATGGTATGTTGGCATTCATAGCAAAAGGATTTAAGTACAGGAGCACGGAGGTTCTACTGCGGTTGTACAAGGCCTTGGTGAGACTGCACCTAGAATATTGTGTGCAGTTTTGCTCCCCTAATCTGAGGAAAGACATTCTTGCCATAAAGGGAATACAGAGAAGGTTCACCAGATTGATTCCTGGGATGGCAGGACTTTCATATGAAGAAAGACTGGATCGACTAGGCTTATACTCACCGGAATTTAGAAGATTGAGGGGGGGATCTTATTGAAACGTATAAAATTCTAAAGGGATTGGACAGGCTAGATGCAGGAAGATTGTTTCCGATGTTGGGGAAGTCCGGAAAGAGGGGTCACAGCTTAAGGATAAAGGGGAAGCCTTTTAGGACCAAGATGAGGAAAAACTTCTTCATGCAAAGAGTGGTGAATCTGGGGAATTCTCTGCCACAGGAAACAGTTGAGGCCGGTTCATTGGCTATATTTAAGAGGAAATTAGATATGGCCCTTGTGGCTAAAGGAATCGGGGGCATGGAGAGAAAGCAGGTACAGGGTTCTGAGTTGGATGATCAGCCATGATCATACTAAATGGCGGTGCAGGCTCTATTTTCTATGTTTCTATACAACAGTGGCAGCTAGCGTAACACTATTATAGTGCCAGTGACTTGGGTTCAATTCTGCCGCTCTCCGTTAACAGTTAGTATGTTCTCCAAGTGACTGCATGAGTTTCCTTCAGGTGATCTGGTTTCCCACTACATTCCAAAGATGTATGGGTTAATATGTTAACTGGTCAAATGGATGTGATTGGGCAGTGTGGCTCTCAGCACCTCTAATACACAGAAGGTGGGGGATAGGGGATTAAAAGTAGCATGGGGTAAATAGTAATATGATAGTTTTGCGTGTGCTATCAGAAAAACTTCCATATCTTAGCCAGTGACATTATGACAATCACAGTCCAGCATATCTTCCAAATCGCAATAAAACAGCAAATCTCTTCTTAATAAATTTAAAATTCCTACTGCTTACAGATTTTTCTTTATCTTTCATCATATTTTCTTGTTCTCTGTTCATGAAAAATATATTTTTTTGGGATTTAGTTTTCTCACTTACATGAAAAAGAACTTTCTTTAATAAATTTAAAAAATATAGTGTTTGATGCAGCAGGTAACTGGGGACAGGTCAATCCACTGAAGAGCTTTATCTTGTGGTGTTAATTTTAAATGACCTGATTACTTAGCTAAATGGTATCTAATCTTGTCCACGTTAGTCTATTCCATGCCTCCACAAAAGACATCATTTTTCATATTCCAAATTCTGCAGCACAAAGCTTTTCTATTTTAGAGATGATAGTGGATATCCTGTTTTAATCTGTTAGATGTCTGAAATGTGCTGAGCAGGGATGGTAAAAACTGCAGATGATAATTTCAATATGTCTCCAGCATCAAAAAAGACTCACTTTAATAGTCCAAACAGTATTTCCCCTTTGTTAGAAAGGCCATTTGTAATACAAGACCAATATCTAGGTTTCTAATTTTTATGAACAACCTTTCTAACTGTGGTGAGATGCCGTCTTCATTTCAGTCTGTATAGTGCACCATTGTTCCCTTGTCATAATAATTGAAGAGGCAGCTCAAGTTTCAACACTATAGCTTTGGAAAAGCTAATGTTCTCTGCATACGGTTTGACTCTGTTTTATCTGAAAACTTGCTTTCATTTGTCAAAGCGTTTTCCATTCAAATGCAGTTTAAAGCTGTTTCTAGATTGCCCATGATATTGGGGATGAAATATTATTTCATCTTAAGCTATTTTAAATACATTCATTAGCCACTTGATTAGTACACCTGTACAACTGCTTGTTAGCGCAAATATCCAATCAGCCTATCATGTGGTAGTAACTCAATGGATAAAAACATGCAGACATAATCAAAAGGTTCAGTTATTGTTCAGACCAAACATCAGAAAGGGGAAGAAATGTAATCCAAGTGATTTTGACTGTGGAATGATTGTTGGTTCTAGATGGGGTGGTTTGACGACCTCAGAAACTGCTGATTTTCTGGGACTTTCACACACAATAGTCTCTAGTGTTCACAGAGATGCTGTGAAAAAACAGGACAACATCTAACAAATGGCAGTTCTGTGGGCAAAAACATCTTCTTAATGAGAGAGGTGATTAAATTACCTAAATCTAATTTCTTCAGATATTTACAAATTAGAAATTTTTTACATAAAGTTTTACCATCTTTTCCCAACTCAACTTCAACGGATTTCTCAGATTTGATTTTTACCTTAAATCCTTGTCAGAAGGGATTAGTTGCTTTTATTTACAACATGATTATGAAGATACAACCAGAAATGTCTGATAGAATTAAACAACAATGGGAAAAAGAACTTCGCTACAATATACCAACAGATAAATGGGAAAAAATTTTACAAATGGTTAATTCTTCTTCTATATGTGCTAAACATGCTTTAATACAATTTAAAATTGTACATAGAGCTTATATGTCTAAAGATAAACTTGCTCGATTTTATTCTCATATTAACCCTCAATGTGATAGATGTCATTCAGAAGTGGCTTCACTGACCCATATGTTTTGGTCATGTCCTACTTTACATAATTATTGGAAGGACATATTCGTTACCATTTCCTCAATTTGGAACATTGATTTACAACCTAACTTTATTACTGCAATCTTTGGTATACCAAATGAGGATGGTAATCAGTTTTCTCCTTCAATCAGACGAATGATTGCTTTTGTAACATTAATGGCCAGAAGGTCTATATTACAAAATTGGAAAGAAGTAAACCCTCCTACCACGTCTCAGTGGCTTTTTCAAACTATTTCTTATCTGAGTTTGGAAAAAATTAGGAGCACAATTTTTGACTCGTCAATTAAATTTGAAGAAACTTGGGGACCGTTCATCCGACATTTTCATGTGAATTAATTTGGCCTTTCCCAGACCTTCTCTTTGTTTATTCTTGTTCAGGTATGGAGTTCCGGAGTTCTTTGACACTATCATATACTTATAAACTGTTATTATTGCCCATGTTAGTTTTAGTTTAGTGCTTGTTTCATATATATATTTTCTTTCACACATTTTAAATTTTTTTTTTCTTTTTCTTTTGATGATTAGTTTTGTTTTTTTTCATATATAATTATATAGACTTGATTGATTAATGTACTTTTTTGTTGTTGATGTTTAATAGGATATTATTATCCTATTATTAATGTAATCTTAAGTCTATTGTATTCATAACCTATTCATTATTTTGTTATGTTTTTTTTTATATTTATATGAAACTCAATAAAAAGATTGAAAAAGAAGAAGAAAGAGAGAGGTGAGGGGAGAATGGCGAGACTTGTTCAAGCAGACATGAAGGTGACAGTAACTCAAATTGCATTATAATAGTGGTGCGCAGAAGAGCATCGCTGAATGCAAAACACGTCAAACCTTGTGGATGTGCTACAGCAGCAGAAGACCATGAACATACACTCACTGACCACTTTATTAGTTTCAGGAGGTACCTAATAAAATGGCCACTGAGTTAATAAGTCATCCCTAATGAATTAGCAGATCTATAAAAATTTAATTATAATTACATTAAAAATGGTGTTTGTAACAAAGTCCACATTTATGATGTTCCACTTGATGCTGGCAAATTTTTTGGAATTATCACCTGTACAAACTCTTGCTGTTCAGTCAGAATTTGCAATGCGGGAACAGCATGTTCAAGGGCTTTGTTTGGATTCGGGCAGATATTCCCATTCCTTGCTGTGACTGTAAATCTTGCTGGTGTTCAATGCAAAAATTACACTTTGAGAAAAGCCACGACAGTCACTGGAGGATGCTTGGTAATGCATTCCAAGAAGAAACTTAAATGTATAGGAGAGACAGTAGAAGAACATTGTCAACAAATCAAATGGCATTCTGCAAGTACACAAATGCAACAAGGGAAAGATGTTCATTTTCCTAAAGAGTTGCCACTTAAGTGTCTTCTAGAAACTAGGTTATCAAGTAAGTCAGTCCTGACGAAGGGTCTCAGCCCGAAATGTCGACAGTGCTTCTCCTTATAGATGCTGCCTGGCCTGCTGTGTTCCACCAGCATTTTGTGTGTGTTGTTTGAATTTCCAGCACCTGCAGATTTCCTCATGTTTGCTTATCAAGTATGTAATTTTATTGATTTTAAATCTCTACACGCATGACCGTATGGCTAGACGCAGCTCAAATGCCATCTATAAATTTTCGGACAATACAACTATTGTTGGCAGAATTTCAGATGGTGACGAGAGGGTGCACAGGAATGATATAGATCATCTAGTTGAGTGGTGTTGTAGCAACAACCTAGCACTCAACATCACCAAGGAACTGACTGTGGACTTCAGAAAGGGTAAGATGAAGGAACACACACCAGTCCTCATAGAGGGAGCAGAAGTGTCAATATCTCTGAGGATCTAATCTGGATCCAACATATCGATCCAGCCTCAAAGAAGGCACAACAGTGGGTAAATTTCATTAGGAGTTTGAGAAGATTTGGTGTGTCTCCAAAAACACTTGATAATTTCTGCAGATGTACTATGGAGAGCATTCCAACTGGCTGCATCACTGTCCGGCATGGGGTGGGGTGGGGGGGGGGGGGCTATCGCATAGGATTGAAGTAATCAAGAGAGTTGTAAACTTAGTCAGCTCCATCATGACCACTAGCCTCCATTTATCCAGCACATTGTCAAGGAGTGATGCCTCAAATAGGCGTGTTGTTCTCATTTCTACTATCAGGATGGAGGTACAGAAGCCTGAAGGCACACACTCAGCGATTCAGGAACAGAATCTTCACATCTGCCATCCAATTTCTAAATAGACATTGAACCCATGAACAATACCTCACTACTTTTTTTTATTTAATTTGCACGACTTCTTTAATTAACTATTCAAATAAAATATAAAAAACTGAATTATGGCATGTGTTTTTGACTTTATACACACACACACACACACACATATATATATACACACATACAGTTGTGTAATTCAGCTTTTTTTTCTATTGTTATGTATTACATTACAAAATCAACAAAGTTTTCATGTATGCCACTGACATTAAACCTGATTCTAATTCTGATCTATGGGAAGAAATCCTTGGACCTCAGTTACATTACCTCACTAGAAGAAACTTCACCAGCTTTACTGAAAGAGTGATTTTGTTTTTGGTCGGTAAGACATGTGACATCACTACTGACTGCTGGACATGTCTTAGGTCCAAGGACCACACAACTTAATTGAGTTCTATAATAAAACTCACATCACAACAATTGTATTTAATAATCTATGCCACTTAAAAAGACCCATGTAACTTTTGTCATTCTTTGACAACTTTCACAAATATACCAGTTGGAAGAACTTTTAATGCATCATCCTCATTGGGTGTTGATTCATGCAAACAGGTATCTGTATATGTTGACATTGTTAATGCAAACTCAACATGCTTAATCTCATGCACCAGAGTTCATTATACATCATGATATTATGTGTCCATTGAGTTTCACAAACTATCTTATACCTCAGTTCATAGTGGTTACAGTAGATCTCATCTGGTTGTTTCACCTAGGTGGAAGAGATTGCAGACAATTAACCAGCCATCTTTCTTGTCACATACACCCAGCTGATAGGCATAGCCTTATAAGTTACAATACTTTAAATGCATTTTAAATTTTGTAACTTGTAAAGCTATGCCATCACCAATCTTTTGAGCAGTGAGCTCCAGACTCATCATTTTTAGGTGAAAGAACTTTATTCCCGGCCCCCTGCTCCTTCTTGTTATTTTCCCTCTTTCTGTCACGCCTACCCTCCCCCACACATGCGCGTCCAGTTATTGGCTTCTCTGATAAGAATAAAAGTAGTTCATGGTAAATTTGTCAGTTTGTACACTTTGATTTAATCTGTCATCAGCTTCCTTTCTTCCATAAAAACCCACAGACCAGCCGCTGTCCCATTATAAGTAAAATTCCCCGGCCATAGTAAGGGCCTCTTTTGCCCCCTAATATCTTCTGTATAAAGGATAATTGGGTGTCCCAAGCAAGACACACTTATATAGCGCCTCACTTCAGAAACCAATTTGACAAGCTCAAAACTGGCTTTGTAATTCAGTACAACGTATGTTAATGTTGCAGTTATGCTCCAAAAAGTGATGAGTGTAATTAAGATGTGTAATCTAAAAAGGATTGGGCTGGTTCACAGAGCATTGTCTGGCAAAGGTTATGTGAACAGTGAAAGCATGAAAGCAATTACTAGCATTTTCAATGAAGCTGGAGAAATTCAGTACATAAGATAACATTCGTAGGGAAATTAAGAGTCGAAGTTTCTGGGCTGAAAGGGTCTCGACCCAAAATGTCCATTTCCTTCCACTGAATGTGCATGACCAACTCAGCTTCTTGTTTGTTGCACCTGATGCCAGTACCTGTAATCTTTTGAGAGTCTTTTCAATGAAACACATGAATGGAAGGGCTGTACATTCAACAGGAGAAGTCCTTTGTGCGCTTGTAATGAACAGGAGCATCTCTTGGTGAAGGCAGACCTTGATTAAAAAAAAATTCACAATTGCCTTCCATGTGCCAGCATAACCTTTGGTCAATTAAAGGGAGTTAAAAGACCAAACCTCTGACCAAGTACAAAATTTACCATCTACCAGTCAGGAGTGATTGTGTTCTTCTTTGTGCTTCTAAGCATTGGACGACCTACAAGTGACTTCTCAGGATACAGGAAAAATACCACCATCATCATTAAGGACCTTCACCATCCAGGACATGTCCTCTTCTCATTACTACATCAGGGAGGAGCCAGAGGAACCTGAAGACCAACACTTAACGATCCAGGAACAGCTTTCAGCTCTCCTTCTTCAGAATTGTGAATGCTCTATGAACAATACCTTATTATTTCTTTTTGAGTGCTATCTATCTATCCATTTATCTATTTATTTATTTATTTGTTTGTTTATGCAGTTTATAGTAATTTTATGTCTTTGTACTGAACTACTGCCACAAAGCCACAAATTTCACATCTTATAAGACAATGATAATAAACCTGATTCTGATTTTCTTTCTGAACAGTGACTCAAAAAATCTTTTGTATCTTTTGGAAGGACCAATGTCAACTACCTGTCCCGGTATTCAGACTTTAGTTACACAACATTATTAATCCAAATACCTTTCAATTGAAAGGAAATAATTGCTGAAAGAACAGAGAATGTCTTTGCCATGTTTATTTTCAGGCCTTCACTCTCACCTGAGCCACTGCAGAGAACCACCACATCTTAGACAATTTCTTGAGAACTTCTACAAATATACCATGGAGAGCATTCTGACTGGCTGCATCACAGTCTTGTACGGGGGGTGGGGGAGGGCTACTCTACAAGATTGAAGTAAATTGCAGAAACTTGTAAAATTAGTCAGTTCCATCATGGGTGCTAGCCTCCATAGTATCCAAGACATCTTCAAGAAAAAGTGCCTTAAGAAGGCGACCTCCATCACTAAGGACTCCCACCACCCAGGACCTGCTGCCTTCTCATTGTTACTGTCAAGAAGATGGTACAGAAGCCTGAAAGCACACACTTAATGATTCAGGAACAGCTTCTTCTCCTCTGCCATCAGATTTCTAAATAGACACTGAACCCATGAATCCTACCTCACTACTTTTTTTTAAATTTGTTTCTTGGTCCACTACTTATTTTTAACTTAACAATTTAATAGACATATATACTTACTGTAATTCAGTATTTTTCTCTATATTTATCATGTATTGATGTGCTGCTGCTGTAAAGTTAATGAATTTCTCAATATATGCTGGTGATATTAAACCTGATTTTGATTCCCTCAGCCTAACTGAGATGATTCCTAATTTATTCCATCACTTCTCACATGTTTCTCAATTATCACCAACTATTTTCCTCTATGATGATGACTGGAAAGCATCTTGAAGGGTGGGAAAGTTGGAAATCCATTTAGAAGGCATTCCTTTGTCTGAAATTTCTTTACAATAATATATTAGTGACATCACCATGGCAATCAAACATAATTCGAACATAAAAGATTTCAAACATGAACATTCAACCAATACGTCTATGCTCCTGTCTTCCTTGATGAATATACAAAGCATCTCAGTGATTTTGAATACAGAATTTATGCCATTAAACAATATTCTGCTGCTGAGTTTGGATTTGGATAGGATATGGCACTGCAGACGCACACTCAATGTGAAGACCTGTGCCTCCAATTTTAATTTCTAGAACTGTTAAGTTACATTACTTCAAATTAAGATTTCTTTTTAAAAATTTTAAACAAGATTTTTTGGATTAGTTCAGAGTGTGAGGCAGACTACCTCCCTTATGAAATTCAGGAACACAACACATGAAACACTTATTTCATTCAAATTTCCATTCTCTCCCAACCTTCCCACCTTGGTCAGTTCTCTTGTCTTGCCTGTTCTGACAAAGGCATTCTCCCTCTCAAGGTTAATCACCCTTCTAATGTAGACTATTTACATTTTGGGCAAAACGTTCTATGTTTATTTTGATTTCCCATCATTTCCAGCAGGTACATTCAGCCTACCAAAGGACAGAGAACATTAAAACAAACAGAGCTTTATTTTTTCCCCCACTATTTGCAGGTCAAAAATGTGTACAGATTGAGAGAGGTGGAAGCAAGGGTCAGCCTCTATGTGGCAATATGGACCCACAGGACTAAATGTCTTGCTTATGTGCTGCAGATGATTATGATGACTGTGAGGGTACTGGGAGCAGCAGTGGTGGGATCATGAATGCTGGCATCATAAAAGGGGACAGCAAATCTGTAACCTGTAGATTCACAGACAATCCCCAGCAAAGGGTAGCTCAATGGAACGCTGTTAAAACCTCAAAGCCCTTAGAAGAGGGGTTCCCAACCTGGGGTCCACAGACTCCTCCGTCAATGGAAGGGGTCCATGACATGAAAATAGTTGGCAACCAGGGCTCTAGAAACACTGGAGTCCAGAGACATGTTAGACGCAAGTCATTATTGGGTGGTTTCTACCCACGTACTGTTTTCAGATGCTGCTCCATCATAGAGACACGAGATAAAATACACGGAGTTAGCTTGAGTTAATTTCCTAATCTCTGTGATATCTCAAGCAGGCTTTCAAGCAGAACTGAAAATGCCCAAGCATCTCTATTGTGTACATTTGTAAGCCTTTGCCAATAAATAGGTTTTGTCTGGAGTTCTTCCGGCTAGAAAAAGTAGATAATCTTGTCAATTTCACAACCTTTTGTTCCCTCTGTTCTGTCTCATTTTGCTCAGGCAGCTTCAAAAACATTTAAATAAATTACCCTAATTCTGTGAACTTCAGCTTTACCTAGCAACTACCTTCTGAGCAAGTCTCTAAAGTAGAATTGATCTAGAATATTTTAACCTCAAGCAAACCGAGAAAAGCTCCCATCATCAAACTCAATCTCAAATGAGTAATGTCTACCTTTATGATATGTCCACAGATCAGAGCACTGGTCGTCTTAGTGGCACCGATGGGAGAGGCATTGTGCACTTCAGCTCCACTATTCCTCTCAAACCTGTTAATCACACACTCACAACTGCTCACACCAGTTAACTACATTATGCCATGGAACATTTTAGAGCTATACTCAAATATGTATTGAGTACAGGAGATGGGATGTTATGTTAAAGTTGTATAAGACATTGGTGAAGCCTAATTTGGAATATTGTGTGCCGTTTCAGTCACCTACCTACAGAAAAGATGAAAAGAAGATTGAAAAAGTACAGAGAAAATTTGAGGATGTTGCCAGGGTCCGGGGGACCTGAGTTATAAGTAAAGATTGAATAGGTGAGAACTTGATTCTTTAGAATGTAGAAGATGAGAGGAGATTTGATAGAGGTATACAAAATTATGAGGGGTAAAGATTGAGTAAATGTAAGCAGGCTTTTTCCACTGAGGTTAGGTGAGACAACAAGCAGAGGTCATGGGTCAAGGGTGAAAGATGAAGAGTTTAAGGGGAACATGAGGGGAAACTTCTTCACTCAGAGGGTCATGGGAGTGTAGAATGAGCTGCCAGCACAAGTGATGCATGTAAGCTCGATTTCAACATTTATAAGAAGTTTGAATGGTTATGTGGACAGTAGGGTTATGGAGGGCTATGGTCCCAGTGCAGGTGGATGGGATTAGGCAGCTTAAATGGTTTCAGCATGGACTAGATGGGCTAAAGGACCTGTCACTCTATGAGCTAGTAAAAGTCAAAATTTGGGATTCCCAATGAATGCGCAATATATTACCAAACAAGTTATGAACCAAACAGAACATTTTGAAGATGTATGAAAATACATAGTAAAAGGGGAATGCCTATGGGTTAATTAGTCATAGAGAGATACAGAAGCAGATCCATTAGCTCACGAGTCTGCAGTGATCATCGAACAGCCATTTTACACAAATATTGCCCCTAATCCACTTTATTCTTCCCATAATTCCATCAACACTCCCACCTGCAATATGACTGGTTCAGTTTTAAATGTTTAAATCAAACTTCCATTTATTGTTCCTGTAGAAGGTTTATTTGAGTATTGTTTACAATGACTCTCACCTGTTTCTGTACTTCATCGATTATCTGTACAACAAAATGCAGATACAAGGCAGCCTGACAAAGTGTTACAGAACTTTTCATAAAAGTTACTTTGAACTTTGACAACAAAATCCAGATACAATGCTCATGTTGCTGTCTGGCAAACAATTACTGAACTTCACATGAGTTTCTTTGCAAAGAACAATAAGCTAGGGGCTAATTTAGGTAGGCTCTGAAAATAAGTGCATGTGGTGTTATGAGAGGTACCCATTGACAGAAATTAGACAGTATCCAGTGGCAACACACAAAATGCTGAAGGAACTGAGCAGGCCAAGCAGCATCAATGGAAAAGAGTACAGTCGATGTTTCAAGCCGAGAGCCTTCCAGTGTTGTTCACAATCTTTAGCAGAGGCCCAACAGAAGGAAACAAAGATTAGCTTTATTTACCACATGTAATTGAAACATACAGTGAGATGCATTGCATCAATGACCAACACAGTTCGAGATGTATTGGGGGCAGCTCTCAAGTGTCATCATGCTTCCAGAACCAGCATAGCTTGCCCACAGCTTACTAACCCTAAGCCTTATGTCTTTGGAATATTGGGCAAAACTATAAGACTCCACACAGTCATGGAGAGAACATACAAATGACTAACTGACAGTGGTAAGAATTGAACACCAATCGCTGGCACTATAAAGCATTATGCTAGCCACTACACTATGAGCTGCCCCTAGTGCCATCAACCCAGTACTCTTGAGTTGATAGTGCTAGTTAAATCTAATGCACACTACTTCAATCTAACCTGCAACATCAATCCCCCATGTTTTCCATCTTTATTCCATCCTTTATCCCTCTTTCTGCTTTCTTAAAAACAATCTCTTCAACCAAATACCCTCTCTCATACAGAGGCAGCATTGGCTCCATGTTATGTAAACAGTTGGTACGAAACTCCAGGTTGAACTGCATTCAGAGTTGTACAGCAAAACAGCAGGCTGGTCAGCCCACAATTCCTGTGCCAGCACCTACCAAAGAGCTACCTTATTAGTTCCACTGCATTACCCTTTCTCTAAACCCTGCAGTTTCTTAAGTATTTATTTAATTCTCATTGGAAAGTTTACAGCTGAATATATTTCCATCACCCTTCCAGATACTGCATTCTATTATGTGAAAAATGTTTATCTGCAGTCTATGTATAACAATTACCAAATCTGAGTCTGCCAGTTTCTGATTCTCCTAGAAGAACATCTACTTTATCAACAACTTTCATAATATTGAATATTCCAGTTAGCCTCCCCCTTAACCTTTCATGCTCTAAACTCTGAAGGAAATAATTCCACCTATTCTAGTCCCACCACATAACTGAAGTTCTTTATCCCTGACACCATTAAGAAAATTATCTTCCAAGATTTTAATAACTTTCCCAGAGTGTTCTGGTCTATCACAGCTTCCTTACTTTTACAAATAAACTCAAAGGTTCTTGTGAGATTTTTAAACACCTTATTCACATATAAGGACATGTTTTTTACCCCTTTCATTCTTCCCCAGAAGACCCCACTCCATACTTCAGCACATTAAATTTAATTTGTCATCGCCAGTTTCACCAGGATTCAAATTGCCCCTTCAGTCCATTACCTGTTTACTAACTCCAGCTCTCCATCTCCAACATAATCATTTTTTTCTCAGGGAACTTCCTTCCCTGGTAATTGTGTATTGTGTGCTGTCAATCTCTGACAATGAAAACTCTGCATTATTTATTTCTGTGTTAAACTGTAACATTTTCCAGTAATGCATGAAAGATTAATGAGAGTTTCCAGCTGTCATTCATTGTAGGATCAAATCTACCATAGTTGTAGGGGGCAACTAAAGAGATTGCACTTCAGCCAAGCATAACTAGGAAATGAGATTCTTTTCATTGGCCTGTCAATCATATTTTGATCATATCTACACTTCCTAAAAACTGTTGAATTATTCATTGTCATTTTACAGCAGGTAGCCTCAATAAAGCCTGCAACCACTATCTGATTGTATTTTAATGAGATAATTTTGAGAGCAAACAATATGATAAGGCCAATGGGCCCCATCATTGTTTTGTGTACTATATTTGTATTTTTAACCCCCCATTTAATGATATTCCAAAATGTGACCAAAATCTCGCTAAGAATATTTATTTTCTCTTGTTGGTAAACAAAATCATTAATTCATCAACATCAAAAAACTTCTCCCAATTTCATGTAAATTGACACTCATGCATTATATATTTCTAAAATTTAACAGTTACTCCAACTGCCAAAAAAAGATACAACATGGTTGTCCCCATAATCTTTTGAAGTTTGCCAAAGAACTCCTACAGGATCTATGAATTACTTTGTTTAAACCTGGTTCTGGAATGGACCCAAGGACTGAACAAAAACTCATAGTTAGGTACAACATTTATTATCATTTGTTGTTGTTCAGTTGCTAAGTCAAGTCCGACTCATCGTGACCTCTTGGACCATAGGGTCTTCATGGCAAGATACAGAAGTAGATAAAATTCTACAGATGCTGGAAATCCAAAGCAACATACAAAAATGCTGGAGGAACTCAGTAGGCCAGGCGGCAACTACTGAAATGAATAAACAGTCGATGATTTGGTTATCATCAGTGTTAATTACTCCAATTCATCAGTTGTGAAAGTACATACCACACCACTTAGGACAACCTCAAGGATGCATGCTTAGCCCACTGCTCTACTCTCTCTACATTCATGATGTGACTGAGCACAACTCAAACACCATCTATAAATTTGCTGATAACACCACTATTGTTGGAGGAAACTCAGATGGTGATGAGGTAGTGTACAGGAGTGAGCTAGATCAGCTGGTTGAGTGGTGTCACAATAACCTCACACTCAAAGTCAGCTAGACCAAATAACTGATTGTGGAGCTCAGGAAAGAGAAGCCAGCAGAACACACACCAGTCTTTATTCAGGGGCTAGCAGTGGATTAGGTGATCAGCATCAATCTCCTGGGGACATACATCTCGAAGGATCTATCCTGGGCTCAGACACATTGAGGCAGTCGTGAAGAAGGCATGCTAGCTGCTTTACATCAGTCGGGTTTGAGGAGATCTGATAATGTCACCAAGGACACTAGCACATTTCTACAGGTGTACAAGCATGGTGGAGAGCTTTCTGACTCGTGACATCACAGCCTGGTTTGGAGGCTCTGATACACAAGATCATAAAGGACTTCAGAGAATTGTAGACATAGCCTTTCCAGTGTAGGCACAACCATCAAAGACATCTCCATGAGGCAGTATCTATCTCTAAGGACCTTCACCTTATCCTCTTCTTGTTACCACCTTTGGGTAGGAAGTACAGGAGCTTGAAGACCTGCATTCAGTGATTCAGAAACTGTTTCTACCCCTCTTTCCCACTATCAGATTTCTAAACAGTACATGAATATTATCCCACGATTCTTTTGTTTTTGCACTATTTATTATTTTTGTAGTTGATAGTAATTTTATGCTTTTGCACTGTACTACACCACAACACAGCACATTTCACATCACATATGCCAGTGATATTAAACCTTATTCTTAATACATCTAGAGCCCTAGAGTGTTCAATCAGGGAAGCACTTAATACCCAACATTCAAGACTCGAGTTTATTTATCACATGTACATTAAAACATCCAGTGAAATGTGTCATTTCTGTTAACAAAAAAGATGATGTTGGATTCTGTCTTATGATTGCCCAAACAATTTATTAAAGTTATTTGCCAGAATGCCTCATCAATAGCACTTTTAAATAAACACCAAGACCTTGCTCTTCTCAGAGCCTTCATGTTCAGGTGGAGTCTCATCACCACTACATGCTGCCCTCAAGGTGGCTGTGTTGGGGATGAGTTAGTGGCTCTTCTCTTTCTGTAATGTGCATTTGCTAAGAAGGGTGTTGGCAAAGCTCATCCCAAACAGTTGACCAACACAATATTTGTGTGTATCTTTGGTATCTGTCTGAGACCAATGCCAACTGTAGTGCAAAGAGTTATCGACTTGGTCAAGGAGAACCTCTGGTTTGGTCAAAACTTTCTAGTCTTCTATGCAAAGGGCTATCCATGGGTACTGTTGCTAACCAGTGTATTCCTTGGAACAGGACTTTGTGCTGAAGGATGCACTCACACTTGACGCAGATGATGCAAAAAAACTCTACAGGGAAAGACCACAATTTAAAGCCCTGCCACCATTGCATACTCAGGGTTTGGAACTCATGAAGAAAATCCCTCATACTGTTTGTTAAATTCAGGTATTTAATGCATATCTAAAGGGGTGATTTATACTTGTGCGTCACATGTACGCAACAGATACCGCATACCCTACGCCATACCTATGCCGGGTGACATGCACCTCCCCAAAAAAGTAACTCACGCGCTGTGGCGATGCAGACCACAACAACTGTGATTGATCCGCTTGGTAGCATTGCATTTCTTCCTACGCATTTCCAGTTGCTTCTTCTCCGCCATGTCTGTACACCCATGCGAAATAGATGAACCAGATCATCAAATCTGCCTGCTGACATGCGAAAGTGTTTGAAATTCATTTCCTCATTCATGTCTCTCACGAAGAAACTCAACACAGTGGCATAGAAACCCCACCACCAACTAGCGTTTTGGCGCACACCAATGCATGCTCACTACGGTGTAGAGCCTATGCAGAAGTGAAAATCAGGGCTATGGCATAGCCCGTACGCACAAATATAAATCGGCCTTTATAGGGGAGAAGGCCAGGGATTGGGGCTGAGGACAGGGAGAAAAGGATCAGCCGTAATTGAATGACAGAGAAGACTCAATGGGCCAAATGGCCTAATTCTGCTCTTATGTCTTATACTGAGGATAACAACATAGGAAAATAATGCATTGTAGCGGTGTGCTACATGCAGCACTAAAATTAAGACACGGAGTCGGTAACTGCAGTCGAAGGAAAAACTTTATTCGAAATCTTCAGCCTCACTTTTAAGCCTCCCTCAACCTGCCCCCCCCCTCCCGTGGCGCAGAGGCTCCAAAGCTCTGTGCTCGCAACCCCCGTAGGCTATCTAATTGTGAGCCGGTTCGGATGTACCAGGAAATGGGTCGCCACATAACCCCCACCCAGAACCGGCGATACACCCCCCCAATGTCCACAGTCTGGGCCTGAACCTGCTTGGGAGGTCGGCCTCTGCGCTGAGGTGCCGGAAACTCGGCCGGTTGCGCCAGGTCCACATGGGCTGGTTTGAGGCGGTCCACCGTGAAAACCTCCTCTTTCCCCCCAACGTCCAGCACGAACGTGGACCCGTTGTTCCGGAGCACCATAAACGGCCCCTCGTATGGCCGCTGCAGCGGTGGCCGATGCCCACCCCTACGTACAAACACAAACTTACAGTTCTGCAGGTCTTTGGGTACGCAGGTCGGGTTCCGCCCGTGCTGTGAAGTGGGTATGGGGGCCAGGTTACCGAGCTTCTCGCGTAGTCTGCCCAGGACTGCTGCGGGATCTTCCTCTTGCCCCCGTGGGGCTGGTAGGAACTCCCCGGGGACGACCAGGGGCGCGCCGTATACCAACTCGGCCGACGAGGCATGCAGGTCGTCCTTGGGCGCTGTGCGGATGCCGAGTAGGACCCAGGGAAGCTCGTCCGCCCCGTTGGCTCCTCGCAGGCGGGCCATGAGGGCCAACTTCAGGTGACGGTGGAAACGCTCCACTAGCCCGTTCGACTGTGGGTGGTAGGCAGTTGTGTGGTGCAGCTGAGTCCCCAAAAGGCTGGCCATAGCTGACCACAGGCTGGAGGTGAACTGGGCGCGTCTGTCGGAGGTAATGTGGGCCGGTACACCAAAGCGAGATATCCAGGTGGTGATCAGGGCTCAGGCGCAAGATTCGGAGGTGGTGTCGGTGAGCGGGACTGCCTCTGGCCATCTTGTGAACTGGTCCACGATAGTCAGGAGGTGCCGCGCTCCACGCGACACTGGCAGGGGGCCCACGATATCCACATGAATGTGGTCGAAACGCCGGTGGGCGGGATGGAACAGCTGCGGTGGGGCTTTGGTGTGCCGCTGCACCTTGGCCGTCTGGCAGTGCATGCACGTTTTGGCCCATTCACTGACCTGTTTGCAGAGTCCGTGCCAAACGAACCTGCTGGAAACCATCCGGACAGTCGTCCAGATGGAGGGATGCGCCAAGTTATGAATGGAGTCGAAAACACGGCGCCGCCAAGCTGTCGGGACGACGGGACGGGGCTGGCCGGTGGCGACGTCACAGAGTAGGGTCCTCTCACCCGGGCCCACGGGGAGGTCCTGGAGCTGCAAACCAGAGACTGTGGTTCTGTAACTCGGAATCTCCTCATCTGCCTGCTGTGCCTCTGCCAGTGCCTCAAAGTCTACCCCTTGGGAAAGAGCATGAACGGTAGGGCGAGAGAGTGCATCAGCCTTACCCGAGACGTGCCGGACATCCGTCGTGTATTCAGAGATGTAGGACAGGTGGCGTTGCTGGCCGGACGACCAGGGGTCGGACGCTTTTGTAAACGCAAAGGCAAGCAGTTTGTGGTCCGTGAACGCGGTGAAGGGCCGACCTTCTAGGAAGTACCTGAAATGCCAGATTGCCAGGTAGAGCGCCAACAGTTCCTGGTCGAAAGCACTGTACTTGAGTTCGGGTGGCCGCAGGTGTTTGCTGAAAAGCGCCAGGGGTTGCCAGCGACCTGCGATGAGTTGCTCCAGCACCCCACTGACTGCCGTGTTAGATGCGTCCACTGTGAGGGTGGTAGGGGCGTCCATTCTGGGATGTACTAGCATTGCGGCGTTCGCCAAAGCTTCCTTCGTTTGAACGAAAGCGGCGGCGGACTCCTTGTCCCAGGTAATGTCCTTGCTCAGACCCGACATCAGAGCGAACAGGGGGCGCATGATCCGGGCAGCTGAAGGGAGGAAGCGGTGGTAGAAATTGACCATACCTACGAATTCCTGAAGGCCTTTGATCGTGGTGGGTCAGGGGAAGTGGCGGACCGCATCTACCTTAGCGGGCAGAGGGGTTGCTCCGTCTTTAGTAATCCTGTGGCCCAGGAAGTCAATGGTATCGAGTCCAAACTGGCATTTGGCGGGGTTGATTGTAAGACCGTACTCACTCAGTCGGGCGCAGAGTTGACGGAGGTGGGACAGATGCTCCTGATGACTGCTGCTAGCTATGAGGATGTCGTCCAAATAGATGAACGCGAAGTCCAGGTCCCGTCCCACCGCGTCCATTAGCCGCTGGAACGTCTGTGCGGCATTCTTCAGGCCGAACGGCATGCGGAGGAACTCGAAAAGGCCAAATGGGGTGATGAGAGCCGTTTTGGGGACGTCGTCAGGATGCATCGGGATTTGATGGTACCCTCGGACGAGGTCTACCTTGGAGAAGATCCATGCACCGTGCAGGTTTGCTGCAAAGTCCTGAATGTGCGGCACAGGGTAGCGGTCCGGTGTGGTAGCCTCGTTCAGCCTGCGGTAGTCGCCGCACGGTCTCCAGCCTCCCGTCGCTTTGGACACCATGTGTGGGGGGAGGCCCATGGGCTGTCGGACCGCCGGATGATCCCCAATTCCTCCATCCTCTGAAACTCCTCCTTTGCCAGTCGGAGCTTGTCCGGGGGAAGCCGCCGAGCGCGGGCGTGGAGGGGTGGTCCCTGGGTCGGGATGTGGTGCTGTACGCCGTGTCGGGGCATGGCCGCTATGAACTGCGTTGCTAGAACTGATGGGAAATCTGCCAGGACCCTGGTGAAGTCGTTGTCCGACAGCGTGATGGAGCCGAGGTGAGGGGCTGGCAACTGGGCTGCACCCAGGGAGAACGTCAGAAAGGTCTCGGCATGTACCAGTCTCTTCCTGGGCAGGTTGACCAGTAGGCTGTGAGCCCGCAAAAAATCCGCACCCAGAAGCGTTTGGGCTACGGTGGCCAGTGTAAAGTCCCACGTGAACTGGCTAGAGCCGAACTATAGCTGCACCTGACGGGTGCCATAGGTCCTTACTGTGCTGCCGTTCATGGTCCTCAGGGGGGGACCCGGTGCCCTGCTGCGGGTGTCGTAACTCGTCGGAGGTAAAACGCTGATCTCGGCACCAGTATCGACCAAAAACCGGCGTCCTGACCTTATATCCCACACATACAGGAGGCTATCCCGATGGCCAGCCGCCGTAGCCATCAGCGGCGGCCGGCCATGGCGTTTCCCGGGAACTTGCAGGGCGGGCGACAACGGCGGGCTTCTGCGCCCCACCGCTGGTGGTAGAAGCACCAGTGTTCCTTGGGCCGGGGGTTGGCAGGCTCTGCGGCCGGGCCTGGACTGGTTTGCTGCTGGGAGCGTGGCTGGGAGATCCGTGCGATGGACGCCCCGCTCACCTTTTTGGCGTTCCACAGCAAGTCCGCCAGGGCTGCCACCTTCCAGGGGTCACTGAAATCCGCGTTGGACAGCAGCAAGCGTATGTCCTCAGGCAGCTGCTCCAGGAATGCCTGCTCAAACATGAGGGAGGGCTTGTGTCCTCCGGCCAGAGACAACATCTCATTCATTAAAGCTGATGGAGGTCTGTCTCCCAAGCCATCCAGGTGCAGTAAACGGGCAGCCCGCTCGCGCCGTGAGAGTCCGAAAGTCCTGAGGAACAGGGCTTTGAATTCCATGTACTTGCCGTCTACCGGGGGCGACTGTACGAACTCTGCGACCTGGGCCGCTGTGTCCTGGTCGAGGGAGCTCACCACGTAGTAGTAGCGGGTGTCTTCTGAGGTGATCTGGTGAACGTGGAATTGGGCTTCGGCTTGCTGGAACCATAGGTTCGGTCGCTGTGTCCAGAAACCCGGCAGTTTCAACGAAACCGCATGAACAGAGGCGGCGTCGGTCATTTCTGGTCCAAAAATCGTTTGGACCGTCGGGGTCACCAATTGTAGTGGTGTGCTACATGCAGCGCTAAAATTACGACACTGAGTCGGTAACTGCAGTCGAAGGAAAAACTTTATTCGAAATCTTCAGCCTCACTTTTAAGCCTCCCTCAACCTGCCCCCCATGGCGCAGAGGCTCCAAAGCTCTGTGCTCGCAAACCCCCGTAGGCTATCTAATTGTGAGCCAGTTCGGATGTGCCAGGAAATGGGTCACCACAGCATTATATATTTGCTTATTTAATAAATAAACCGTATACTTTAGGGAAAGATGTTGTATTTTTCACAACATTGTAATATTTCCTGCCTCACATACTTATTACATTTCCTTTTTGAAAGATATTGTTGAATCTGTATCCTGCACACACTGAGTCATTTCAAATCACTGAAATCTGAACACAGTATTATTCATCCAGAACCTGTATTAATATATAGCACAATGGTAGAAAAACATTCAATATGCTGTTTTACTAAAGAGGGACCTTGTGTTACTGAGAGACAAAATGCAACTTCAACTGTGACCTACCGTAAAGCAACAGAACATTTGGATTTGTGTATTTTAAAACATAAACACAAGCAGAAGTAAATACGATTGGATTGGTTGTTCTAATAGCAAGTTTAAGACCCTCTTGATCTCCTAAGGAGTGCTGGATTTTCTGATCTCTAAAGGCATGGGATTACAGAATTTACAATTGCTTTCAGAATCCCTTAGGTGGGAGGGAAGGGGAATGGTGTAAAACAAACGAGCAAAAGAAGAAAAAAATCAGCCAAAGCTTTTGCAAGAGACTTTGTGTAGCATTTCTTACCATAAAGTATTGTTGACTATTAGTCATTAAGATATATTGTATGAAAACGACAGTGTTATCTTTAGCTCTTTAACATTCAAAGGTCAGTGATTATTCTGCAAGTTAAAACTCAAATTTAAAAAACCACAATACTTTTTGCAAAAGCATTAACTGTATCATGTCACAGGTGTATGTTACACTGCTGTCTTGTCCATGATAGATCCTGCCAAAAACAAGGATCAGGTTTAAATGTAATACCTTCCACTAACTTATGAAGTGTAACGACTTGGATGAAATAGAGGAGTAACCAACCACGACACAATACCTGTAGCAAGTAGCCAAAGAAAAGGAGGTTGAGCAAGATTGTCCAATTTCCTTCAAACAAAACTATGAAATATTTAAGTATTAATGCATCACAGCTAATCTAATGTTACCTCCATCATAACATTTCAAAGATTATACTCATTATATGATCACCATACAAAGATGTAATAAGTGATATATTTCCTGTATGTTTAAGAATCTGCATCCAAAAATGGTTTGGTGTCTTCAATGCAGAGGTCACTAAGTCAGGAATATTCTTGATCAATGTATTTTCCACATATAGAATTGAGATCATTTCATTCATAATATACATTCCAAAATTCATTAAAAGGACTGACAGCAAATAACACAGGGTAAAATAAGCAGTTATTAACTGAAAATTGCTTTGTCAATGATAGTTACTACAGTCTTCTATTTGTATTGTTTAATTCAATGGTAATTTATTTTGAGGTCAAAAGCTGAACAGCACAATCGTAGAGTCCGTCACAGAGCCTTACAGCACAGAAACAGGCCCTTCAGCTCATTTAGTCCATACCAAACTGTTATTCTGCCTAGTTCCATTGACCCGCACCTGGAACATAGCTCCCCATAACCCTCCCATCCACATACTTAACTAAATTTCTCCTAAACGTTGACTTGAACCACATCCGCCACTTCCGCTGGCAGCTTGTTCCACATTCACACCACCCTCTGAGTAAGTGGCTTCCCCTCAGGTTCCCCTTAAATATTTCACCATTCACCCTTAACCTATCAGTTTAAACTGTGAGCAAATAATAATTAACGTGAATTTATATTTGAGGCAGGAGAACAGAATTTGTGTACATAATTCAAGATGCCAGTCTTACAGCTGTAGAGCATTGAATCACACCTTTTGACTCAACTAGCCCACGCTGAACAAGGGGTCTAACTGAGCTAGTCCTGTTTGCCTGTGTTTAGTCCATATCCATGAACTTGTCCCAGTTGTTTTTAGACTTTGTAACTACACCCAATTCTACCATTTTCTTTAGCAACCACCCTCTGTCTGAATGAACTTGACCCTCAGGTCTTTTTTAAATCTTCCTACTCTCATAAACCTATGCTTTCTAGTTTTAGACCTCACTACACTGGGAAAACATTTGGGTCACCCATCTTATTTTAATGATTTTACCCCTTAACTTCCTTTAGTGATCATTTCATGATCACAGGAGGGAATGAAAATGTGAAGAGGGTAAGGGGTACGTGTAGAAGGGGTGGGCGAGGGGTAAATGTAGCAAAATATGTGGACAGGACCAGGGAGAGGATACCTCATTGGGGAAGTAGCTAAAATAAAATGCCAGGCAGTCATGTGGCAATTACAAAGAAGAGGAACCTTGCAAACCCAAGACAATGTATCGGCAAAGTACCTTGAGCTACATACCTATTTCGAGTGTTTTGCTTGCATCCATATCCATTCAAAGTATTACGCTTGCATCTATGCTTATTCCGAGTATCTCGCGTGCTTAGCTATGCAATAGCCAATCAATTGATGAATTCGAATCGGTAACCATATTTGCGAATGTAGTACCCTGCTTTTAGGTGTAAGTATGACCTTTGTAAACTGACAAATTGGGAGTTGGCTACCTTACGCCCGAAGTGCGTGGGGCTGCAAACTCCTCTCTGAATAAAAATTGCTTCAGAGGTAATTTCGTGTCTCTGGTGTTTTTCCTCAACTGAGCAGGTTAATAATTTCAGGTTGACACTTTGATCCAGAGAAAACAATCCCAGCCTAACCAGATCTTCCTTAAAACTCAAGCTTTCCAGCCTTAGCAACATCTTATTGATCTTTCCTAGCTTAGTCATGTCCTTCCTATGGTTCAGCGATCAAATCTGCACACAACGTTCTGAGTACAGTCTCACCAATGTGTTGTACAGCTGTAAGATGACTTGTACGCAATGCACGGGCATTGAAGTCAAGCATGCCAAATGCCTTCTTCACCACCATGTCTAACTATGTTGCTACTTTCACGGAACTATGTACCCATTGGTCCCTCTGTTCCATAACTGTCATCAGGGTCTGCCATTCACTTGGTCCTTCCCTATTTCAACTTTCCAAAATGTATCCTTTTACAGTTGCCCAAATTATATTCCATCTTCCATTCCTTTGCCCACTTTCCCAGTTCATCTAGATCCTGCTGTAACTTTAGACAACATTTTTCACTTGTTACTACACCACCAATATTGGTGTCATCTGCAAACTTACTAATCATGCTGCCTACATTCCCTTCCAAATCATTCATATACATGACAAACAGCACTGATCACTGCAGCACATCACTGGTCATAGGCCTCCAATCTTGAAAAACACTCCATTATCACCTTCTGATCTTCCACCAAGGCAATTTGATATTCAATTAGCTAGATTACCTGGGATTTGTGTGACCTAACTTCTGGACTAACCTACCATGCAGGACCTTGACAAAGGCTTTGCCAAAGTCCATTTAGACAATGTCTATTGCCCTGACTTCAGCAATTCTTTCGGTCGTTTCTTCAGAAACAAATCATTCAAATTCACAAGAGATGAATTCCCACGCATGAAGACATGCCAACTATCCCAAATCATTCCTTAGCTTTCAAAATGCAGGAAGATCCTGTCTCTCACAATTCCCTCCTGTAGCTTTCCCACCACTGATGTTAGGCAAATCTGTAAATCACTGACTTGTGCCTGCAGCCCTTTTTAGACAAAAACACAACCGCTCCATTCTACAGGGGTTCTCCACCTGGGGTCCATGGACCCCTTGCTTAATGGTATTGATCTAAGGGGAAAAAAAAAGTTGGGAACCCCTGTTCCAGTACCTCATTCATATTTAACAAAGATACAAAAATCTCTTGTCAGGACTATAGCAATTGCTTCCCTCTTTTAGATGGTTGTTCATCAAGATTAAAGACAACAATTACTTCACCTCCAGAGAATAGTTATACTATAAGCAACCTTTATTAAATGTGATGTCATCACACAGCTGAGATTACTGACTCTGGTACATGGTAGGAAGTCTTCTGGAACGTTTCAATTGCAGAATGGATACCCAGGATATAGTTCTTCTACAGTGAATGTTGGCTAAAAAAAAAATCCAGGATGACCTAGAACAGGGGTCGGCAACCTGCGGCTCTTTCATCTCTGTGTCATAAATGATGAGTATTTAAGTAAAATGTATTTTATGTTAGTTTGTTAGTTTTTGAAATGTAATTCTAAATTTGAAGGTTATGGTGATCTTGTACAATCTAAATAAAGCATGTTTTTTGTCGCTATTAATATACGTCACCACGGCCAATGCCTGACACCCGCCAGTGAGCGATTTCTTTAATTTTTCGATCCAAGGTAGGCTAGCTATGGAGAATTCTAAAAAAAGAAAAGTGACTGAAGAAAAACAGAACGTTTAATGATACATGGGCAGATTCATTTGCTTTCACTGCTGACGAGACTGGTTTACCGGTATGCTTAATATGCAATGAGAAACTAGCAAACAACAAAAAGTCAAAAGTCGAAAGCCATTTCCAGAATAAACACGCAGCCTTTGCTCAAAAATATCCGGATGGAGATGAGAGAAAAAAAGCCATTTCGGAACTGATGCGGAAGGTTGATCTGAGCAAAAATCATTTCAAGAAGTGGATGATGACTGGAAAATCAACAACATATGCTAGTTTTGTTGCCGCTCAGGAAATAGTCAGGCACGGGAAGCAGTTTACAGATGGTGAATATATAAAAGAATCTTTCATTAAGATTTCAGAACATCTATTCACGGACTTTAAAAACAAGAGTGAAATTGTGCAGAAAATCAGGGATATGCCCCTCTCTGCAAAGACTGTCAAAGACAGAACCATAAAAATGGCAAAAGACATCAGAAGACAGTAAATTAAAGACATCAATTCAGCTGTAGCCTACTTGATTGCCTGTAACGAGTCTAAAGACAAAGGTGATATTGAACAAATAGCGCTGTTCTGCCGGTATGTAAACTCTGCCGGGCCACAGGAAGAAATGATTGAGTTGATACCTCTAAAAGGCCAAACACAGGGGGAGGGCATCTGTGAGGCTGTCTTGAATTGTTTAAGAGCCAAAGTAATAAAGACCACCCACCTGGTGTCAGTAGCTACTGATGGGGCACCAAGTATGACAGGAGCGCACAAGGAATTTGTGGCTTTACTGCAGAAGTCGCTGGACAGAAAGCTGCTGACTTTTCACTGCATCTTGCACCAAGAGGCACTGTGCGCTCAAACATTTCCTCCAGAATGCACAGAAGTAATGGATGTTGTCATTCAGATTGTCAATAAAATAATGGCAAAAGGTTTAAATCACCGTCAATTCCGTTTGTTACTGGATGAGCTGGAAAGCGCATATTCTGATCTCCTGCTGCACAACAAAGTTCGGTGGCTGTCAAGAGGGGAGGTGCTGAAACGCTTTGTTGCGTGTCTGAAAGAAGTGAAAACTTTCCTGGGGAGCAAAGGTCTCACCTTTCCTGAGCTGGAACAGCCAGAGTGCCTGTAAAAGTAGACATGGTAGACATGACAGCGCACCTGAACACAGCTCTTCAGGGGAAAGGACGCACAGCCCTGCACATGTTGGAGGATGTTTTGGCATTCGAGCGCAAGTTGACAGTGCTTGCCAGAGATTTACAGAAAGGCACATTGTCTCACTTCCCCAATTTGAGAGAGTTCAAGCAAGCTCATGACATGATAAATTCGGAGTATTTACATTCTGCAATCATCGCAATGCAAACATCGTTTGGGAAACGCTTCTGTGAGTTCAGAGAGGTAAAAAACACATTATCCTTCCCGGTCACTCCCCGAAGCATCGATCCATCCCTACTGAATACAACTGCATTGGCAGGTGTGAGTCAACCTGATCTTGAAATGGAACTGGCCGACATAGCCGACAAAGACATATGGGTGTCCAAGTTTAGACGCTTGACAGCAGACCTTGAAGATGTTGCCCGTCAGAAGGCCGTTCTTGCTCAGAATCACAAATGGAGTGTTATTGAAAACCTCCCCAAACCGGACAAACTTGTGTTCGAAACATGGAATGCTATCCCCGACATTTATGTAAACATTAAGAAGTATGCGCTGTCGATCTTTGGATTCACATATGTATGTGAGCAGGTGTTCTCCAACATGAACTTTATTAAAAACAAACATCACGCACGCCTCACAGATGACAGCTTGCGATCCTGTGTAAAGATGAAGGTGGCGTCATACAGCCCTGATGTGCAGACGCTGTGCGCTGAGGTCCAGGAGCAGAAATCCTATTAACCAAGTATGATAAATATTTTAATTGCCTATTATTTTACTTATATGCATATTTTTTCATTGTTCAGTGAAATAGTCCTTTTATTTTTCAGGTTGACAGCCAGCTGACGTTATTTTTGGTTTGCTGCTGGCGGACAATTTAAGTTCGGCGTTTTTCATAAATACAAGAAGGACTCAAATAGACATTGATTATTTTACTTAAAAGTAACCTTCAACCCAACGTCTTTTTTTCGGAGTTCAAAATGTTTTTGTTGCATGCAGAAATGTAATTTCGTTTTCTCTGCAGGAGTTCATCGATTTCATAAACGCAACACATTATAGTTTGTTTATACATAGCATAAAGGCAAAAGGCAAAAAAAACGTTGTATGCAGTGTTATTTCATTTTAAATGTCAAACGGGTTTTGTGGCTCCCAGTGTTTTCTTTTCTGTGGGAGACGGGTCCAAATGGCTATTTCAGTGGTAAAGGTTGCCGACCCCTGACCTAGAATTATTGGAAGACATCTCCATCTTTCCTTATCCCCAGTGATGCATAATATTACAGGAAACATTGTGGTACAGGTAGAAACATTTTAGAGGAGGGGGTTAAACACTCATTCTGCTCTGCCTCCATTCCAAGGCACAAGGCCATTAAGAGCAGATACTGAGAGACTGAGCTGCAAAGACAACTGCTTGGACTGACAAGCTATATGGCTTGCTGGAATAAGAGTACTGTTTTACAAACATTCTAACAAAAACTACATTTGCTTTCATGCAATTTCTCTTGATATCTCTCAGTGATATATTGCAAATGCATAGCTTTAGTTACCCCTTTTTTAAAGTTTAGTTTTAAATCCTACAGACACCTTTAGCCTTCTAGAAACAGAAGAGACTGCAGACACTGGTATCTGGAGCAACAAACACATTGCTGGAGAAACTCAGTGAGTAAAGCAGCATCTTCGGAGGCAAAGAGATAGCCACCATTTTAGAGACAAAATCCTGCATCAGGATTGAGAATGTTGAGGGAAGGTGGCCCTTATGTAGAAGTGAGAGTGAGGTATAAAGCAGAGACTGGTAGAAGATAGGTGGAACGAGATGATTGGTGTGGCAGATGGGCGGTGACAGACCAATGGGAGTCAGATGGGGGTGTGGGGAGACAAGCTGGTAGGTGATAGGCGGAATCAAGTAAGGGGGAGGGTATAGGAAAAGTGACCCAAAGAAGAAGTAACCCAGGTGGATAGGTGTGGGACAGTTGAAGTCAGGTTGGGGTGGGTAATGAGCAGAAATAACAAGGGGGCAGTGGGAGGATTGGAAAAGAACAAATGGAGAAAGAACTGGTGAGAGTGGAAAAGGAACGTGGGGGAGTGAGCTATATAACATTTTGAAAATTCAGTGTTCGTACCATTAGGTTGTGTGCTACCCAGGCAGGCTATGAGGCACTGAACTAACCTTTGACTTTCCAAGCAGTACAGAATCTCTCAAGCTAATTGTCAGATCCCTGGTAGCATTTCCCTTCATGTTCACTACAGTCAACCCAAGATTCACTGCCTAGAACTGATGTGGGTTAAACATAATTTTATAAAGCTGAAAAGATAAGTACAGTATATGGATCAGACAGAGAGATCATTGCAAAGGACATCCTAGTTACATCTGGATAGGTAGGGACAGAATCTAACAAAAATTATTCCATGCCATTATACAACAAAGGAGAGTCATACAACATTGGAGGAGGGTGACATCATTGATTATATAAAAAGATGCAGAATAGTTAACTGGATACAGAGGATGTTAATTGTAACTTTTGTTTTAGTTGTCCCATTTTCTTGTATGAAATACAATATTATAAAAACATCTGCATTGAGCCTCTGCACCAAAGTATGCACTGAAATAGATATAGAAAGTCGAAACTGAAATTAGTGTAATTGTGCTTCAGTACCTGATGCCCTCTGCTGGAAAAATAACAGATAACAACAAAGCATCATGAAGCAGAGTAAATGCAACGAGCATTCCAACAACAGCAAAATTATCTATAATAAATTCTTTATCTTTAAAAAATTCTTGAAATCAATGCTCTTTCCCACTTTCCAAACATTTAAGCAATACATTCAAAATTCAGGCTTAAATAGGTTATTTTGTATTTTTTATTTTATTGAGATACAGCGCAGAATAGGCCCTTCTGGCTCTTTGAGCCACACCGCTCGGCAATCTCCCGATCTAACCCTAGTCCAGTGATTCCCAGTGGAGTTGGCTACATATCCTAAGAGCAAGTTAGGGGAGAAAGAAGTCGTTGGGGGGGGTTCAAGATTCTTTGGGCGGAAGGGCAGTAAGCGGTGCCCTAACTTGAGGCATGAGACCTGACCAACCATGTCAGCTCGCTGCCGTCATCAATATCCAACATGTATTCCCAGCTTGTGTTAATTTTTTATTTTAATTGAGCCCCGTTATTGATGGATAAATACGCACAGTGTAACCTCTACGAGTCTGAAGGTGGTGAAGCCTTGAATTCTAATCCTGCCAAGAGACAGAAACTAGATAAAGTGCATCAGTACAATGTTGCATACCTGGAGTATGGTTTTATTCTGTTCCCATCAGATCAGCGAGGCCCCATGTGTCTTACTTATAATACTATACGATCTAATGAAGCCCTGAAATCATCAAGATTGCAGGAACACTTCCGTAAAAGACACCCTGAAAAGGCTACTTATGGTATTACTCTGTTCCAGAAGATGAAAGCAGCATTTGAAAAGTGTTGCACACTCAAGTCATTTGCCAAGAAAGATAAAAATGACTTTAATAGTGGTCTCATTGCTTCCTAACATTTCCAAAATGATAGCAAAGTGTGGAAAATCTCATACAATTGGTGAAAGATTAATAATACCTGCTGCATCAGAAGTGCTTAACACTGTTCTCAAAAAGGATATTAGAATTTTAAAATCAATTCTTCTGAGTGATAACTGTAGTTCATCATACCGTTGACATTGAGTATCAACAATGCACAGACATACAAACAACAGAATATGGTATACAACTGGATGAGTTAACTGTGCGAGACGACAAGGCATTGCTAATGGCATGTGTATGGTTTTTCAAAAATGGAAAAATTTATGAAAAGTATCTCTTTTGTAAAGAGTTAAAAACAAATATCAACAGAGAACCAATCTGCAACGAGCTCAAAATGTATACTGCGGATAGAAGTATTCAGATTAGGAACAAGATTTCTTGTGAAACAGATGGAACTGTGAACAGATGTGGCTGGTTTAGTGGCATTTATGAAAAAAGAAATTCCAAGTCTGTTTGCAATCCATTGTGTAATTCATCTCCAGTCAAAAACCTCAGCCAGCGACTTTTTTTCAAATATAAATCTTATAATATCTTTTATCAACAAAATTAAAGCTCATCCATTAAATTGCAGAATATTTTGCCAGTTATGCCAAGATAATAATGAAGAGTTTGAAGGCTTGCTTCTTCACACTGAAGTGCGCTAGCTATCAAAAGGCTGCTGCTTAAAATGTTTCTTTGGATTTTTTTTGACACGTTGAAATTTTGCTTAAAGTCCACAAGAGCTAGGAAACAAGACTGAACTTCTACGGGGAGATGTGGCATATCTAACTGATCTGTCTGACAAAATGGAGATCCTAAATATGAAACTGCAGGGTAAGAATTTCAACTTAATCCAAGCAAAAGGTGGAGAATCCACTTTTACCAGAAAATTGGAAATATATAAACAAAACACTGGGAGAAACATTCTCAGAGTTTCCTTGCATGGATAGTACGGCACTCTCTTTCACAGATGGTGATTTGCAAGAGTACTGGTTACACCTGCAGTCACTGAAGAAAGATTTTCAGAATTGATTCAATAATTTGAAGGATCTGAAAGTTCTGGATGGGGTTATTAAACCATCTCTTTTCAAGGTGGAAGTACAGGAAGAGAGTTTGGAAGGAGAAATTATTAAGTTTCAGAATGATGAAGAAGCAAAAATGCTTTTCAAAAAGGTCAGCTTTTGTGGTATGTGGCTACACGGTCAAACAAAGTTTTCTGGTATTTGGAGAAGAGCCAAACTGCTCTTCATTGCATTTCCACCCTCCTACCTTGTTGGAAGAGGCTTCAGTGCAGTGAACAACGTATTCGCAAAAAGACAGGAACCACGAAGAAGTTGTTGCGTGTGGGGACTTAAGGCTTTTGCTGTCACACAACTTGAGCCAGATCTTGCTAAGAACCAACAAGCTCAAGGATCACAGTGATATCTAAGCTGCAGTACAGCATACAGGTACCATGTAATCCAGGTTTAAAGACAAATACAAATTTAAAGCAGAATAATTTTGCCTGTGTTAGCATATGGTAGGCATGTTTTCACATTATGGGGCTGTCGGGAAGTATAAAGGTGGTTTAGGACGGCATTGGCAAGTATGAAAGTACTTTCGGAGGGGGGAGGTGGCTTTGGGCTAAAATAGTTTGGGAAACACTGATCTAGCCTAATCATGGCACAATTTACAATGACCAATTAAACTACCAACTGATACGTCTTTGGACTGAGGGAGGAAACCGGAACACCCGGAGAAAACCCTCATGGTCATAGGGAGAATGTACAAACTCCTTATAGACAGCAGCAGGAATTAAACCCAGATTGCTGGAGCTGTAAAGCATTATGCTAACCACTATGCTCCCGTGTCACCCCAAATATTCTAGATATTTTGTGTGTAATCAGATAATTCCATTAGTTTAATACTTATAGTCTTTGTAACTCTTGTACAGGGGATCTCAACCTTTTTTATGCCATGGACACCTACCATTAACAGAGAGGTCAGAGAACCCAGGTTATGAATACCCGCTCTGGTATGTACAGGATGAAAATAAAATACAAGTTGATTTCTTTTTTAAATCTACAGTACTTGTCAAGCATTGTTCAGGTTTAATAATCTGTGTTAGGAAATCCATCTGAATTAGGCAATGAATTAAACAACACTGAACAAATGGAGATTGTTTCTGATACCAGACAAAATGTCTGCAGATAGAATGATTTGGATTTAATGTGCCTTCAAATAAAATGCACAAGACCAGCATATCTAGAGAATGCTTCTGAAAGGCACAGTATAGAAGGCCAAAAGTATAGACCCTAATTTGTTATGTTTATTATCTACTTTCTAGATGAAAAATTTCTTCAAATCCTTTTTCAATCTGCTAATACGGCAGAGCAGCAGTGGCTGGAGTTTATGCGAGAAGAGAGGAAGGTGTAAGACAGATATATTCCAAAAAGAAGAAATTTTTGAATGGAAAAAGGATGCAACCGTGGCTAACAAGAAAAGTCAAAGCCAAACTAAAAGCAAAGGAGAGGGCATACAAGGAAGCAAAAATTAGTGGAAAGACGGAGGATTGGGAAGTTTTTAAAAGCTTACAAAAGGAAATTAAGAGGGAAAAGATGAACTATGAAAGGAAGCTAGCAAATTATTATCAAAAAGGATACTAAAAGCTTTTTCAAGTATATAAGGAGTAAAAGATAGGTGAGAGTAGATATCGGATTGATAGAAAATGATGCTGGAGAAATTGTAATGGGAGATAAGGAGAAGGCAGAGGAACTGAACGAGAATTTTGCATCAGACTTCACAGAGGAAGATATCAGCAAATTAGTGGCCACTCAGGGAAGAGAAGTGTGCGCAGTCACAATTACGACAGAGAAAGTACTCAGGAAGCTGAATAGTCTAAGGGTAGATAAATCTCCCGAACCAGATGGAATGCACCCTCCTGTTCTGAAGGAAGTAGCTGTGGCATTAGCAATGATTTTTCAAAAGTCAATAGATTCTGGCATGGTTCCAGAGGACTGCAAGATTGCAAATGTCACTCAGCTATTTAAGAAGTGGGCAAGGAAGCAAAAAGGAAATTATAGACCTGTTAGCTTGACATCAGTGGTTGGGAAATTGTTGGAGTCGATTGTCAAGGATGAGGTTATGGAGTACCTGGAGACATATGACAAGATAGGCAGAACTCAGCATGGTTTCTTTAAAGGAAAATCCTGTCTGACAAAACTATTGCAATTTTTTGAGGAAATTACAAGTAGGCTAGACAAGGGAGATGCAGTGGATGTTGTGTTATTTGGATTTTTAGAAGGCCTTTGAAAAGGTGCCACACATGAGGCTGCTAAACAAGAGCCCGTGGAATTATGGGAAAGTTACATACATGGATAGAACGTTGGCTAATTGGCAGGAAATAATGGGAATAAAGGGATCCCATTCTGGTTGGCTACTGGTGGTGTTCCACAGGGGTCTGTGTTGGGGCCACTTCTTTTTATATTGTATACCAACAATTTGGATTATGGAATAGATGGCTTTGTGGCTAAGTTTGCTGATGATACAAAGATTGGTGGAGGGTCAACAGTGCTGAGGAAACAGAGTCTGCAGACAGCAAACACGAGGAAATCTGCAGATGCTGGAAATTCAAACAACAACAACACACACAAAATGCTGTTGGAACACAGCAGGCTAGGCAGCATCTAAAGGGAGAAGCGCTGTCGACGTTTCAGCTGAGACCCTTTGGTTAGTCCTGACAAAGGGTCTCGGCCTGAAACGTCGACAGCACTTCTCCCTATAGTTGCTACCTAGCCTGCTGTGTTCCACCAGCATTTTGTGTGTGCTGTAGTCTGCAGACAGACTTGGATAGGTTGGGAGAATGAGCAAAGAAGTGGCAAATGAAATACAATGTTGTGAAGTGTATGGTCATGCACTTTGGTAGAAGAAATAAACAGGCAGACTATTATTTAAATGGGGAGAGAATTCAAAGTTCTGAGATGCAACAGGACTTGGGAGTCCCCGTGCAAGATACCCTTAAGGTTAACCTCCAGGTTGAGTCGGTGGTGAAGAAGGTGAATGCAATGTTGGCATTCATTTCTAGAGGAATAGAGTATAGGAGCAGAGTTGTGATGTTGAGGCTCTATAAGGCACTGGTAAGACCTCACTTGGAGTACTGTGTGCAGTTTTGGGCTCCTTATTTAAGAAAGGATGTGCTGACGTTGGGAGAGGGTTCAGAGAAGATTTATTAGAATGATTCCAGGAATGAGAGGGTTAACATATGAGGAAAGTTTGACTGCTCTTGGACTGTACTCCTTGTAGTTTAGAAGAATGAGGGGGGACCTCATTGAAACATTTCGAATATTGAAAGTCATGGACAGAGTGAATGTGACAAAGTTGTTTTCCATGGTGGGGGAGTCTAGTACGAGAGGACATGACTTAAGGATTGAAGGGAGCCCATTCAGAACAGAGATACAAAGAAATTTTTTTAGCCAGAGGGTGGTGAATCTGTGGAATTTGTTGCCACGGGCGGCAGTGGAGGTCAAGTTATTAGGAGTGTTTAAAGTAGAGAGTGATAGTTATCTGAGTAGCCAGGGCATCAAGGGTTATGGTGAGAAGGTGGGGGAATGAGACTAAATGGAAGAACGGATCAGCTCATAATAAAATGGCGGAGCAGACTCGATGGGCTGAATGGCAGACTTCTGCTCCTTTGTCTTATGGTCTTTGGCAATCCTTGGATACATGCATCAAGGTTCTTCTGTTCTTGTGTGTTTCAGATCTAATCTGTTGGTTGCTCAATAGCTTAGCTCTGTTTATTTGCTGATTTACTTTGTCTGATGTTGGAGCTTCATCAATTGAGCATATTATGTTTTGGTACTATTGGTGCTGCTCCCTTTTGCGCACCTCATTGATCCAGGGTTGATCCTTTGGCTTAACTGCATACTGGGAGATGCACCAGGCCATTTTGTAGTGATAAGATTTGTGTGTTACTGATGCCCAGCTTTGAGCTGCCAGATGGAGGTTATTATCAGGACTTAGTGCCCACAAGAACCTTGTGGTCACTTATACTCACGCTTTCATGGAAGTGAAATTGACACAGATGGATTGGTGAGAACAAGGTCAAGTAGGTATATTGCTTGCATTAGTTTGCCTTCCACCAGCTGCAGACTTAATTCAGCAGCTACAGCTTCCAATACTTGGCCAGTTCAGTTGGTGGCAGTGTTACTAAAAACTCTTGGTGTTGCTTACTCAAGTTCACCAGCTAGAGTACATTCTGTGCCCCTGCCACTTTCAGTGCTGTTTCAACATGCTGTTCAACGTACAGAACTATCGACTTAACAGTCAAGGGAGGATGGCAGGAAGTATTCAGGAGCGTCCTTTGCCCATGATTGACCTGCTAGGTTAATTTGTATCATTCATGCTTACTGCTTTTAAATGGCAGAACTGGTAATTATAGGGTAGACCTAAATGGAAAGTAAGGTGCAAAAAAAAATCTTAATCATATTTCTGCTCATTTCTGATTGTGTTTAGTAGACCCAAGGTTGAATAGGCCTATTTATAGTTCCACCTTTTCATTGTCAGATAAATTCAAATTAGGACACTAGGATAGGTTAACTTAGGCAACTTCAAATTTCTTAAAATTAAATTTAACACTGAAACAAACATTTGAATTTTATCAAAAAGTTTCGATATACACTTAGTGGCCACTTTATTAGGTACACCAGTATATCTGCTCGCTAATGCAAATATACAACATTAGACATTTCATAGATGCTGTCTGACCTGCTGAGTTCCTCCAGTATTGTGTGTGTTGCTCTGGATTTCCAGCATCTGCAGACTATCTTGTGTTTAAATCAACAGTAACATATCCTATCAATTCTGTATTATTGTGCACATTTAGTTATTACACTACCTTCATTTAATAAAAATGAAAAAATAACATCCTCAGGCTAGCTTATTCCATTTTTTCTGAGCTTTGTCATGTCAATTTATTGATACATTTGGATTAAACATGAAGGACATACCTTTTTATTAAGAAATGCCACCAAATGTGAACCAGCAGAAAGAATAAATACTTGTGATATTCCAAGACCTTTATTTCAGATTTTAACAAATAGGTCAACTAACTTGAAAATCATACTAACTTCTGCTTGGCTCCATATTGATTCTACTTTCAATTAATTTAATTTCACATACACCATCTGACATTGGAAAGTACTGTACTTATTTTACAAACTTACTGTTTGAAAAATTATTCTACAGTTACGGAGTTTATGAGATCCATTTGCAGAATGTCTATTAAATTGTTTAATTGAATTTCTCTTCCAACTTCTTAAAAGCTGTGGGAATAGGTCAGCTCATGAGAAATTTATGAAAGTGAAATTTCTCAGGGGAAAAGATGACATGGTTAGTTATGCAAAAGTAACTTTAAGGAAGAACAAAAGCTTTGAAAATGACTGACTCAGCTTCAGCTGGAGCGTAGTGATCAATTCTAAGCACAGCACTTTGGAAAGGAAGGCAAGGCCTTGGAGATGGCGCTGAACTCATTTTCTATAGACATGCTAAAGATAAAAGGTTAAAATAAACTAGGATTTTTCTTAAAATGTAACAAATAATGTGAAGGGTTTTGATGAATAAATAACAAAAAAAAAGGTTGCCTCTGGAAGGATAACTAAAGATAACAATAATATTATAACATTAGGTACTTGTGATCCAGACGGTAAAGCCTAGTTGGAACGAAACATGTGTAGAAAAATAACACTGACAAGCAACTGATACCAGTAATACAATATTGTTGCTAATACAAGGGAAGACAATTCTCTGCCTCTGACAGTATTCACAATGCAATTTTTCCAAGGGGTTAAACAAGGGCCCTTTTCCTGATGACTATCCCAAGAATACCAATGAAAGCTTTAAAATGTTCAATAATGATGAAATGACAAAATGCAAGAGTAGAACGCGGCTACTATGTTGTTAATTATTGTTATTAATGATTTTAATATCATTGCTTCTTGGATCAAGAACAAAACTGACAGAAGTGGGTCAACTCTTTTCCTAAGAAGTTATGGATATATGCAGATGCCTGATCACTTGCTGCCTGCCTTTGTCAACATATTTCTCTTACAGGTCATGCAAAAGATTATATTTTGACAAATTGTCATTCAAATTTTAACTGTAAATAATACCTAGCCACAGAGCCTACTTTGGCCCACCTTGACAGAGACTGCCATATGATTTTTGCAGCAATTCTGCTTTTATCTCCCCACTATCGCCCAACAAAACACACTTTCCGATTGAAACTGTTTTGGAACAGATGCCAAGTAACCCAACTCCAGTCATCTGATGCATGTTTCTTGTTAATTCACAGTTCATTGTGTAATACCATCTGTTAATTTAGTGCTTCAGATAATTATGCAGGAAGATTGAATCAGGTAGACCTATAACTGCATTCAGCTGCTATTCATAAATTTTGTCCCAGGATGTGAATATATAGTCAATATTAAACTATCCCTTTTAAAACTTTAGCAACACACTAGCAATTGTGTATCTAAAATATTAGTGAACTCAAAATACTTTCCTGAAAGCATTTTCTTATTACAGGTCAAGCACTCAGTAACAAACAATGAGCTCAGTTATTTAGAGCAACAGTGAAAATTTAAGTTCAAAGTTTGAAAGACTATTTGGGTAGGGCCCACTATACTAGAATCAACTGTACAGTGAGCAGAATTCTCAAGTAATCAGTGTGCAGTTAGCAAATCCTTCATTAGTCTCCTCTAGACTCTCCCTAGTGCAGGAATTCCCAACTTGGGATCCACAGATCCCTGTTAATAGTAGTGGTTCATGGCATTAAAAAAAAGATTGCAAACCCCTGCAAGTGCAAATCTCATCTTTCCTGTAAAATGGCCAATAATTATTCATTCAGTTTAATCTGGGTGCTGCCAGCATTTATTACACATCCACAAGTTTCCTTGAAAAGATTTTGGTGTAACACCTTCCTTAGGTGCTACAGTCCTTTTGCTGTAAGTACTTCCTTCAACCTCAAGGCCTGATATTACCAAATCAAATGGTGTGGGACTGAAAGGGACTTCCCATGTATCTGTTGCCCTTATTCTTCCTGGTGGTAGTGCTCACCATTTTGGAAGGGGCCTAGAATTGCTGGAGTGCACTTTATAGAGGACACACAGAGTAACCATGATGTGTCTGTAGCAGAGGAAATGTTAAAGGTAATAGATGGTTTGCAAATTGTTTGAACTGCATTTGAACACACAGGCAACTGGGAAGTATTCAATCATACTCCTTATCGAGCAACAGTCTGAGGGTTTAATTTTAACCAATCTTCTTTTAAAATAGAGCAATTAACATGTTAATAATGCATTCATGTGTTTATATTACTTGCATGTATTAACAATGATAAATTGAAAGCTCTTTTTTAAAACAAAACAGAGCATCAGATTAATTTTTATTTCAGAATTAGAATCAGGTTTAACATCACTGGTTTATGCTGTGAAATTAGTTGTTTTGCGGCAACAGTACATTGCAATACATAATAATAAAAGTTATAAATTACTACACACACACACCCAAGATACGGACAACTCATACTTATGAACTGAGGAAGGAGAACGCCGTCTGCCATTTTAAGTTCTTGCCGTTGACACTGTGTTGAGTGTGTAACTTTGTATTTGGCTTAAGTCTTTCTTAGCATGATTCACCCTGACCCCCCCCCCCGTTCCAGTCGGCTGGTGGTGCAGTGAGATCAGCACCGGGCTGGAGAACGGAGGTTCCTGAGTTTGATCCAGTGACAGACCGCTCCCGTGCCGGGTTGATGTCAAGCTTGCAACTCAACATTGTAAAAAAACCACTGCCACCTCCAGTTTCAATTCCCACATGGAATATTGCGGAGGATCAAATACCCAAACCCAGCACAGCCCCCACTTGTCCCATTTAACCTGTCTCAGTGCGGTGGACTTTAGGACCTAGAGAATTCAGTGCGGTGGTCCTGAGGACCCAGCGGACCTTGGGAGCCGGCGCAGCTCAGGACCTGCCGCCCGTAGTATTTCTGTTCCGTTGATGAGGAGTGATCGCGATTGAAAATAAAGTGGAAATAATAAAGCGATCGGAAAGAGGTGAAACGCTATTGGTCATAAGAAAAGCGTTAGGCTACTGTCGGTCAACGATCGGAACAATTTTAAAGAGAATAATGGAGCATGTGAAAGGCCCTTCCCCGATGAGAGCTACAACCATTACTAAGCAACGCAGTGGTTTCATTATTGGAATACATACATTTCTTAAGTGTTTTATATGCATAGAAAGGTAAAATATATACTATATACCAAGACAAATGTTTGACTGATGCTAAATAATACCGGGTGTACTTGTTCCGACTTAGGTACAAATCCGTCTTAAATTCAGACTCAGGAATGGAACTCGTTTGTAACCCAGGGACTTCCTGTATATAAAATTTTAAATTAATTTAATTAAGTTGCGCAAAAAAAGAGGAATGAAAAAATTCTGAGGTAGTGTTCATGGGTTCATCGTCCATTCAGGAATTTGATGGCAGAGGGGAAGAAGCTGTTCCTGAAACGTTCAGTGTGTGTCTTCGAGCTCCTGCAGCTCCTTGATGGTAGCAATCAGAGAAGGGCACGTCCTGGATGATTGAGGGCCTTAATGATGGATGCCATCTTTTTGAGGCATTGCCTTTCAAAGGTGTCCTGGATGCTGGGGAGGCTAGAGCCCATAATGAAGCTGGCAGAGTTCACATCATACCACAGCCTTTTCTGATCCTGTGCAGTGGCCCCTCCATACCAGGCAGTGATGCAACCAATTAGAATGATCTCCACAGTACTTCTGTGGAAATTTGCAAATGTAATTGTATCAATATGCTGTGCCTATGATAAACCCTCAGAAATACTGATACCTAGGTACTTGAAACAGTTCACCCTTTCCACTTGCGATCCCTCGATGAGGACTGGTGTGCATTCCCTTGACTTACCCCTCCACAATCAATTTTTTTGATTTCACTGACATCAAGTGCAAGGTTGTTGCTGAGACACCACTCAACCAGCCAATCTATCTTGCTCCTGTACACTTCCTCATCACCACCTGAAATTCTGCTGACAATAGTTGTGTCGTTAGGTTAAATTGTGCATTTAACGCGGTGAGCTTAGTTACAATTAGCATTCCAAATAGTGGGAATGCAGCATCCAGGAAGTCGTAAGATGTGTTTAGCCTTCGAAGCACATGACTGAATATATTAAAAGAAATCACCATAGTATTGCAATGAATGGCTTCAAAATTGCACAAGACTAATAAGAAAGAACAATATTAAAAACTCAGAGAGAGGGAGGAAGTTCTACTGTTTGTAGGAACGAACATGTGCATATCATACTCTTAAATGAACAATACAATTGGAGCTTGAAGGTACAGAGCAGCTTTCATAAAGATGGGTGTTCATAACCCAGAGACTGCCTATTGTGTGATTTTATTGTTTTTCCCTAAGTTTTCTCCAAGTTAATTTCATTCACATTAATTATGTGTTTAACTGACAGCCATTTGAATGATATAGGACAGTGTACAGCAGAAATCATACCATGAGAAGCTAAAACTTCCCCTCCAGCCCAAAAAAACAGCTGCCAAGGAGGCAACCACTCAGCATGAATAAAAAAAATGAGCTGGAAGGGTGATCAAAACAGAAGTACAGTAGTAGATAGGTTATTCAACCCAACTGTCTGTACGCAATAAGTTCACCAATCCTATTCTAACCCTAATATACCAAACAACACCAGAGCAATACTTTTCCCCATTGTCTTTGAGAGCAACGGAGAGTATTCCAAGATTGAAACTAGAGGTAACAGATAAAAATGCAAAAGATTCCACGTTGTTCAAAATCTGAATATGGAACCCTTGGTTGTACTGCATGCAGAGGTCATGTGCATGAAAGTAACTTCAATGCCAATGTCACCAAAGTTCTTGCAGCAATCTGACAGGACATCCAGCTTCCCCATTCAATTGGTAGTATTGGGAACCTGAACAACTGCCAGTGGATGCTGAACCTAAATGCAGTTTTATACAGCAGAATTAAATCTATTGGGCAAGCCCACTTAAGTACAGCAATTAACAGCCACTATGAAACATTAATATCAATCCCATCTCAGCTGGATCAGGCAGACACTGTGCAAATCTCTAAAGGCACATTGGTGCAGCTGGTGGAGCTACCCTTCATAACACCAGAGAGCCAGGTTCCATCTTGTCATTGATCGCTGTATGCATGGAGTTTCACAATCTCTGTGATGACGCTTCTGCTTAATACCACATCTCAAAAATGTAAAATTAGTAGGCTTTATAAGGCATTGGGCAGAACACATTTGGAGCACTGTTGCCCATTATCTAAGAAAAGATTTGCTGGCGTTGGAGAGGGTCCAGATGAAGTTCATGAGAATGATTGTGGAATGAAAGGGTTAATGTGTGAGGTGGGTTTGATGGTTCTAGGCCTGTATTTGCTGGAGTTTAGGAGAATGGGGGTGGGGGAATCTCATTGAAACTATTGAACATTGAAAGGCCTAGACAGAGTGGATGTAGAGAGAATGTTTCCTATAGTGGGTGAGTCTACGACCAGAAGCACAGCTTCCGAAAAAGGATGCTCATTCAGAACAAAGATAAAAAGTAATTTCTTTAGCCAGAGAGTGATGAATCTATGGAATTCATTGCCACAAACAGCTGCGGAGGTCTAGTCATTGAGCATATTTAAAATGGAGGCTGACAAATTCTTGATTAGTCAGGACATCAAAGGTTACAAGGGAGAAGACAGGAGAATAGGTGAAGAGCAATAATAAATCAACCATAATGGAGTGGTGGAGCAAACTCAGTGGGCTGAACGGCCTAATGCTGCTCCTTTGTCTTATGATCTATAGGAGGTACTTAATAAGGTGGCCACTGAGTGCATGTGTAAGCGAGTGGTAGAGCAGGTTAGAGTTGATAAAAACATGGGGTAAACAAAGTGAAATAGATTAGTCACAAACGAAAATCTGTAGACGCTGGAAATCCAAGCAACACACACAAAATGCTGGAGGAACTCATCGTCAGTCAACAGTCAACGTTTCAGACTGAGGCCCTTTATTGGGACTTCAGGTGTGTTGCTTGAAATGGATTAATGAAGGAATGGTCTACATGGGTAGTTGATGGTTGTCAAGGACTCAGTGGGCCAGGCAGCCATTTCTGTGTGGGTTCTTTCGGAGATTGTAATGTGCTATCTAAAGCACTCAACAGGATCAACTATTTTCAACACGAAATGCAATTCTGCTTTGTTTTTCAGTGAATCTGCTATTATCATGTAACTGAGTATTATTAAATTATCCAAAAGAACTGAAAGTCTAAAATAAAAAGTGAAGTCATTGTTCTTGTGAATAAGCTTTAAACACATCAATTGAGATGTAGCAAATCTGATTGCTTTCAGTAATCCAGTTCCTTTTTTAAAAATTCTATCAACACCTGCTCAGAGAATATCCTATGATTGTTGAATACATTTATCTGGAAAGTAGCTGAGCCATACAGCCTGGGAACTACTAAATTCATCCCTGATGGATATAGATTTGTGGATGCCAATTGAAGATATTAAATCATAACAGCGAGGCCCCAGTAATCAAATAAAATGCTAGAACAACCCAGGAAAGGCCAATATTGAATGTGGAGAGGATGTTTCCAATAGTGGAGGAGTCTAGGACCAGAGGGCACAGCCTTGGAATAGAGGGATGTTCCTTTAGAACAGGGATGAGTAGGAATTTCTTTAGCCAGAGGGTGGTGAATCTGTGGAATTCATTGCTACAGGTTGCTGTGGTGCCAAGCCATTGGGTATATAAAGCAGAGGTCAGTAGATTCTTGATTTGTAAGTGCATCAAAGTTTACAGGGAGAAGGCAGAAGAATGGGGTTGAGAGATAATAAATCAGCCATGATGGAATAGCAAAGCATACTTGATGGGCTGAATGGCCTAATTCTGCTTCTATGACTCATGGTCTTATGAAAACTCACATATGGACAAGCTTGCACTTGGCCAGGCAAATGAAAGAAACTGAATTCAGAGATCTCAGCAACCCTCCAGAAATGAATGGAGGAAAATATCAATGGAAAAAAAAATGTGTTGAATCTGTGAGCTGGAAATCTCTTTCCACTCTTAAGCATTATTTAATGCATCACTGGATCCAGGTGTACAGCATGCTCTCCTCAGAGCAATACATCCCACAGTTTCAAATGGATTGTCACAGGGGGCTTGTCAAAGCTTCTGAGAGAAATATCCAAATAAGGATTTGGTAACTGATCAAGTTTGAAACTGACCTATAATCCGAAAGAGAATCTGTTACATAAATCACAACCAACAATGTGATTTGGTATGATATAACAGAATTTTAAAGGTACTATAAATAATAATCTGGTCTAACATGTCCCAATATCAAATTAAATTTAACTGGGAAATTCAAGCATCATATTACTTATTATTAAATTTAACTGGGAAGTTCAAGCAATCATATTACATTATTAAACTTTGCCATGGACAGTCCCAAGCCCAGTTGTGAAAGGAATGAGAGGGGCATGGGGCCACTAACCCTATCCCATAAAAACCCAGAGCTACAGAAACACCAGCAGAAGCTCCAAAGACCTTATCCCGGGGAGAGGAAGGATCCTCACCGAGAAGATGTATGAAGTCATGTGGTGAAAGCGGAAGTCACCGGGCTGATCAACTTGCAGCCCAGGATAGAGGACTCAGGCGAGCTGTTGTCAGCAGCCTATGCCCCAGTAGGGGAAGAAGACATATGGAAAGGAAGGGGTTAGATAAAATTAATGAGTCCCAATAATGATGGCAAATAAAGAAATCGCAAAAGAAAATTACACAAGTATTTTGTGTCAGTCTTGATAGTAAATGATGCTTCACGAACAATTCAAATAATATTTTAGCACCAACTCGTTTAGGTGGAGAGTGACACAAATCCTTTATGTCCTTTGTGTAACTTGGGAAAATGTGTTAAAAATGATTCATTAGAACTTTCTACTTGATACCAAGAAAATGTTGCTGAATATAGTCAGAAATATAACTCCTTGTTGATCAATAACATACAGAAACATGAGCAATGATAAACAATCAACATGCATTAACTTAAATTAAATATTCGACAATTAAGTCATCAAATAATCCCAAGACAGGGCTCTTTTTGATGTGTATCACAAGTCAGACCTATATGTAATGGGATGGAGATTTTAAAATGCTTACCTTCCAAATGCTTTTTTGCATATCGAATTTTTAAAAATCAGTTCTTTCTTAGCAAATACAAATAGTTGGAATTTTTGACGATCTAACAATAATTCACTTAACTACAATTTGCAGAAGTGCAATGTTTTCCTGAAACAAAATCTGCAAATGGCTCTTTCAACAGGAATTAAATAAATCAGTTTCAGCAACTTCAACCAAAGGTCTCCATGTCAGTCAGCCAAGAGCTAAAATATTAATTAAACAAATTTACTGCTATTAGTACAACAAATAATTTACAGAAGCATAGAAATTAGGGACAAGAGCCAGTCATTTGAGACTGCTCCACAATTTAATATGATCACATCTATCTATCCACTTCAGTGTATTCGTCTGTCTTTTATCTCATTGCTGTGACTGTGATCAAACTTACCGGAGAGACACTGAAGCTGATGATATGGAAGTCTTTATTCATCACAACAAGCAAGCATTGTACCACCACTATGTTGTAATATTCTCCCTCATTGGTGCAGTAAAGGTGAAAGGGGTGAGCCACATTGGGTAACCCTATTCCAGTTGCAGAGACCACAGCTTTCTTGATATCTGTGAAAGCCTTTCCTCATTGCTGGCATTCCCACTAGTTGTCCATGTTTTATCAGTTCACCCCAGGAGTCATACTGTCCCAAGTATTTCTCGGGCATGTAACTTTAACCAATACGTATGTGTCTTTGGGGCACACCTGGTGGATTCTGATCATTTCTTCTAATGCTAAAATTCTGCATTGCCACACACAACTCTAAGTGAAAGCAGTTTGAATAGAACGCTCTGCTCTTTTCCGGGTAGAAAGGCTTGTAGATGGTGGTGATGAGTGTAATCACCGAGTTTCTGAGCCTGGTGTCTATAGGTGCCATTCCAACAGACAGTACTGAATATAGCCTCTCCTATTTGTGGGCACTTTCCCACTTGTCAGCTTCCTGGTTCAGTGCTTCCCAATTTGCCCCATCATTTTCTTCAGCAGTTATTTCCATGGATGCTGCCCAGTGAGCACCCACTGGCTGGTCTCACCACATGTACCTCTCAGTCTGTCCAGATCCCTGACTAATTCATTCTTGTACTATTCTAATTATTCTGCCTGTTTTCACCCATGTCTCTCTCTCTCTCTCCCCCCCCCCCCCCCACCCCCCGAGCATTCTAAATGTTCCTTCAAGCTGTCCAGCTCTGGCTCACTCTTTCCTGCATTCATCCCTTTCCTTCTGTAGCTCTACTATTTGGCCACTCTGTGATTCATGACATTTTGTCTCTCTTGCAAGTATAGTCGGCTCTCCTTATCCGCGGGTTCTACATGCGCGGATTCAACCAACTGCGGATCGGGAAAACCCAGAAATTGGGCATTGTTCGCTCCGAGTCTTGTCCGTTCACTACTTGCATTGTGAGCGAGAGGAAGGAGTTGAAAGCTAGTAAGGGATGGCTGGCTAGCTATGTAAAATGTTACAGCCTCAAGAACTTAAAAGATCACAGGAAAATTGGGATCAGCTGACGCTGAGGCAGCATCAGTGTTCCCAGAACAGCTACGATGGTTGCGTCTGTACTGAACATGTACAAACTTTTTTTTTCTTGTCATTATTCCCTAAACAATACAGTATAACAACTATTTACATAGCATTTACATTGTTTTAGGTATTATAAGTAATCTAGAAACGATTTAAAGTATACGGAAGGATGTGCATAGGTTATATGAAAATACTACGCCATTTTATCTAAGGGACTTGAGCATCCGCGGGGAGTCCCAGAACCAATCCCCCGCGGATAAGGAGGGCTGACTGTATACATGACATAGGGTGGCTGTTTTTAAAAAAATTTCATCGCATTGTTGATTGGCTTTTCCAACACTGCTAGTGTGTTCCTCCAGGCCCCAGATCTTAACCCATCCAGATTTGTCCATTCCCTGTTCAACCTTCTTAAGATGGTCATGCACTTTGGCAGAAAGAATAAAGCTGTGGACTATTTTGTAAATAGGGAGAAAATTCAAAAAATCAGGGGTGTAAAGGGATAAGGGAAAACACATGCAGGATTCCTTTTCGAGAGGGTTCAAATACAGTAATACAAAAGCAAGGATGTAACGCTGAGGATTATAAGACATTGGTCAGACCACACTTAGAGCATTGTGAGCAGTCTTGGACCTCTTATCTAAGAAAGGATGTACTGGCATTTGAAAGAGTCCAGAGGTTGTTTGTGAGAATGATCCCAGGAATGAAAGGGTTAGCATATGAGGAGCATTTGATTGCTCTGGGCCTGTACTTGCTACAGTTTCAAAACAAATGAGAGGGGATTTCATTGAAACCTACTGAATATTGAAAGGCCTGGACAGAGTGGATGTGGAGAAGATGATTCCTATAGTAGGGGAGTTTAGGACCAGAGGGCACAGCCTCAGGACTAAGGGGCAACCATTTAGAACAGAGATGAAGAAATTTTTCTATAGCCAGAGGGTGGTGAATCTGTAGAATTCTTTGCCACAGACGGGTGTTCGCAGACCGAGCCAAGGGTATATTTAAGTCGGAGGTCGACAGGTCCTTGATTAGACAGGGCATCAAAGGTTACAGATAGAAGGCAGGAGATTGGGGTTGAGAGGGATAATAAATCAGCCATGATGGAATGAGTGGAGCAGACTCAATAAGCTGTATGGCCTAATTCTGCTTCTTAGTCTTGCGGTCTGAGTTTATGTTGTCGGGGTGTCTCTGAGTACACAAATATCATAAGTCCACAAAAACAATTGATTGTGACCATGTTTGATAAGCTAAGTAATAACATCCATCTCGTCTGCCATCTTGAACTCAAGTCACAATGGCGCAAATAATTTAGACATGTTACCTGATTAGATGCAAGCCAATTAACATAGTCCCACTGTCCTAATGTTTGGCTCTCGCATATGCAATCTCTTGGTCTGTGGAGTAGCCTGTCCTATTAACTTCTATTTACTGCTTAGAATTTTCAAAAACTAAAGGCTAATTGCAAGCTTCCTGAATTTATTTACATTTACAATAAGAACTGAAGCCTTGTTCTTGTTTGAATTAATATCTGCTTTATTGAATAACTCCAGAATACTTGCTAACACCCAAGTTCCTCGACTGCTTTAGCATTAAAAAATTCTACCTATTTCTTGAATATATTTAATGACGTGGAATCTGTCACTCTAATGGATCCCACAAGTTCATCTCTCAGGGTGATGACCATAGAATCTGGATTCAGAACTGCATGAAATAATAGTTACAGGAGACTATTCAGCCCATTGAGTCTATGCCAACTCCCAGCAGTCAATCTTGTCAATCTTTTTCTCCAACCGTATAAATTATTTTCATTCAAATGTATTCTTCACATCCCCCTCATGCTATTTGAATCTTAAATCTATGTCCTATGATTATATGCTTCATAAAAAAATTACCTTCTGCTGAATATCTCCATTAAGTTTCATTTTAACCTTCTTTGCTCTAGCTTCTATACTGTAACCTTACAACTGAAATCCCTCCCTTCTGGTACCACTCTGATAAATATATTTTCTCAGTCTCTCCAGGACAAAGGAATAGTTTCAGAAAAAGTGGTTAGCCACTTAGACAGAGATGAAGTGGAACTTCTTCTTTTAGAAGGTGATGAATTACTGAATTTCTCAACACTAAAATTCTGTGGCAGCTGAGATATTGAGCTGCATGTAAGGGTTAGATAATTGTCTGGACTTCAGTGGCACATAGGGTTACAGCAACAGGTGAGGGATGGATCTGATGTCAAGATGATATCAACCATGAGCATGCCAGGGCTGACAGGCTTCAGGTCTCCTATTTAACTCCTACTCATCATGACTTTCACATCATTCTTAAAGTTAGATGACCAGAAATGGACTCTGGCTGGAGTTTAATCTGTGTTTTATATAGTTTAAAATAACTTTGCTGCTCTTCTAATCTATATATCTAGTTGAAAACACTAGGATCCTACCCTTTTAGAAAACTTATTACATGTACATTAAAGTGTGAATGTTTCTTTACATGCTTTAGTCCATATCACCTCTCAGTTTATTGCCAAATTCTATCACAGAATTTCTCAATATTAAATTCCATTTGTCAACAGTCTGCCCATTTAATTGGTTTCTCTGCATCTTCCTGCAGCCTAATGACTCTGCTCCTCCCCATTTAGCACACTTCCAAGCTATGGAACATCTGCAAATTTAAGAAAATTTTACCTTCCTCAATAAAAATTGCTTATTCACACTATATCCCTGGGGAACATGTATACCATTTTCCAGTCTGAAAAACAAATACTCTACTTTCTGCCTTCAAACCAAATTCTTCAAAGCTGCTATCTTTTAATTCTACGTGTCTCAATCTTGCTAACCAGCTCTTAGCATGGAAATTTACCAAATTCCTTTAGAAAAATCTTGTAGACAATACTTACCCCATTCCCTTCTATTTTTTCCAATCTGGTTAAAGAAATATAATTTGTTTTTATCAATTCTATGCTAGTTCTTTATCAACTTAAACTTCCTGAAGGTGCCAATTTGTGCTTCTTCTCATTAATATTTCTGTATGCTTTCCATATCTAAGGTTATGCTGAGTATCCCATCATTTCTTAGCATTTCCTTGTGCTTCTTTTTTTAACAGAGTGCTACTTTACCAATTGCTTGACCTCCAGCACTTTCTTTGTAAGGAAAAAACACTGTAAATTTATGGCACCTCCCCATCTTCCTCAGACACCTAGGATGCAATCAGACTAAATAACATGCTTACTTTGAGCAGAGGAGGCACAAGACTACATACATTAGAATCGGGAGCAAAAATTCAAATTGCTTGAGGAACACAGTAGGTCAGATGGCATCTGTGAAGACAGAGGCATAGATGACATTCCAGTCAAGACCCTACATCATGTATCCCTCTGCCACCACATTTGCTAACTGACCAGCTGACTTCCACCAGTACTTTATTTTATTTTCAGCAGACAGCTTTTCATGTACTTTCATCTTATTGATTTTCACTCTATCCATTTACTACCTCCTTTTCTATTGACTTTGGCAGAACCTTTTTCCTTCATTGGATTCTGACAAAAGGTCTTCAAACTGAAATATTGACTCTGTTTATCTTCTCATAGATGTTGCCTGAGCAAATGTTTCCACAATTATGTCTTTATTTCAGATTTCCAGCATCATCAGCATTTTTTTTTAAAGATTTAGGCTTAAGGGAGATGCAGCCTGGTAACAGAGACATCACCATTGTTCACAAATATAACTGGACCAGTCACACATAAATTGTCATGTTCCAACTGCAGTAAGTGATCTATCACCTGGCTCCCCTAAGGCTTTTCATCATATGCGAAGCGAAGTCATGGGAGTATGACCAACTTGCCTTTATGAGTTTAATTCCAAAAGCATTCCAGAAACTCCACATCACCCAGAACAAGGTAATTGGCTTGCTTAATGCTTTAATCCCAACATTCGATAAAAGTACTCCCTCCATCACTGACAGCAGCGTATGCCATCTTAAAAAGTAACACTCCATTGATGGTCTTAAACTACTTCTACTAGTAGGTACAAGTAAAGGCAGCAGATACATGGATTGTCAACACCAGCAGGTTCCCCATCAAGTCACTCAACATCCTGACTTCAGAAACAATATGTTTCCCTTATCAACGTACACAAAACGCTGGAGAAAATCAGCAGGTCAGGCAGCAAATATGGAGAGGACCAAACAGTTAATGCTTTGAATTGAGGACATAAAAGTTGACTATTTATCCCGCTCCATAGATACTACTTGACCTGCTGAGCTCCTGCAGCATTTTTTTTGTGTGTTGCTCTGGATTTCCAGCATCTGTAGAATCTCCTGTGTTTATGTTTCCCTTATCACCAGCGAGTGTGAAACCTGGGACTGCTTACCCAACAGTATTAAGTGTGTACACTCATCAGAAGGACCGCCGTGGTTCAATAGGATGATTCTGCATTACCTTCTTTTATAAAAAAAAACACTTAGGAGGGGAAATAAATGCCAGATGTGTCAACAATACCCACATTCTGTAAACAATTAATAATAAGATTGGCATAGTAATTTTCCAAAAGTCTTTCACTGACAGAAAATGAAGCAAAAGAAAAAGCATTAGGGGCAATATCAGAAGTGATTTAACAGATCAATTCACCAGTTATAGTCTGTAATCACTTCACATGATCCATTAGTAAAGTAATGGTAAAATGATAGCAAAGTGCCAATTATAACTTTTCTTCTAGTTTTCACTCTGGGTCTGATTAAATTTTGCTGTTAGTTGAGAGTGCTCCAAAATTCCGCTAACTTTCAATTGCTTTCTGAATGATTCTTTTCCTTTCCAAGCTTCATCTTTTTTTAAAAATTAAGGTAAATCCAGGGCCAGAGTGAGAGACATGAGAGGGTAAAGCTGGAACCAGTGAGGAAATTTGGAGGTTGAAAGTGAAAGGCGCAAAAAAAGGTCATCAGTGGTTGTCTGGCGGCCAACAGGATTGTTGGAATGGTTAATTATCCAGTGACAGTCAGGCAGGGTGACATGGTTAGTGTAACACTATTGCAGCGCCAGTGACCCAGATTCAATTTCCTGTAAGGAGTTTGTACGTTTTCCATGTGACCACATGTCTTTCCTTCCAAGTTGGTAGGTTAATATGTCATGTGGTGCAATTGGGCAGCGTGGGCTCATTGGGGTGATTGAGGGCCTGTTACTGTGCTGCATCCATAGGTAGATCAATAGATATATACATAGACACATACACAGACAGGCTTAAAGGCTATGAATACCTTCAGCTAGCAAACATTCATAGCCCATGAACAAGCAAATTAAAATTACAGAAGTGGTAGCTAGGTTTCTATTGTGTGCTAATGCATGTATACAGGGTCCTTGTGAGTTAGAACACTAGGTGTCCAGAAACCCTGGAATGATATCATGGACTTGCAACCCACAATCAGATCCCATTTATAACACACAAAACATTAAGCTACACCAATCAAATTTTGACTAAGTGCTACTTGATTAATTTCTCATTTCAGACAGCAATTTATACCAATTTATTCCCTGTTGAATTTTTGTGTGATAACAGCATTCTCTTTCTGCTTCTTAAAACACCTTCCTGTCAATTGAAAATGCTAACTGTATGAAATTACAGCCACATTTCAAAGAAGTTTCAAAGCATGGGACACAAATATTTTGTTGCGCAGAGACTTAATCTTTGGCAGTTATAGGAGAGAAATGAAAAAACTGCAAGTTGCACTTACATCTGCCTGTAGTAGTTTTAAGGAACTTATAATGAAAATCACTGCAGCTAGTTTTTGAGATTAGCCTAAATAGGCAAGAGTTGTATTCCTTGAATAGAGAAGACAAGATATTAATCTATTGGGAATATTGAAGTATTTAGTGGAATAAATAGAAACAAAAGGTATTATATTAATTTTTGTGCTAACTATACAAGAGTAATGCCAGATACACTTCTTCATACAAAGGAAACCGGAAATTTGGAACTCTGTCCCTGTTGAGGCCTGGGATCAACTGAATATTTATAAACTAAAATTTGTGATAGACAGGGCTTTCAAGAATTACAGTGTCAAATTATTCAGCTGAAGTTAAGATAGGTTTCACCCATGGTTGATTGAACAGTAGAGTGGGCTCCAGGAACTGAATGGTCACTTGTGTAGCCACACTCTGTAAAGAATACATGTACTCTGGTAGGCGGTCTCCTTTCTACAGGAATTAGGCAATAGATTTTTCAGCAAAATTTAGAAATAGAACTTAAAGCAAGTTTCCTCAGTTTCTACAATAATTTTCAGAACAGAAAATGGCAGCAGACCAACCAAATCCAAGTTGTTATTTGAGATGGCAACAACCAACCCAACCCAAAAAATGTTCTTGTCACATCTTTCAACCACCTCCTTCTGTATTAGCATCACGTGCTTGCCTCTTGAAACTCTTCAAAGTTTTCATTTTTATTGTAGCTTCCATTAAGCTTATATGACAAGCCTACCTTAAATCACCTTTTATGTGTAAAGAAACATTCCAGCATGCAGGTTATAGGCAGGAATCATTTGATGTGTTTCAGTTGTCAACAACAAATCATATTAAAAGGAAAATAATTACTCTTACCTATACTTCATCCCTGTCTGATAGGCAGTGCAGTTCTCCAGTGACAGACAATGCATTAAGAGAAATTCCTCCATCTTCTTTGTCTGGGCTAAGGCTCTGACTTCTCGAAGCTTCTGCATCTCAATTGAATCACTCTGCCGTACCAGATTCAGACCCTGATCTGAATGGTATCGAGTTATTCGCTCCTTCAAGTTTTCGGTGTATGACATGGACAACATTTTCTCAACTATCTTGGGAATCTGCAGATTTTCAGGTTGTACATTTTTGCATGAGACGACTAGATTTACATTCGCTAGGGCCTTACCCTCACTAATGTTAGAGCTAGGAGTGGTGAACATGTTACGAGGTGGCAAAGGACATAAACTAACAAGATAAATACTTTAGGCTGGACTGTCTAAAAATAGTACCATCAGTGTGTTCATGAGCTATGTTGTTCCGAATGCCAACAAACAAGCAATCTCACATTGTTATCAAAGTTTCTCTCAGGGTAATGGAGGAAAGAAAAAAATTAATTTATGAATTTTGTAATATAACATATGTATTTAAGAAGCATGTTTACAAATCTCTCAGCTTCCTATTTAAAGAAGTAAATAAAAGCAGCTACTGGGGAAAGTATCGATGCTTATTCCTTTCTGCAGAATCTAAAATGGTAAACGAGTTTGTTTGTAACTAAGTCACTACATAACTCACAGCATGATACAGTATTTGATGTTTTCCCAAGATGAAAGTGGGACTGATACCACGTTAGCAAGTTATACCAAAACTTGCAGCTCCTCATAGAAATGGAGTTGGAATTTCCAGTCACTGAAGCAAATTCTCATCTGAAGTCATCTGAAAAATGTAATATTACAGATTTCTGTGAAATGTTCCTATATTTTCAACATAAGTTCTTGTGAACTTTCCTAGGTAGATTAGATATATAGCCAGATCTGTTGCTGCAGGAAAGTGGATAAAGACAATCTTCACAAATTTACATTTTAATTCCGTTAGGGAAATATTCAGCCACTTCTACAAATATCACTCTTATTATGACTAAATTTAGTGAGGAAAAAAGTAAGGAATCTTTCAGTAAATGGCAAAATACTAAAACGGCACAGCATCATGTTTCTTGTCAATGCATTTTTATGCAAAATCAAAGTTTCATTTTTTTTAAATCACACTTCATATACTGTTTGAAGTTCAGGCACCTATTTTCTGTTAAGTTGAAGGAATTCTTGTACTTGCTTCCACTGTCTGCAAATTAAAAAAAACAGTACAATTTTTGCAGAATTTTTTTTTTACCCTCCAACCCCTTTCGTCCTCTCTACATTTATTTTTGGGAATCATTCCATGGACAGCTTACTCCCAAGTCCAGTACTACTGATACAGTGAACAGCAGCAGAGTATCTGACTGAACTGAAACAGTTTTACCAGTTTGGAACTTGGTGATGTGAAAGTACCTGACAGCAAACAAAGAGCAATCTCCATAGTAACCAGAAACCAGAACCTGAATACCTGCCTCTTCCTGTATAGTTCACTACCAGTGTGGCTCCTGAGCAATACCTTTTGAATGGTATTCCAAAGTGAAAGGGATGACTATGGATTTGCTGATCTGCAGGGCAGGTGGATGCAAACACAAGGTAGGCTTTTCTAGAGAAATTAAACAGCAACTCATGGATCTTTCCAAGGACGAAAAATTATCAATTTATCAACTAAACTATGGTACAAAAGAGCAGAATCATTGACAATTAAGATTCTTCTTAATCTTTGGCAACATTACTTTGACTAAAAGTATTATTTTAAAAGGTACACTATTTCATTCATGAAAATAATTAACCAGACAGAAATTATATTTTATAGTTAAATTTGGCATAATTTCCAATTATTTTAGAAACAGAATCAAAGATGCTGACCAATATTTTTCTTTGCTAATGATAAACTTCCTACTTAGTTTAGCAGAAAAGAAATGCATTTTGAAATACAATTCTCCTTAGTTGTGCCTAGTTAATTTTTAATCAAATAAGCATCAATGATAAATGCAGTGGGGTTTCAAAAACATTATAAAAGTAACTCTAGAAAAGATTACGTTTTTAATAGCACGCTGGGGCCACTGGTTCACATCACACTGCTCATATGTGATTGATGCAAGCTTCAAAGCAAATTTACTTAAAGTAAAAGCCTAATGAAATCTGGACTTTCTGATTCCAATGTTAAAAATACAAAACTGCATTGTACAAAAGGGGAAGAATATTTACTTGTGCACAGTTTTTAGTTAAACAATAGTACTTCATCTTTTTAGACTCATCGTCTTTTTAAAAAGCCAAAAACAATATTCACTCCTTACAACATCACCACTTTCAATGGTTATAACTTTAAATATTATTTACTGATGTTTTCTTTTTAAAATTATGTGATTAGATACCACTATTGGTTTAAAATGCTAAAAGCAGTTTCTCCACAACTGGCATGGCCAGTACTTGTAGTTGCAAAATGCGACAAGAATGTTTAGTATTCAACTTGAACTTGAAATGAACATTTACTAAAGCTTATTTGTGCAACATTTTAGTTGGGAAAGAATATAACAAAATTATCTCATTATCTGAGGTAGTTTTTGCCTTTGCTGCTATTTTGCCATCAATCCTATATTCTTCACAACCTTTCAATCCTAACTATCCATTTCTCACTAAATATTCCAACTTCTAGTAAGATAAAAATTCAAAAATCGTCTTCAGAATGCATTGCCAAACAATCATTTATCATAATTATTGACACCAAGTTTGACAAGCTATCAAAGGAATTATTTGAGAAAACCTTGTTCTTAACAATTGTTTCAACAGGAATCACTAGACTCATTGCAAGAAGCAGGTTTTACCTCACTTTTACCTCACTACTTCACCACGATCACTAGGATCCCATCTATGCAACTCTGCCCTCAACCAAAAGCTTTTACACTCTGAGTTGACATTCATTGTTTATGCTGACAGATCTATTCAAATCTCTACAAAAACATCTTTCCATAACTTATGGTCTTAAAACATCTTTCACATACAAGTTTTCCAAAAATGTATAACTATCTTAACAAATTGAAAAATATTCAAGGCAATTAGATCCTCATATATATTGATAAAGTTAAATAATTCTAATTAATTTAAAATAAACTCCAAAGCAATCAACAAAAAAAAAAATCAGTGTTCTGCAAAACAGATTTGTGAGGAATTTCAATGTCATTTCTAACTTGAAGCTAGCAAGTTGGAATAGAGTTGTATATAGCCAGAGAGAAATAATTGTGAAAAGCTAATTTCAGGCATAACCTTTGCTGGACTATGCAATGTTAATTAGTTTCAGTTTACAAAACACAGGAATGAAAGTTCATCTTGATGCTGAGGTACATTTAAATAGCATTTCAAACTGAATCACAGTTCTAAAGAACCACTGCACCATTAAAAGCAAAAGGCTTCATGAAGACCCCTTAATAAAACATCAATGCGCACAGAAAACAAAATGAATTAAGGCAATTAGAAATAAATTAAAATGACTTCCTTAAAAGGGGGAAAAATCACACTAAAACATGATTAATTTAGTGGCACAATTTGTAAGTCAGATCCCTCCCTTAGAAGTTGAAGACATGTCCTACACAAAAAGCTACTAATGTTTCTTGGAATTATGTACAAATAGAACTGGCTAAATCTGGTCGATATGAGTAACACCACCACCAAAAAAGGAGCAATACAGAAGTCTGCAAAAGTGAAGGCAGGCAGAAAAAATAACACATGGGCAAGGGAAAACTAAAATCTGATACAAAAACATTGAACTCAAAGTCTTCACAGTCAGAAACACAGAAAAGTCATAGCTTTTAAGAAATAACTATTATTTTTCAAATGTAAATAATATTTAACAGTTATGTTTTCAGCTATCAAAAACTGAAGCAAATATGATTTAATGATTTTTTGTGCTACTGCCTCAGTTTTCTTAAAAGTCTTTCAGCAGACTTATTCTTGGCAAATCATACTATGAATACTATGCATTCAAATTTATGTTGGCCAGATTTAATAGAAGCAAACCTCAATTCTAGACAAAAAAATTGGGCTTGAATTTAAAACTGCACTCAACCATCTTAAAGAGGTTGATTCCATCTAATCGAGAGATGCACTAATGTAAAAACAGCAGAGAAATTATAATCACCAATATCCTGGTCTCATAAATATACTCCATGTCGAATTCTGACAAAGACCACTTACATTACAGACCTCAAGATACCTGAACCACAAACAGCCTGAAGAGTTGAATTTGTTTTAATTTGTACTATTTTGAAAATAACTGGTAACTATCTATAACCAAGTACATTTGAGATTGTTGTCAAGCCTGCACATAAATAAAAATGAATTGGTCTTGTTTTCTCAGTTTTGCTTGCTGTTGCAGGTAAATAAATAAGCAGCAAAGAATGGCAAAATGTTCTGTAACATGTATACAGCAAAGTAATTTGAGAAGCCTACTGAGTAGTAGTTTTCAGCCAGGTTAATTTAAATTCTTGTTTCTATATTAATACAGTCCTTAAAGAGAAGCAACACATCTCAGATGGCCAGACATAATGGTCAACATTATGGTAAAAGGAGAGGTTTATTCTTCTAGTTTGAAGTGATGTTTCTATTACAACACTAACTAAAATGTAAGGATATTAAAGTTAAGCAATTAATATGCACCAATACATTTTCCAGCAGCTGCTTTTAGTCAGAACTATTCAAACTTTTACAGAAAATTTAGTGATTCTAATTACGAAGTCTATACTCTTGATAAATACTTTATAACATCAGGTAAAGGAAAATGGCATAAAAACCAGCACGTACGCATTCATTCAAGAAAATACACTATCTGCATAATCCACTCTGTCATTTTAAATACAGCTTTATTAAAAGTAAAGAGAAAAAACTCACCAAATTTCTAGAGCAACTGCTTGGTTTAAAACTGGGAATGCACATTTATAGGGTTTGCAAGACGCTACTACAATTCTTTAATATTTGGGGTGTGTTCTACATCGGTCAAAAGCAATTAGCAAGTACCAAATTCTTTCCCTCCCCTAGATTAAGTGGTTTCTTGATGCAGCCCATTTGCTCTTATCAGCATACTTGCATCTTGGCAAATAGTGGCTAAATTATTTACAGCATTCTCTTCTACTAAAAGCTTACAGTAGCAGATAAAGAAATGGTTACTGCTTAAAGGGATACAGCCTCTCTTACCTTTAATGAAGTAAGTGCTTAGAAACCTGTGCAGCTTTTTCACTGTAATTGCAGAGTTCGTGTATTTGTAACTAGGTGACGACGATTGGCTAAAAACTGTGCTAAACCCCAAGATAAATGGACCTTTTGCTTCCATTCTCCTAGAAGTACAATTTCATTGGAGGTTATTTTAGATTATCTGCTAGAGTAAAGAAAACCATATGGTTTCCTCATTGATTGGAGGCCACTATGGTTTTCTTTAATATAATACTGGAGGCTAAAATTGCTGGCTTGAACTTACAAGTTTAAACACTTAAAAAGTTTTTAAATTCTGTATCTTTGTAAATCAACCCCAAACTGTGGTATTAGTATTGCTGAGACACCAATGATACCTTTGCACCTGAGAATCCTCCTCTAAATAATGTATGAGATGCACTTTTACAAGTCAAGCTTTCTAAATTAAAATACACAATAAAAGCTGATATTTGAATAAAAATAGGTTAAAACAGAAGCTATCCCTACTTAGTTAGATTTTAACCAGACCCCAGACCACCTCATTTGCTTCCGAAATGCCCTCGGAAATGAAGGAGCAAGCTGCTCAGTTAAGGGACAGTTTGAGTTGGGCAATAAATGCTGGATTGGTCAGCAATTCCCACATCACATGAAAGAATGAGGGCTAGAAAAATAGAAAGATGAGTAACTAGATCACGTCACCTACTTGCATCATTTATGTGATGCTGCACCTCTGGTGCCAGCAATATCAGAAATGAGGAAACAATGCTGTTGGCAAACATGCTGTATAAATATAATAGAAACACAAACCTCTCATGGCTATCTAGCTAATCAAGTGGATTTTTTTAAAATCAAATCTGCTTTTAGTCTGTAATCAGGTAGCAATTTATCAGGAGACTGGAGATGTTGAATCTGAAGCAAAAAAATACAGCTGGAAGAACGCTACATCAAGCAGCATCTGTGGAGGCAAAGGGGCAGTTGATATCTCAGGTCGAGACCGTGCACCAGTCCTCTAACAGGTCGTTTTCTGCAACCTGGCCGAGATTCTATACCTTCTACAACATGTACAATTTCCTGTGGTTGGTAAACAATGAGAGTAGAAGAGACATCCCAAGTGGGTGTAAACTTAACACTTTAATACAAGCATATCCTGCAAATCCTTTATTGAGAGGATCGTTTGCTCTAAAGCCTGTGAAGATTATCAGCTATGAACAGTATTTAATTTAATGTCACATTAAGTGTTTGTAGAGGCTTGACCACTTTTATTTTTACCCTTAAACCATAAAGCTTTTATAATTGTGATCCATTCATTCCTGCGCCAGCCCAATGGGATTACTAACTTGCTAACAGAAATCCCTTAAGTGACATTTTGATAAGAAGCAGAAACAGTGTCCAAACAGTGCTCTCTACTCAGATAACACACACAAAATGCTGGAGGAGCTCAGCAGGTCAGGCAGCATCTATGGAAATGAATAGAAAGGTCTTGGCCCAAAATGTTGACTATCTATTCATTTTCATAGATGCTGCCTGACCTGCTGAGCTCTTCCAGCAACTTGTGTGCATTGCTTTGGATTTCCAGCATTTGCAAACTTCCTCGTGTTTATGATTCTCTACTCAGATATGCTGAAATAACCTTGTTGCACCTTGATAGATAATTAGCAGAAGTCAAGACATGAACATGTTGGATAACTTTTGGGTACCGCATCCATCACCAAGTATTATACTTCTAGCGATACTGCAGGAAAGAAGATATATTACAATTCATACCCACAAGCCCAAGCATTCCAACCCAGAAATGATTATGTGGAATTGCCTCTAGTTTCCAGGTTATCAAGAATGAAATAGCACATCATCCTGGTGATTATAAGGTCAATTTCTCCTCCTAAGTTCTTTTAAGACAGAGCCTTGATATCAAGTATGACTTATTTCTATCAATTTGTGGGTTCTAAAGCACTATTAATCCCAATGGTTTGGTAGCACAGCAGTTAGCGCAATGATTTCCATCACCAGCAATCATCAATCAGGGTTCAATTCCTCCTTCAGTCTTGAAGGTGTTTGTATGTTCACCTTGCGACTCTGGTTTCCTCGCACATTCCAAAGACATACGATTAGGGTTAGTAAGTCATGTGCATGCTATATTGGCACCGGAAGTATGACAACACTTATAGAATGCCCTCTGCACATCCCTGGACTGTGCGGTCGTTGACACAAAAACAACGCATTTTACTGTATGCTTCAATGCACGTGTGACAAATAAGGCCCTTAACTTAACCTTAAAATCTCAATGTGGGAACTGCAGGCTCTTCCACACATAAGACCATTGATGGTGATGGGTAAGGAAGTGTGTGATTTGTGAGGTGGTACGCACACGCCACCATTTATACAGGTCCTTTCCCTGCTCCCAAGACATGGACTCCAGATGTTCAACATCATCCTCAGCAATCATTGGCCAAATTCCCAGGAATATTCTCAAAGAGGCTTAGAGCCCAGCATTACATAGTGCAAGCCAACACATACAATGTCATTGTTCTTGTCTAAGGCTTGAACCTTGGCACCATCTCCGTGTTAGCATGTTAATGCCAATTTATGTACCTGGCAATGTGGAACAGCACAGAGTGTAACACATCCCTCAACAGCTTCCAATTTAATAACTCTGGGGAGGGTGGGGTAGCTGCATTCCTTGCAAACAGTCAATATCATGATTTTCCAAAATGCAAACTATCACTCCTCTAATAGTGGAACACCTTTCTTGATGTATGTGCCAAAATCTGAGTTGAATTAAAAATAATCTTATGTTTATTTTCCCCACAGAAATTCTATATTCCTTGAGAGTGAATTTTACTTAATATCTTGATTTGTGAATTCCGCAAGGGCAAAGTTTTCATAAATCAAACAGATGTAACAAATACGAGGGAGTCGAAGCTGCTAAACAGAGTCAAGCGATGAACTGTGTAGTTATCTGACCCTAGCATTTTTTTTACTTCATTATGGACAAAGCTCTTTGATTTTTTAGGCTTTACAAGGTATTGCTAATTGTCAGGTTTGCTTTCTGTATCTTTCCTAAATCTAAGGAGGTTTTTTGTAATCATTACTCCACATGTTCAATGGCAAACCAAATTTCAGATCAGTATGTTCTTGAAATTCTCTAAAATTTATTACAAATATTTGGGGATAGTTAGCCATGCCATTCAATAGCCACCTCTAATTTCTCAAGCAAGTATTAGTGAACCATTTCACTGAACTGCTGTAGCCCTTGGAGTGGAGGTATCACTATTGTTAGGCAGGAAGTTCCAGGATTGTAACATAGCAATGATAAAGTATGATACATTTCGACATCAGAAAGATCTGCAAATTTAGAAGGAAATTTGAGGATGCTCAAATCCCCATACATTTTAAACGTTGTCCTTTGAGATGGCATGTGCCAAATACTGTTGGTGAATCATCAGAATGTTTTGTAGGCGTTCTAATACCATGTTGGGGCAAATGAGTTTTAGGTGGTGCATGGAGTACCAAACAAGCTCTTGGATGATAATGGACTTCAGCAAAGTTGTTGAAGCTATCTATCCTCATTCTCCCGATAGTTGTACAGCTTTGAAGAGTTGTTGGGGGTTGGTGAGCTCCTCACTGTAGGATGCTAACCAGCTCAGATTACCATAGAATTTATTTGGCAGATCAAAAAAATGTCACATTTTTTCATTAATATATTAATGCATCAAACTGGATGCTATATTAGGGAAGGAAATATGTATGGCTTATGGCTTTCTTCAGGTGGTGTACATACTCTGTAGCCTCAAGGTTAAAACTAATTCCTATTTAAGATAACTAGATTGATTATTTGATTGAGATTGTTGTTTAAAGAGTGATTAAGAATATTCTATGCTTACTAGAATTTAGAGGACATATAGATTAATTCATTGATTCTGAGAAAGTAGATGCTGAGAGTCAGTTTTCTCAGTCAGTTAGCTTTCTAGAAATAACGAGCATAAGCACAAGGAAAGGATGGACAAGAAGAAATATTTTTACTCAATGGACTATAACTTTTTTAAATTTTCTAGCAACATCTGTCGTATTATAATTCATACACACAAGCCATGGTACTTTGCTTGGACAATAATATGGTGGCATAGGCCTCTAGTTTCCAGATTTTAGATAATCAGAAAAATAATGGTGGGATATACTCAAGACTGATTTCAGCAGAGTTTTTGACAGCAAGGAAAATGGAACTCAGATGTGGAAGAGGAATAGATTGTAATCTTAGTCAATGGCAGAGTAGGCTGGAGGGCTAGCATGATCTACTTCTGTTCTGTTGCTCATGTTCTTCAGTTTTAAACAACTTTTACCACTGTATACAATTTTGCTACTAAATACAAGTATATTGCTTGCTAAATTTTAAAATTTTGGTCCTTTTATGAAAAAGTGTTGTGAAAAGCCAGAATAAGAAGAGAACTGGTATCATCAATCAGGAAATGGCAGGTGGAATTTCTGGGACATGTATTGAGGAAAGAGAAGCTCGAAAATCTTGAAGTGACAGGAAAAATTAATGGAAGAAAAATTGCAGTCAACAGCGCATGACATTTATGAGTCACATCAAGGGATGAACAGGCAAAAGTTTTGTAGAGCTTATTAGAACTTCTCAGATTAAAGAGACAGATGGAAGACCATGTTTGCCCCGTCATACAATACGGCACAAGATTCCTTTATTTAGTTTCACTCTAATACGGTCAATAAAACTTAAGAGAATAGTGTTACAGTGCATCTTCTCTTGTACTCCTAACATTTTTTTGCGCAGTTACAATCATACATCACAGAAAGAGGCCCTTTGGCTATTATGTGATTGCAACAATCAGGCACCCATCTGTAATATAATCTTATTTATCAGTACTTGATCCTGTAGGGAACAAAATATTAATGCCAAAAGGTTAGTTATATAATTAAACAATATTCCAACAGGAATGAAATTATCACATATTTGGATAAAGTCTTGCACTTCTGTTAAAAATAGCAGTTTCCTCAAGACTCATACCCTCATGCAAAAATTGGATATTGATTTATAAATTGTGCCATAATGGAACTGAAGTGATATATGCCATAAGATTGTTTTTTTAGCAATTTCTGAGAAATTACTATTTCTACAATTTCACAATTCATTAATAGTGTCAGCAAATTCTAGTAAGTCATAGGGAGACGAGATAGACCTGCTGGTCACAGAAAACATTACTGACATCTCTCTTCAAGAAAGGTTAGTTATATTCCATTCCATAAAAACAATGTTCTACAATTGATATGGATTAGTACTGTCTCACACAAAATATAAAAAAATTCTTTCAAAATAATATAAAATGGCAATAAAACTAAAGTAATGCTTATCAGATAAGCTACATAACAAACATAAAAATCATGCAACAGGCATGCACCAGGCATAATTGTGCAAAAGCATCTCCAACTTAAACCCTCAATTTTTTCAATATTGCCTGCAATTTTTACCCTATTGATTGAAAACGCTTACATTTTCCAGCACTTTTATTTCCCTCTCTGCCAGTACTTCCTCTATGTAAGCATTATTCTCTATAGATGGTACTGTCAGTATTTAATTCCCAGAATGTCACAACTGAATTAAATGCAGCACCCAAGCATGCATTTCCAGTAAGATTACTGGATAACAAATGGGAGTGGGAATTCTGCTCAACTTTCCCCTCGCTCATCCATGGAGTAAGTGCTCCAAATGTTACTCCGTTGACATTACAGTACAACTCAGGGATCAAATTCAGACGTCCTTAGAACAGAACAATATATTTTCATTACTATCTGAGCCACAAAATATGTTTCTTAACCTAAGGGAGATGGGAGTGTTTACATGTAAAACTTAAAAGATAAATAATATTGGAGTTTGTTCACATTTAGCATAAGATTACAATGATACAACTTTGTTGCAAAACATAGAAAGAAGAAGAATATTACCAGGCACAGTGCAGTGGAAATTTGGCTCCAAAAATGATGTCATTCATAATGGCCCAAGTGCAAATTAGTCAGACTAAGAGAACTGACACAGCAATATGACACATGCAAGCTACAGCTAAGTACAAATAGAAGCAAGCTACGTGATTGAGAAACATGCTGTCTGGAGCAGGTACCTGTAAAACTGCAACTGCCGTTTGGGACTCCCGTATCGGGCACTTCAGGCAGCATGACAAGAGAAAAAGTGCATATCATAAATCAAGGAACAAGTATATTCACAGAGTCATAGAGTAATATTGCACAGAAACTAAACCTCTGATGCACCTATACAAGAAAGTAAAACAAATGTTTACTTCAAATGAAGGTATATTATTGGTAGATTGCCACAAAGCAATTTTTTTAAATTGCACTATTACGTTCATTTTACAAAAGGGGTGTGTTTTTACCAAGTCTTCCTGAGGGAGAAATGAACCACATTGAAATATTCGAACTTGACTAAAAAGGAAATCAAATTTCTTAATAAATTCTGAAGGTCAAATTAAGTTCCAACATGAAATAGATTGTCTCTATCATCCACAAGTGCCATAATTCAGTGGGGAGTGGGTTAGTGGAAGTCAAATAGTCAAGGAAAATCCCACTGATTTACTTATTGGCTTTCAAACAAATTATTAATTCAATGACAGTATGCACAAGATAAAAGTTCCTTTATTACTCAGTGCACAGTTTATATATGAATCTAAAGAATGGTTAAGAAGTACTATTAAATGAGTAATGTCCATTACCATTGAAGGTAGTCAAGTTTAAGATGTCCTCAGATAAAATGTGGATAATTATACAATTCGGAAGTATAAGTTTTTCTTTGTATCCCACAACTATAAATAAATACTGTGTACAACAAAACACTAACTTTGACTCAAAGTGAAACTGACTAATTCATACACATTTGAAACAACTTCAGTAGTTTTCTATGTACAAATTACACTAATCCCTAACAATCCTGCAGGGAAAAAAACCCAGAACAAATCAGATTTTTATCAATTCAGTAAGAATAAAAAAAATTAAAAGCTTAGTGACCCCATTTCTCAATTCTTTCTGTAATAAACAGAATTATATAGAATAAAGGAAAATAAAATTTATTCCATGTGTCAATGCAGAAAAGACTTTTTTTTTAAAATCCCAGGAAAGCACAGCCATATTTATTGCTCTAAACGACACTGGCCCATTTTTCAACCAATGGTGAAGGTATCCCAATGACACCATAACAGAGATACAGGACTTTGACCCAGCAAAGGTGAAATGGCATGTATTTTCCAAGGTAGGATGGTATGGGAATAGAGGAGAATTTGAAAGTACTGACATTCTCATACCCAACTCTGGTTTATTGGTGGTAGTGGCATTGGATTTGGGGGAGTTACAGAAGTTTTCTGCAGAGTTCCTGCAGCACATCTCATAGACAATGCACATGGTGCAGCTAATCAGGGAGTTATTTGCTTACGCCCAAATTGCTCTTGTAGCCATTGTACTTACATTGGCAATCTAGCTATGTTTCAAACAAGTTGACTGCCCAGCACCACTATATCTCTCCATCCTCCTCCTAGGACTGAAATACCAAACAATGGCAAGGGTTATGGCTAATGTGAAATGGTGAGTCCAGGTCCCGTTGTACATCCGGATTAGGCCTGTGCGCATTCAAGGGATCCATATAAAAACAACTAATGATGGTTGTACCTGAAACTCTGTCCCTAAGAAAGTCCTACAAAAATGCCAAGAATTTTGACATGATTGGTCTCAAGTATACACTGGACAACAAAGATTTTGCTTCTTGAATGTTGCCTGGGCACGCAGATGCTACATGGCAGGAGAAGTCTTAGAAGAACAGGACATGGAATCTGGAGGATGCAGACCAAGTTGCTGTGATGCACAAGCCAGGAATGGGAAACAACACTGATACTGATAAAGATTTTGAACTCTATGTTGAGTAAACCCCATCTGATAACTCAGTCCAAGTTAAATGATGTGGTCAGATTAACCCAAGTTAAATTTGGGTCTGCCAAAGGCAAAAGCAGAATTATTGGGTTCAAGATTGCAAGAATGGAATTGGCTGTCACCAGCTTCAAATTTTTCTGTGAAGGATTTCAATATTTGAGACAGAATAACTGATGTCAAGATTAAGAAAGGCAATTTTGTTGGTTGACAAATGACACACTATTCAAAGAACTTCTAGCGGAAATTGAGAAAATCGCATGGGTGGCATTCAAGGATATTGTTGAAAATTTTCTAGGCAACTATAGAGCACTAAACTACATGCAACTGGTTGACAACATGCTTCAAGCATTACAAAACCATGAAGTTCAACATGTCGATTTCTTCCTTGCAAAATCTTGGCACTGACAGTGATGAGCATGGTGACATGGTATCCATCAATGCTGGCTGATTACCACTGGACACTTAAGCAAGAAGCCTCAGGCACTGAGTACAAACAAAAATCATCAACAAAACTGTTTTAGCTTAGTTGAACTATTTCAAAATGACAGTACCGTTATGCAATTAAATGTATTATATTCAATAAGTTAATTTCTTGTTTCTCCAAATTCCTACGGGATGCAAGTAGATTGAAATTATATTTGCATTCAGCTTCAAGCGGTCTATCACGAAGAAAGTAAATTTCTGAGGGAGCAACACTTTCAAAAAAAAATGTTGCCTATCTTCATCTGCCTTGGTGCTGGGTATGCTTGTTGTTTATAATGAATAAAATGAGCAGAAACACAAAGCAAATAGATATCCCTAAGTGCTATTGGCAGAGATATAGTACAGAATGCCCCACTTACTTTCAATGAATGTCCTAACTAGTTTTGCAATGTAGCATATAATGTGTTATTCGACCACCATGAGAAAATGGCAGCTAAAGTAAACATTAAACTTGGTTAACACTTTCGACCATCAGGATGATTTGATTTGTTGCCATGGTGGAAAATAGTATTGGTCAGCAACCTTAAAATGGAAACTGGTCATAAAATTATACTGCAGTCACACTTGGCCAGATATCCGTTTAGATCCACCACACCTCATAGCATCTGGTGGATATAACTGTCACCATGATGCAATCTCTAGGCACTAGATGGAAGTAGCAATGATTTCAAAGGTTAGCACTTCTGGAAATAAACAATGGACACTCAAGGGGAAACAAATGAAAGTCATCTTTCCTAAAAGATTATTTCACTACAGCATTTTCTTTAAAGACTGGATTTTTTAAATCAACCTGAGCAGATCATTTACACTCACAATGCCCGATTCAATACATATCTAGTCCTGAAGCACAATGTTGCTGAAGATCATGTATTAGAAGGTGATCCAAAAAGGTTTAACAGAGTTGCTGAACTACCAGGGCCTGCCTGCTCAAACACTCAGTGCAAGGTCACTAATTTGTAATCCATATTGAGAAGGTGAAAAGCAAATTTACAAAGCACAATGAAAGTAAAAAAAAGATCAGGCACAAAAGAGTGGATATTGTTTTGCTATTGATCTGGTAAAGTAGCATCCTCCTTTGAGAAGGTAAGAAGAACAATGGCCCAGTTTTAAATTTCTATTAATGATGTACATAAACATCAAAACACAATTCATTTTTAATGGCAGTAACAATTATTAGGTTTTTTTCTTACATCCAATGTATTATTTATTTTCAATATACCTTTCCAAGTTTTATGTACATTTTTTTCTAAGGGAGAGTAATTACTTTCCTGCAGGTGGTGTAGCAAAAATGAAAACACAATTAATGTTTTGGAGTTTAATTAAAATTTAGAATTAGGAGGTACAATACTGGAAACACAATAGTCTCCTCTCAGTTAAATGCCAATAAGCAAGAATTCATAAATGTGGCATATAATACCTGCAAATGGCAGTGTACAGCCCTTGTTTCCACCCTCCTGAAATCAATCATTCCACTGCAATACTGCCACCACAAGAGGCAGAAGTAAACCTAATATTTCCTTGATTTTTCTCTCTCCGTCCTATCCCATGTGGGTAAAAAAAACTTTTCATCAACAATCAGAAACTTGACCAACTACTCAGTGAAGAAGCACATTGGTACAGTTTCATATTTAACATGCATATATGCATATAAAGGTCAGCCAACAGTTCCTAATAATAAAAAAAGTTCATTTGATCTACACTTTGGTGATTTTCAAATTACTTTTTAAGTTATGGTTACCAGAGGCATACAGGATAGGAGCAGGCCCTTTGGCCCATCATGTCTGTGCCAAGAATAATGAATACAAATCTCATTTTATTCACCCCACACTCCCATCAACACTCCTCCAGATTCTATCACTCACCAAAAAAGTTGGCTCAATTTATCTGCTATCTCACATGCTCTGAAATATGAGAGAAATCTGGAGCACCCAGAGGAAATATAAACAGCCACAGAGAAAATGTGCAAACTCCAATAGGCAGCACTGGAGATCTGGCTGCAGCCTGATGGCTGGAGCTGTGAGGCAGCAGCTCTACTTGCTGCACTACCTTGTCAGAATCAGACTCTGATTCATTATCACTGACATGGCCCCACTGACTCTTACCAATTTATTCATGCACCACAGAAAGCGTTCTGTCTGCATGCACAACAGCTTGATATGGCAACTACTCTTCAAATGAGCAAAAGAAACTGCAAAGAGTTCTGGATGCAGCTCAGAACATTACAGGAACCAGCCCTCCCTCTAGGACTCTGTCTACATTTCTCACTGAATCAGTAAAGCAGCCAGTATAATCAAAGACACCACCCATCCCAGACATTCTCTCTTCTCTCCTCTACCACTGGATAGAAGATGCAAAAGCCTGAAACAACATACCCCCAGGCTCAACGTCAGCCTCTATCCTACTGTTTTCAGAATCTAGAATGGACTTCTTGTACAATAAAGTGGACTATTGGGCTCACCATCTACTTTGTTATGATTTTGTACTTTATCGTTTACCTTCACTCCACTCTCTCGGTAGCCTGTACACTTCATTCTGCATTCTAACTCAATGCACTTTAAGGGTTCAGTTCCAGGAGGTATAAAGGCTTGGGTTTTGAAGTTTGTTTATTAGTGTTCAGGGAATTGCTGAGCTGTAATAGACAAACAGTAGTCTGGTGCACGTCTTGCAGTTGTTTACATGCTCCCAAGCAGAGTGAAGAATCAGTGAGACTATTTCCACTGTGGCCCAGTTAAGGCTGTAGATAAAATGCAGTGGGCCCTGGTTCTTACTCAGGCAGGAGTTAATTCTAGTTATAACCAACATCTCAAAGCATTTCATATTGGTAGATTTGAGTGTTACCAGGTCTGAGGCTGCTCTCCCTGCTCACTGGAACGATTGCTGCCTTTTTGAAGTAGGTAGGATCCTCAGACTACAGATGTCTTTGAGTACTCCACCTAGCTGGTCAACACAGGTTTTCAGTACCCAGCCACATATGTCGCTGTGTGAGGGTTCACACTCTTGAAGGATGTCTAGCCTCTGAGGTACAGATCAGAGGGTCATTGGATATTGTGGAGATTCACACAATTATAGTGTTATTCTCCTTTTCAATATCTATACTAGGCACTGAACTCATCAGGGAGTGAAGCATAATTGCCACTGATGCTGTTGCATTTTGCCATTTTTAGGATGTAATGGCACAAAAACCCCACCTCAGCAGTTGTGCATCTTCCCCTATCACTAGCTTCACTTGGAGTTGCCTTTTCACTCTCATCATGGCCTTCCTTAAGTTGTACCTGGACCTCTTGGAGGATTTTGCTTTGTTGATCTTGAACGTATATCTAGCCCTCAGCAGACTATGAATCTCCTTGATCATCCAGGTTTTCTAGCTTGGGAAAACTCAGTGTGTTCTCAAAGGCACACACTCTAAATCTTAATTTGTATAATTCACATCAAAAATTAAACACTCATTTAGAATACTTTCAGTAACATTCAACCATTCTTGAATTTGACAAAATAAGAAGCATTACAATAGGCTTCTTGTGGGCTACAGGAGAGTACATCAGATCTCAGAAATTTGTCATAACTGCATCAAGTGCACCATCTACTGGCCCAATAGTTACTAACTTCTTTTAGACAAATTATTAGGTTAAACCAAATATATAAAATGCAACCTTGAGGAATTAATAGAAAGAAATGAAATTATCCTTGCCTAAAATTCAGACTTCCATTACTACCAATTACACTGTACTGCCTTCTTGCACTATGCATGAAAAACAAATGAACTCCTACTTTAATTACTCTTTCCTCAGGACTGCAAGTATTTCAACTTCAGGTTCTTTTTAATCTAACACCTATTAGTTGAAAGCTTCTCTTGCTTTCTTCAGCTTTGTCAGCTTCCTTTTACTGTGAGTCTTCCCTCTGAGGCATTCAGGGTTCAATTTAAAATAAGATCCAGATTTAAAAATCTCCTGAAATCAGCAGATGCATTTGGTTAAATCTCACACTTCCATTAAGTATTTCACTCAAATAAAGAAATTTAAAAGAACCAATTAAAAAATTGGGATGGCAAATTGGGATATCAAATCAAATAATACATATTGCAAACAAATTAATTAAAATGAGAATAATGAAAAATTAACAATGTTAAAACCACAATTTGTAACTTCACTTTCCCATCAGGATTGCCTTGACTAATGCACTTGTTGTCAACCTCAACATTATCAAAGTCTAATTCATTCAAAATATTCCACCATCTTCCTGTCCCATTCTAAACTCAATCCCCCTATCACAACCAACTATATTAACATTCAATGCCTGCAATTTCACCAATATGTTTATATGAAGATCCTCAATCTCGTCCTCTCCTGGCTATGATTTCACTTTAGCACTTGGCCAGTGGTGGAACTCCTGTCAAGAGTCGCTGAGGGTAGAGAAACAAAGGTCAAAAGTCTACTCTTCACTTTACTTAGATCAGGCTGATGTTATTGCTTAAAATGAACTGATCTGTCATCTCCCTTAGTAAATGACATACTTCAGCACTTTCACAAGACTTAATTTTATAAACTGAGACTTCACTATATTATGATGGCATACAACACTAATTTCAGTGCTGTATAAAAATGGGTTGGGCTAGATTACATTATCAATTGTCTGGAGGAAATTTAACCCTTCATCTTCTACATACAGCTACTACCAAGTTAACAGCAGCTACATTATCAGTCACTAAAATTCTTATGTCTTTACCCTTCTCCTTACTTGGTTAAATATAGATAGCCATATTCTTGGTATGCTCTCTTAAAATCTCCTAATCCAGTGCATACTTATTTCCCCTTTTGCCTCAGTGACCCACTTTGGGATGTTTTCCTCTGATAGTAAAACAGTATTATAATAAACCTCTAATAAATCTGACCATTCAGAAATCCTGATGTTCAGCAATTGGCTCACCAGGTAATAAATGCTATTAAGTCACCAGGGTCTCCATTCTGGTGCTCTCTTCTGACCAGCCAGAACACCACCTCTCGTTCTCAATTCTGACTAGCTGGGCCCCCGTTCCTGTGCTCTCTCCCTACACATCAGAGCCCTGCTTCCCATGCTCTCCTTATATTAACCAGGGTTCCATTTCCTCTGCTTCCTTTAAACTTACAGAGTTCACTGAGGTATTCACTATAACACTAGGTAATAATTAAAAATAGTGAATTAAAAATGTGCTGGGGTATTAATAGAACAGCACAACCAAAGCTCTGCATGAGCCGGATTATCAGAGTTTCACTGCACACATCTGAATGTTCTTCCACTTATAAACAGAAAGCTGGTACTTAAATTGTAAATCCCATCTGGAGATTCTGTGCCTGAATGATGTAAACCCTTCCACTCACTGCCTGTGCCTCACCTGTAAATCATACCCGGTGAGCCTGTGTGCCTTAGAGATAGTCGAGCCGGTGAGTCTGTGGTTGATTCCGGATACATCAGGTCAGCCACTACAGCCAACAGAACGGATGGTTATCCTCAAAGTGCCACTCGCAGACCCTGCAGCAACACAAAACCAGAAACACAGGCATTATGAGCAACCCTTCTAGACAATTGTTCATTGCAGTTTACAATATTAATACAACTATTGTAAGAGATGAAAAACGGATTTGGGACAAATTTTGCCAAATGGTCCCTTCATTAGTATATTCTCTGCAGTTGGCCATGTCCTTCAACCCTGCATTTTGCAATACCTTCTCATTCATCATTTCATTACATACATGCACACATGTGCATTTGATATAGGACTGATGTTCTCAGTGCCAATCTAAATGCTTGCACTCAGCTTTGCAAACATAGGCCAGCAACTAGTGAGACATTGCTCTATTTCACAGAGCTCAGAACATCCTGGGATGCTTTCCTTTGTTCACGTAGTACTCTCCTGCCATATTTATGACAGGAGTCTTATATCAGGTATGTGAACAATGTAGCATGCCAACAGAGTGACAGCATGGGCTTGGCACTGGGAATATTGGAGTGCTGAGAGATTGTTCATGGATATGCAGGAGTTCACAGAGATAGGGTCAGTGGTTTCTTTCAAGTGTTTAGTGATGTCTGCTATATGTAGCCATGTTTCAAAAGCATACAGGAGCACAGGAATTAGCAATGCCCAGTAGACAATGAGCTATCCGTGAGACGTGTGGTCTTGATCTTCATACATCTTCCTCCAAAGATTACCAGTATACATTGAAGACCATAGTGAATTTCATCATTACTGTCTGTCTTCACTTAAAGGTGGCTCCTGAGATTTGCGGAAAATAATCTTGAAATTTAACTATGGGATCCAAGATACCATTCTGGTAAATTTACATCATTACCATTTGACCTTGAGTGACACACTTGCAGTGATGTGAAAGATGTTAGTTGATCCTTGTTCAATTATGGATTTTGTTCAGCAGAAATATAGATTTTACCCCGCTGGCCAGGATGCTTAGATTACGTGAGGCTGAAGTCTTAAACAAACACAGTAAAGAATAATTACCATTATTATTTCTTTCTCTGACCTCAAACAAAATTTCAGAAAACCTTTCCTTGCTTTCTCTCATTTCCCCCACTTTGTTTCAACTTCAGACAACCCTCCCTGCCTACATCTCTCTAGAATTAGGGGTTCCCAACCTGGGGTCCATGAACCCCTTGGTTAATGGCAAGGATCCATGGCATAAAGAAAGTTGAGAACCCCTGCTCTAGATGTTAGCTGCCTGCTCTCTTTTAGACTGAAACTACACCCTACAAATCTGATCATTGCCGCTTGTTCACTCAGTATTGGGCTCAGATAAAAGTAAGGGTATTTATTATTATTATTATTGTTTTGTGCAGATTGTCTTCTTCTGCACGCTGGTTGTTCGTCAGTCTTTGTGTAGTTTCTTGTCGATTCTATTGTATTTCTTTGTTCTACTGTGAATACCTGGAAAAAAATGAATCTCAGGGAGACGTACTTTGATAATAAATTTATTTTGAGCTTTGAAGTAAGCATGGGACCTCATATGAGGAAGATCAAGTTCAGATGAGGGGAGGTGGGGAACTGTACTCTGTTGAGATGGGGATGGGAATGGAAAAACGAGGAGCTGAAAGGGAGGAGGAAGAGATAAGGACAGGAGGAAGCTGAGGACTAGGGAGAGGGGAAAAGAGAACTGAATTGGGGGACAGAAATGAAAAAAGAGCTGGGCAAAGGGACAATAGACACTGATATGTAATTCCACTGCTTCAAGTTAATGTAGTTGCTGCCTATTTGGTTTGTTCTTTCTAGACATTGACTTTCACACATATTTGATGAAACTTCAAATTTGTGCAACTGAGGTGGTCTTAAGAAAACAATACACTTAGTGAACAATATTTTGTAATTTATCTCACTTAATTTTAAAGGAAGTCTTTTTGACATCAAGTGAATTTCATTGTCTCTCCGTTCAATGTTTTGTCGAGTGTCTTTAACTTTGTGTCTTTTGCTTCACACTGCTTGAGTCGAATCTCCAGGTTGAAGTCCATTACTTGGGACTTATTTCAATTTCTGTCAGACTCATCTACAATGTGGTATCTTCAGAAAGCAAAGAACTAGGTCTTATACAAGATTCCTATTGATACCAGGTAATTGTTTTGATCTTATTTTAATCTAAATTGTATCTATATATTTTACCAAAACACGGCATTAGAGATATGCCTGACCATTTTCTTCACTTCATACACACATGCTGGAGAGTAACTACACCTTTAAAGATTTCTTTATATAAAATAAATTAGCTTTGTAAAGATATAAGATGTGACTAAGTCAGTTGGTCAGTTTCCTGATCTATTCCTCTTTCACCGATTAATTAAGCTAATTTTAGAGTTGATGCAATATTGCAGCTCAAGGACATTGAAATTTTGTTTGTGCTTTGTGCAGGTTTCTAAACAGGTTATTTGAAACTCGTGAAACAACAAATTTCACAACATATGCCAGTGATACTAAACCCGATTCTGAATTTGACCTTACAATAAAAATGTCATGAAACACTGCATATATGCATCTGTACAACATCTACATATCACAACTTATCCTCAGCTGAGGAAATCATTAGCTGCGTTAAATTTTCATTTAACATAGATTCATTCCAATACAACACTTCGCAGTTTCAAATCAATTACAACATTCCCAATGCCACTCAAAGCAATTAGTTACAACGTGCATTTCAATAAACTATTCCAGTATTGTACAAGATGATGGCATAAATCCAGCACAGTAAATTTGCAGAGATTAGGTAGAACTTTAACATGTGCATAGTTAAATGTCAGACCAAACTCAGAGACAATGACATTTCATTGTACAAACTAATCTAACACACAACATCAATTATTTTTTGTCCTCCAAGGCATCCAATCAGAAATGTTTCAACAATTAGTATTAATTTTAAGATAAAGAAAATTTAATTACAACAAAAATATAATTAGCAACATTGCCATTCGAGTGATGAATAGATCGAAAACTGAAGCGAAGATGTGGCAGATTGCAGAGGAAGATGAGGCAAAAAGAATTACAATTAAGTTCAAGGTACATTTATTATTAAAGTATGTATGCAGTATACTTTGGTTTTACACAGACAGCCACGAAACAAAGAAACACCATGGAACCTGTTCAAAGAAAACATCAAACACTCAAAGCACAAAGAAGAACAAATTGCACAAACATCAAAAAACAAGTGAAAGACACAGAATATAAAACGTCAAATCACAGTCATTGAAACAGTCAAGGGATGTTCAGTTTAGTTCAGTTCATTTCAATTTCGCGCTATGTCGTTTGTTGACTGTAGGCCGCAGAGCCTGTCCACCCCGATCAAAATCACACAAAACAGTAATAAAAACAGAGTAACCAGAAACACACAGAACCTGAACTTCGCCCAAGACCCAAGACTTAAGCAGCATTGAGCAAGAACGAATCACCAATCAAATGCAGGCGGTTTCCTCCAGGAGCAGTGAGTGAGAGCAAGAGAGAGAGACCGATCAAATCCAGACACCCTCCTCTTGGAGCAGTGAGCAAAAGGGAGAGAGAGACAGATTACACCCAGGCAGACAGCGCTGAACACCCGTTTGCCTTCCGCTAACATCCTCATTCATTTCAATCACGAGATTAGTGAGAAAGAGTCGACCATGGGCTCATGCCCCGTCTCCAGGCTTCTTGGCCTCCAGGCCGCACACTTCATTCGAAACCTTACTGAACTCCCTCAGAGACAGCCAAGGACCAATCGCTCAATTGGCCCAAATATATACCAGCAAAATGTAAATCACAGGTTCCAATAATAGTAGAATCCTATTTGAACAAATAAGTAGAAGTAAAAGAAGTAGCTTCATGAACTGTATGAAGGACGTCGCCTTTAGTCGCATGTTTGCTGGTGTCATCTCCTTTTACTCTACTGGCAATACAACAAAAATAAAAATATCTGTTCATATGAATATAAGAAATAGGAGAATTATGTTATTGGGCCCCATGAGTCTCTTTTGCCATTCAACAAGGTCATGGCTAATGTTTTATCTCTCACGCCTTTTCCTGTCTTATTTGTCAATTCCTTTAATATGCACAGAGATTTGCTGACCTGGATTTATAAAAGGGAAATTATGTTTGACTAAACCACTGGAATTCTTTTGTATCTTGTAGAATGTGTGAAAGAGTCAGTATATCTGGGTTTCCAGAAGGTTTATAATAACGTCCCACACAAAAGGTTGCTGAACATGGTAAGAGAACACAAAATTGAGGCAAATAAACTTCATAGATTGAGAGCTGGATAAAAAAAAAACATAAGTGAGCCCTTTTGGGGTTAGCAGGCTATGACTAGTGAGGTACAGCATTCATTAGAACTTGGCGTCCAACTGTTCATTATTTTTTCTAACTATGGTTTGGCTAATGGGACTAAATTCAACTTTGGTCATGATACAACACTAGGTGGGAAAATGCACAATGGTAAAGAGACAAACAAGATTCCAAAAGGATATAGACATGCTAAGTGGATAACAAAGTAACAATGTTCAGGCTTGCTAACTTTTCCAATAATTTCACAATGATAGTTATTTCTTCTGTTCAAGCTATTCACTAGACCCACAGTTCTCTACCATCTATGAAAGATTTTTGTATCTTCCTAAAGGAGGGCAGAGATTCATTCTTCTGCCATTTTCGTACTCCCCATTATATATCCCCTCAAAACCTATCCATAAATGACTCACATTTGCATTAATAAGTCCTATCCTTTCTACACATTGCATCCTTTTACCATCCTTACTAGATGTTTGTTTTACTTTCTAGATTTCCCCTTCTTTAGCAATATCTTGGTCATCCCCTCTGAATTCTAAAACATACCCACACTTCATGCTGCACATCACAATCAACAATCAGAAACTAATAAACACTTCCACTAATGTTCTCTCCCCTTGCTGTTTCTTAGCTCCAGAGACTAATTGTAATTCTATACCCTGATCTACTGAGCCAAGGTCCTTTCTAACTATGTACTCATATTGTCTGTTATTAACAATACTATCCCCAACCCCTTTTTCCTTTATTACCACATGTTGAATACCTTGACATATTTAGCTTTCAGCTTTGGTTACTCTGCAGCTACATTCCTGTAAGGTAATTAGATTTCAGTAGTATTTGTACTGCTAATTGAACCACCTTACCCTGTATGCTGCATACATTTAGACATCATGATTATAAATATAACCATAACATTTTTCTAAGTCCATCTGCTGCATGCTTTTGTTTCTGCTGCCTAAGTATTTTGTCTACTACATTTCTAATATTCACCTTTGTTTCTCTTCCTCCTAACTCTTAAGATTTCCAGCCCTGGCAACCTGGATTAAATCTTTCCCACAAGACCTAGGAAATCCTCTTTACCTGGCCCTGCTGAGATGTAACACATCAAAGCTGAAAAGTCCCACCTGCTCCAAACTCTCAGAAATCCAAAGCCATCTCTCCAACCACACAATGATTGCTCAGTCCTACTCTTACTGTACTTCAAGCACACATTAGACACCTGAATATGAAGGAAATGGAGGGATATGGATGATACACAGGAAGAGGTCATTTATAAATTTGCATCAAAATTGGCACAATATGGGCTAAATAGTCTGTCTAATTCTGTACTCTTCTATGTTGTATGCTCAAATGGCTATGGCAGTAGTCCTCAGACTACAATCTTTGAGGTCCTGCTTTTATATCTCTTTTCCAGTCCCATAAAATCTATTTGCAGATCTATCTGCCTCTACCAATGCCATTTGGTACCATGATGAACCACTACTTCTGGCTCTTTGCTCCCCCTCCCACTCCTTTTTTGGATAGCATGCACAAAATGTTGGAGGAGCTCAGCATGTCAGACAGCATCTGTGCAGGGGAATAAACAGTTAACATCTTGGATCAAGACCCTACATTATCTGGATGCCTGTTAAATAGGGGTGTAGTGTGACATCTTGGAGTCACATCCATGGCCAGAGTAATACTCATCTGCACCCCTCCCCCAACTATTAAATCACCTATCACAACTATTGTCATTCTTTTTTATTCCCTCCTGTGCAACTTAGCCATTTATGGTAGCATGCTCATATCGCTGACTGTACTCTGATGAGAAACAGTTGCCCTCCACCATTATCCAAAAGGGAAATTCTGTATATTGATCGAGATTATCCCAGGCGTTTCAGTTCCTCCTAGCCTCTCTGGTGATTGCCATTCCCGTACTGTCTGCCTTGGGACACTGGAGGCATTCATTATCAGCATGTGAGGATGCACATTTCACTCAGCCACAATGTCGATCCATTCCTCATCTTCGCATTTAACCTCATCAAGTAGAAATACATCAGAAAACCCAGTAACTACCTCGGCCTTCATCACTTTCAAACTGTGACACTACACTTTCTAAGCAACACCAGTGCTAAGTTGCTCCTACTGATTTCACCTATTGCTGCCCCTACCTTACTGATGTTCCTTTACTCTGAAGGCCATGCACTCAAGAAGAAGACTGTGCTCCAATCATGCATTACTCACACCCACATACCAATTCAAATTGTGGTTTACGACAAAGACATCAGTTCCACTGTAAAGTCATTTGGGGTTGTAAAAACTTCATTGAAAGTCCATTCCTCCATCCTGCCCACAACCCACGCACATACACAGTTCTCTAACCCCAGGACTGGTCACCTTCTTCAGCCTCCAGCTGAATTATAGATTCGCAGACACTATATGGCCATTGACTTCTCCAAATGACTCGCAGAAGTGTGCAGACGTGGGGCTCTGGCCGTCAACCCTTAACTTCTGAACTTCCGATTGACCTTCAGCTTCAATCTGTACTTCCAATCTATCTTCAGGCTTCGATCTGGACTTCCGATCGATCTTCAGGCTTCGATCTGGACTTCCGATCGATCTTCAGGCTTCGAACTGGACTTCCGATTGATCTTTGGGCTTCAATCTGGACTTCCGATTCATCTTCCGGTTTTGATCTGGACTTCCGATCCATCTTCAGGCTTCGATCTATGGTGCTGACTCAGGGCTCACTGATGATGACGAATGAGGAACCTGGATGAGGACCTAAACTCCAGGCCTCAAGCTCTGGGCTTTCTGATGAGACCCCAAACACTGGGCCTCAAACTCTGGTCTTGCAATTGGCATACCTCATTTGTTTTTAACAATTTATTTTAATAATTTTGTTTTGGGAATATTTATCTCTTATCCAGCATTCCAAAACGCAAATTATCTTTGTTTCGCATTTTACCATACCAGGTCAGTGGTGGTTTATTTGTTTACTGTATTTAGAGATACAGTGCAATGCAAGTTCATTCTCATTGGGAACATACTTTATGAAAGTTGGCCGCCATTATTTCTACAATTCAAAATATCAAAAGTATTGTACATATTTACTGTACAGCTTTGATTCCATTTGTCACCCTAACAAAATCAACATCACTATCTGTTCACAGAATACAGTATCAGAGCGATTTGGCAACCAGGCATTGACACAGAGTTGCAATTTAAATCCTGTGTAAAGTCAAACAATTAAATAAAAAAGAAATTTTAAAAGCTAACCTCTTAATGAACTGTATATACATTCAAGTGGCCACTTCATTAGGTACACCTGCTCGTGGATTTAAATATCTAATCAACCAATTATGTGGCAGCACCTCAATGCATAAGAGCATGCAGACATGGTCAAGAGGTTCAGATCAAACATCAGAATGTCGGAAGAAATGTGATCTAAGTGACCTTGACCCAGGAATGATTGTTGATGCCAGACAGGCTGGAGACCAGAAACTGCTGATCTCCTGGGATTTTCATGCACAACAGTCTAAATGCTCGACCATTGAGATGTTTTCTCAATGAATGAACTCACTTTAAGGACTCTTTATCTCATGATCCCAAGTTTTTTGTCATTTATTGCTATTTATTTATTTATATTTGCATTTCCACAGTTTGTTGTCTTCTGCACTCCGGTTGATCTTTCATTGATCCTGTTATAGTTATTATTCTATAGGCTTGCTGAGTATGACCTCAGGAAAATTAATCTCAGGATTGCATATGATGATAAATGAGTACCGTGATAATAGAATTTACTTTGAATTTTGAACTCTAGTGTTTACAGATAATGAAGCGAGAAACAAAAATAACATCCAGTGAGCGTTGGTGAAAATACCTTCTTAATGATAGAGGCCAGAGGAGAATGGCCAGACTGGTTCAAGCTGACATGAAGGTGACAATAACTCAAATAACCAAGTGTTACAACATTGGTGTGCAGAACAGCATCTCTGACACACGACATGTTGAACCTTGAAGTGGATGGGCTACAGCAGCAGAAGACCACGAACGTACACTCAATGGACACTTTATTAGGTGCAGGAGGTACTGAGTGAATAAATTCATCTGACAGCTAAAGGCACTTAGACTACAAGGCATGGAGCAGAATTAGGCCATTCGGTCCATTGCATGTATTCTGCCATTCAATCATGGCTGGGTTATTTTCACTTTCAACCCAATTCTCTGTCCTTCTCCCCATGGCCTTGACACCCTTACTTGTCAAGAGCCTATCATCCTCTGCTTTAAATATACCCAATGGCTTGGCCTCCACGGCTGCCTGTGGCAATGAATTCCATAGATTCATCTCCCTCTGGCAAAAGAAACTTCTCCTCATCTCTGTTCTGAAGAGAAGTGCTTCTATTCTGAAGCTATGCTCTCTGGTCTTAGACTCTTCCACTAATGGAAATATCCTCGGCATGGCCTTTCAATATCTGGTAGATTTCAATGAGATCCCTCTTCATTCTTCTAAAGCTAAGTAAGACAGGCTCAGACCCATCAATTGCTCCTCATACATTAATCCTTTCACTTCTAGGATCATTCTCGTAACTCTCCTCTGGACCTTTTCCAATGCCAGCACATCCTTTCTCAGATATGGGATCCAAATCTGCTCACAATACTCCAAACATGATCTGACCAATATCTTATAAAGCCTCAGCATTACATCCTTCATTCTATATTCCAGTCCTCTTGAAATAAATGATAACATTGTATTTGCCTTCCTTACTACCAGTCCAACCTGCCAGATAACTTTGATGGAATACTGCACTAGGACCCCCAAGTCCCTTTGCATCTTCAATGGAAGAAAAATCTTCACCTGCTTTCGCTCTTGACAAACCTATCTGACTGAAATGTACTTTTCCTTTTATCTATATCATTAATAAGTCAATGACCTTAACTTTAACACGTTCGATATACCAGGACAAGAAAAAATTCAACCAAATGGGAAATGCAACATTTCAAGCATTATAAACTCATTAATCTGGAAGTATTTTCACATATTTTGGTGTAATTCATTGGTGTTACCACATACAGTAATGATATCCAACCAGAACTGAAGTTACTGGGATAATGCATCCATTGATTCACACACTGGAATGGAGTGATTTGTATCAACCAAGAGTTCAGCAGTTTTGTTCTTTTATCTGCACAAGGTAAACTGGGAACATGGAATTTTATGTTACCATTACCTTTTAGGCCAGGAGGCTGTAGATGTTCAGTCAGTAAACATATACTACGTTGAGTGCAGTAAATTTTGGGGACACAACAGAATCGAGAATATGGAGAAGGTCAATGGACTAGATGTCAGAGTTCATTCATTATCATTTGCAAATAAATCCACATTGGAGCTACTTATGTGGTTAGGAGATGGAAAAATACACACAACACAGGACTCAGGATCATACAGCACGAAAACAAGCCCTTCAAGCCCATCCTGTTCATACTGATCACTGAATACCCATCTATACGAATCCCATTGAAGCACTTAGTTCATTGTTTTCAATGCTTTGGTGATTCAAATTTTCATATTCAGAGACAGAGGGACAGACAACACAGAACAAGCCTTTCAGTCCACTAGCCACACTAACCACTACCAGTACTTGGGATTAATGTAAATGGATTACATTATCAACTGAAGACCTGTAATGTAATATCTTTACACTTATACTACATTAATCCCATATTTGATTCTCTCCACATTCTCAACAAAAACCCTTGTCCATAGTTCTACCATTCATTCTCATATTGCAGTGGCCAGTTATCAAGCAAACCTGCATGACTGTGTAATGTGGGTGGAAGTTGGAAGACTTGGATGAAACCGATGTGTCATTACAAAGACAACATGCAAACTCCTGACGGACAGTACCCAAGGTCAAGATTGAACCCAGGTTTCTGGTGCTGTGAGGTAAATACTCTACCTAGCTTCACTATTGGGCCACTAATTGTTGCAAAAGTCTTTGCCTCTTAAACACTGCATCCCAAACTCCAACCATCCGCTGCTGAAAAGAAATTCTTCTTTATATTCCCTCGAAACCACTTACTCCTTACTTCACTCTATTTATAGATACTTCTGTTATGGGAAAAGTTTACTTCTGACAATTTATTTATGTCTTTCATAACTCAGTATATCTTTCCCAGATTCTCAATGAGCATTCCCTGCTCCAAGGAAAACAAACTAGCCGAATCAGTTCCACTCATAGCTGAAACATTCCACTCCAAGTAATATCCTGGTGAATCTTCTCTGTGTTCTCGCCAGAAAAATCATATCCTTTCTATATTGTGTAACCCAAACAACACACAATAGTTCAATTGTTGCCTTGCAAATGTTTTATAACTGTAACATCATTACCCTGCTCTTACATTCTGTGGTTTGGTTAATGAAGGCCAGTATCCCATCTGCCTTCTTTACCAAAGCAACACACACAAATTGCTGGAGGAACTCAGAAGGTCAGGCAGCATCTATGGAAATGAATAAACAGCTGACATTTCAGTCCAAGACCCTTCATCAGGACTAAGAAGATGCCAGAATAAAAAGGTACTGGAAGGGGGAAAGAGACCATGTAAAAGGTGGTAGGTGAAGCCAGATGGGTGGGAAAGGTAAAGGGCTAGAGGAGAATGGATTTGATAGAAGAGAGTGGACCATAGAAGAAAAGGAAGGAGAGGGGGACCCAAGAGGAAGTGATGGGCAGGTAAGAGGAGATGAAAGGCTATAGTGAGGACCAGAAGAAGAGGGAATGGGCAGAAATTGATATCCATTCTGAATATACAGAATACAAGTCTTCTTTACCACCTTATCAACCTGTGCTGCCACCTTCGGGGATCTTTAACTGATGCACCAAGTTCCCTCTGTGCTTCAAGACCTCTCAGGCCCTACCATTCCTTGTGTAAATCCTATCCTTATTTGAGCTCCTAAGAATGCTGATGAGATATTGTGTCATTAAAGATGGGCATCTGGAGCAAATTTTGGGGATGTTAGGTTTCACAGAAAAACCACAATTCTGAATGAATCAAGTAGAATCTCCATTTCTGATTATCTTGTAGGCAGCCTAGGAAAGAGACATCACTGAAGCCAACCTTCACTCGGTAAGGCTTGCTCCTTCAAGATCACATTCATCAATCATATATCACTGGGCAAAACATCAAAAGAGATTTCAATGATGTACTGAATTTCAGTATCACTATGCATGCTCAGTAACCTCCATAAGTAAGCACACTGACTAGGAAGAGCACATCAGTAACATATAGTCAGTAGAATCTACCAATCTAACTATTCACACTTACAGAGGGTGAGAGAGATGTGAAACACCTTTCAAAAGTACAGAAGATGCTAGTTCAATTGATAATCTTAAATCTTAGATAGGTTAATTTGTAGATTAGCTTATTATTGTCAAATATACTGAGGTACAGCATACCGAGAAAAACTTGCCTTGCATAGTATTCACACAGATCAATTCATAACAAAAGTACATTGAATACAATACAAAACAGTAAAAGAATTAAGAATAAAGTGTTTCAGTTACAGGGCAAGTACAATGAAAGTAGGCATTGAGATTGAAGGTCATAACAATGTAGATTAACATGTAATAAAAGGATATAGAACCAAATCAGGTAGCTTAAGAGATAGGTTTGAATGAATAGCAAATCAAAGCCAAAGGCCTGCATGATCCATTCCTATACTTGCCCTAGAGCTCTGCATGTGGCCTACAGCGCCTACTATCATAAACATGAATTAGAACATTTAAAAAATAAGGACACTTCAGAAACCTCACTTAAGATATTTGACTGCTATATCATTAAACTGTCAATTTGAAACCAATTGTCATGAATCTGCCTTTGCACAGAGGCCAATTATCTTTATTTGAATAAAATATTAATTCTGCAGGAAACATAAAGAAAAAGCTAAATTAAATATTAATGCAGATAATGAAGAAAAAAGATCAATTCCCTCCCTACACTACCAAATCAATGAGCAGTTGAGATGAGAAACAGCACTTTGCTGCAGTCCAATTGTACAATGCATTTCATCTTAAATCCAAATCTACTGATCCACTGAATTCACTCAAGACCTCTAAATCCCAAGAACCAAGAATCTAAAGCAATTATAAAAATTCCTTCAACTTAGAATAAATAAAAGTAAAGATCTTACTGCATCAGTTTCTCTCTGACAATATTATGGCTGCTAAGAATGCTCCTGCCTCTGCACTGCAGCATTTGGCTGCAACTTGCAGAAGTCGTTTTAAAAAATCAGTGAGTTTCCTTAAAAGCTCTAGAGAACAATGCCACTGTGAACCTTTTACAAGAACTATAGCTATGTAATTCTTTAGTTCACAACATTTGAAAGCAAATCAGATTCATTCTGCAAGGTAAATCTGAAAGGTGGCATAATATAGAGCTGTTTCAAAAAGATTGACATGATAATTCCCCAGCAAACTACAACATAAAGCACAACACTGCATAAACATACATTCCTATTAAATTCTAGTTTTTCATCTTAGATAGCTTTCAAATTCAGAAATTGTTTAATACATGCAGTACATACGTATTTATTGCAATCAGCTTGCAAAATAAGCATGCAGAGTTATTTGGTGAAGAATTCCACTGCAGTGGCTTATGTGAGCCACCTACTAGCTGTCCTGTAGAGGGTGGTAGAGGAAAGCGTACAGATATGAAAGGATGGTTTGTATTGGCATATTTCAAGTTAGTAGTTAACAATTCTTACAGGTTCAAAGTCAATGTAAATTAATTCTGTAATTCTTACAGATTCATTAAAAATCCCATACATCTTGCATTTTCAGCCAATCTAACCTATCAATATCTTATTCTGCTTTGACCTATGAATATCTTATTCAGCAAATTTACAGCAACATGCACTTGTGTGAAAAGTGACATACACAAAAGAAATGCTGAAAGAGAATTATACTAACAACACACACTAAAGTGAATGGTGAAGAGTTAAACAGCTAACAGGACTGGGCAGTTCCAAGAGCTTCCCTATTGTCTCTGCAGGTTTTGGCATAGTAAATCACAAGTTTCCTCGTTTCCTCCATAGTCAACTCAGATGCTTTTTTCTAACTTGTTTCAGCTTCTGTGTCATTCTGTTGTATAAAAAAAAAACAAGAGAAATGGCAAAAATAGGTACTCATGAATGGAGTGATACTCAACAGCATTACGGTTTCAATTCAATGCCATTTTCCTATAAACACTACATAGCCATTGGTTTTTCTTATTGACAGAAATCTGATGATCCCTGATGGGTTATTGGGGTCTTCCAAGAGGACCACAATCTTCTTGTGGTTTGGAGGCTTGCGTACCTCGATGGCCCAAAGAGCTATACTGCTAGAGTCAGGGCCTCACACAAAATGCTGGAAGAACTCAGCAGGCTAGGCAGCATCTATGGAAAAAAGTACGATCGACTGTACCTTTTCCCCATAGATGCGGCTTGCCCTACTGAGTTCCTCAAGCATTTTGTGTGTGCTGCTTGGATTTCCAGCATATGCAGCTACTCTCTTGTTTGTAGAGTCAGGATCTTATGCTTTGGCTCTTAGTAGGGTCACACATGCCAGGAGGTCAAATGTTAGAATCCAGAATAAGAGTGCTCCACAGGTTCTCCAGGTTTGGGGGTTCAGCTCAGAGCTAACAACCCTATCTGGTCAAACAAACCTGTTACAGAAACAGCAATGAAAAATCCTTCCATATCTAAGCACGATGGTGTTCCTAAGTCTCCACTTGCATAGTTAACAGTAGCATGATGAAGGAACTCCTGAACACTACCAAGACTAGTGGCCAAGGACAGACAGAGATGGAGCACCTTCACTGCTACCCTAAATGCCAGAGTCATAACGGGCAGTAAATAAGTAAAGTGGCTTTTTGGGTAAAGAATTCCAAAGATACACAATCTTCAAGATGGAGCAGCAATTGAAGCCTTTTCCTGTCTCTGAAATTTCCACAAACCTCCCTTTTGGTCCTCATTTATAAGCTATCCTTTGATGCTATCACACATGCTAGAGTTGTGGTCAGGTTCCACCCATACACTGCTTACAGCTTGTTCTGCAAATCTACCATCATCATTACACACAGCAACTGTGGTTATTATTATGCTCCTATCACAATCACAGCAGAGACTGAAGTAAAGAGACAAATAAAGGATGGTCTCTGCTCCCTTATGGTTATTCTTCTGACAGCACTATTTAAAATTTGCACGAGCAAGGATCATGAGGACCTTTCATAGAAACATAGAAAAAAGGTGCAGGAGTAGGCCATTCAGCCCTTCGAGCCTGCACCACCATTCAGTATGATCATGGCTGATCATCCAACTCAGAACCCTGTACCTGCTTTCTCTCCATACCCCCTGATCCCTTTAGCCACTAGGGCCATATCTAACTTCCCCTTAAATATAGCCAATGAACCGGCCTCAACTGTTTCCTGTGGCAGAGAATTCCCCAGATTCACCACTCTCTGTGTGAAGAAGTTTTTCCTCATCTTGGTCCTAAAAGGCTTCCCCTTTATCCTTAAACTGTGACCCCTCGTTCTGGACTTCCCCAACATCGGAAACAATCTTCCTGCATCTAGCCTGTCCAATCCCTTTAGAATTTTATATGTTTCAATAAGATCCCCCCCCTCAATCTTCTAAATTCCAGTGAGTATAAGCCTAGTCGATCCAGTCTTTCTTCATATAAAAGTCCTGCCATCCCAGGAATCAATCTGGTGAACCTTCTCTGTACTCCCTCTATGGCAAGAATGTCCTTCCTCAGATTAGGGGACCAAAACTGCACACAATATTCTAGGTGCAGTCTCACCAAGGCCTTGTACAACCGCAGTAGAACCTCCCTGCTCCTGTACTTAAATCCTTTTGCTATGAATGCCAACATACCATTTGCCTTTTTCACCGCCTTCTGTACCCGCATGCCCACCTTCAATGACTGGTGTACAATGACACCCAAGTCTCGTTGCATCTCCCCTTTTCCTAATTGGCCACCGTTCCAGATAATAATCTGTTTCTCTGTTCTTGCAACCAAAATGGATAACCTCACATTTATCCACATTAAATTGCATCTGCTATGAATTTGCCCACTCACCTAACCTATCCAATTCACCCTGCATCCTCTTAGCATCCTCCTCACAGCTAACACCGCCACCCAGCTTCGTGTCATCCGCAAACTTGGAGATGCTGCTTTTAATTGCCTCGTCTAAATCATTAATATATATTGTAAACAACTGGGGTCCCAGCACTGAGCCTTGCGGTACCCCACTAGTCACTGTCTACCATTCTGAAAAGGTCCAGTTTACTCCAACTCTTTGTTTCCTGTCTGCCAACCAATTCTCTATCCACATCAATACCATACCCCCAATACCGCGTGCTTTAAGTTTGCACACTAATCTCCTGCGTGGGACCTTGTCAAAAGCCTTTTGAAAATCTAAATATACCACATCCACTGGCTCTCCCCTATCCACTCTACTAGTTACATCTTCAAAAAATTCTATAAGATTCATCAGACCAATGGTTGCACAATTTTTTTTAAATCAGGTAATGACAGCCTTTATAATTCATCAAGAAGCCAGGGTGCACTGTCTGATCCTTCTCTGAGTAGTGTTATCCCTACTCCCTATTGCCTTGAGTATTTAGAATCAACTGCTTTGTCTCTGATTAATTTGTCTAGTGGAAGCTGAGGAGTGATAGTGTTATCCCTTCCCAGGGGAAAATTAGGGTTCCAGTTGAATCCACGTTACAATCCAGTAATTTTCATTGCAGTTTTCTTGGTGCTGAATCTATTGATTTCAATTTCTCTGGTTTCCATGGTAGGGTTTCAAATCATGAAGGTTGTTCACTCAGCAGCTTAACAACTAGGCATTACCTTACTTGTCTGATGGAGGGGTGTCCTTTTAGAACAGAGACGAAGAAAAATTTCTTTAGCCAGAGAGTGGTGAATCTGTGGAATTCATTGTCACAGGCAGCTGTGGAGGCCAAGTCTTTATGTATATTTAAGACAGAGGATGATGGATTCTTGATTGGTCAGGGTATGAATGTATACAGGGGAAGATAGGAAATCGGGGCAGAGAGGTAAAATGGACCAGCCATGGTGAAATGGCTGAGCAGACTCGATGGGCTAAATAGCCTAATTCTGCTCCTATATCTTATGGACTTATGGAAATCTGGAACACAATAGATACAATCCACTACTTGTTAATCATGCACCATCCTAGCAGACCTACGTGCTCAGAACCTTTGCTGCTTTCTACTCAAGTATCACCATGGACCCAACTCTCAGCATTCAGCACCAAGTTACAAACTGCAAACACAACTTCATTCAATTTTCAGGTTCTGGGCATCTCTGTGAAGGCCAACATTACTTTCCCATCCCCAACTTATATTAAAGTGCTGGTAGTGAACAACTGCCTTGAAATGAACTACAGTATCCTAAATGAGGGCATTCCTTAGTGGGAGTTAGCAGGAAATTCCAGGATTTAGGTCTGTCATGAAGGACTGGCAATATCTTGGACTGGTAAATTGGTTTATTATTGTCACATGTACCAAGGGACAGTGAAAGACTGCTTTGCATGCCATCCTTACAAATCATTTCATTACATTAGTGCATTGAGGAAGAACAAGAGACAATAACAATAACAGGCTGGCAACTGAGAATGCTACGTAACCTGGAGGGCAGCCTACAGGAAGTAGTGTTCCTATGCACCTGATGTTCTTGTCATTCTCAATGGTAGCGTTTGCACATTTGGGAGTGTCGTGGCCTATATGATTAACTGCAGTATTGCCCTGGGGCTAGAATGGATAATTTCCAACAACCACAACTACCTTCTATTGTATAAGATATGAATCCAATAACTGGAGCATTATTCCCCCTTCATATCAATGGAGTTCACTTTTACCTACGTTCCTTAAAACTGCACACCCAGACAAATGTTGTCCAAAGCTTCACCTCATCTTTGGAATTCAGCTCTTTGCTCCATTTTATAAACATAAGGAGATTTGGAGGCGAATGGTCCTGATGAAACTCTAACTTGTCTGAGTAAGAAGATTATTCACAAATAACTGCTGCTGGATAGCAGAGTGTATAATAGCTTCCATTGCATTATTGATAATTGAAAAATCAACTGTTCGAACTGGAATGGAATGAAAACAAAAAATGCTGGAACCACATAAATCAAGCAGTACCTGTAGATGATTTCAACCTGAAACATTAACTCCTTTCTTCTTTCCACAAATATTGCCTGACCTACTGAATGTTTCTAATTTTAATCCAGCCTTCCAGAATCTTTGAATTTTTGATGGGGTTTCTCTTTCTATTTTTGAAGACAGAACAACTTTGAAATTTTGACTGCCGTGCTACAAGCACAAATACGTCTTCAGCACTACATTTGGGATGTAGTCTGGTCCTGCAGCCATTGTTTCATCCAGCACTCTGTCATTTCTGACTATTGCATGAAGCACATTAGACTGAGATTTGGTATGTCAACAAATACACTCAAAAACTTCTATAGATGTACCGTGGAGAGCATTCTGACAGGCTGCATCACTGTCTGGGATGGGATGGGATGGCAGGGAGGTGGGGGGGGGGGGGGGAGGTGGAAAACTACTGCACAGGACCAAAAGAAGCTACAGAGGGCTGTAAATTTAGAAATATAGTCGGCTCCATCTTGGGTATTAGCCTACAAAGTACCCAGGACAGCTTCAAGGAGCGGTGTCTCAGAAAGGCAGCGTCCATTATTAAGGACCCCCAGCACCCAGAGCATGCTCTTTTCCCACTGTTACCATCAGGCAGGAGGTACAGAAGCCTGAAGGCACACACTCAGCGATTCAGGAACAGCCTCTTCCTCTCTGCCATCTGATACCTAAATGGGCATTGGAACCTTGGACACTACCTCACTTTTTTTCAATATATGGTATTTGTTTTTTACATGGTTTTAATCTATTCAATATACATATACTGTATAAATATACTGAATAAGATTTATTTATTTTTATTATTTTATTTTTCCCTTCTATATTATGTATTGCATTGAACTGCTGCTACTAAGTTAACAAATTTTGCATCACATGCCGGTGATAATAATCCTGATTACAATTATCTGAAAATTGCTTGGAATTTTAGAATGCTACTCAATTTGAGAACTGACTTAGTCTTGTCTCTAGCATCCTACTGCTTGATTCCACATCTTCAGGATAGAGATCATCTTGGAGTCTCCCCCTCCCATTAGCTGTTCACCAACATTCACACTGAAATGTGACAGGAATGAAGAGCTTCAATCTGATCAATCGGTTATTAGATCAGTTAGTGCTGTCCATTGGTTGCTGTACAGCAAGTATACAGTCCTGAGTTGGAGCTTCATTATTTGTTAGGAAAGAAGGGTATGCATGCCTTTCTGGACTCCTCATTAGATACAAGAGCAAAATTACATCAGTCATTTGGCCCATTGAGCCTACCCTGCCATTCAATCACAGCTGATTTATTTTTCCTCTCAACTCTATTCTCCTGCCTTCTCCCTGTAACATTTATCACCCTAACTAATCAAGAACTACAAACCTCCAATTTAAATATACCCAATCACTTGACCTCCATAGCCACCTGAGGCAATGAATTCACTGCCCTCTGGCTAAGGAAATTCCTCCTCATACCTGTTCTCAATGAATGTCCTTCTATTTTGAGGCTGTGCTCTCTGGTCCTAAACTCTCTCACTACTGGAAACATTCTCTCAATGTTCACTCTATGTAGGGTTTTTAATATTTGGTAGGTTTCAATAAGAGCCACCCTAATTTTTCTAAACTCCAGCAAGTACGGACCCTGAGCCATCAATTGCAACTCATACCCTTTCATCCAAGGTCATCATCGTTAACCTCCTCTGGTTCAGATACCAGCACATTCTTTCTTAGATATGTGGTCCAAAACTGCTCCAGATACTCCAAATGTGGTCTGAAAATGCCTTATAAATCCTCAGCATTTCATCTTCGTTTTTATATTCTAGCCCTCCTGAAGCACATTTGCCTTCCATACTATCGACTTAACCTGCAAGTTAACTTTTAAGGAATCCTCTACTAAGGTCAGGATCAGGATCAGGTTTAATATCGCTGGCATATGTGATGAAATTTGTTGTTTTTTGGCAACAATACATAATAATAACAAAAAACTATAAATCACAATAAGAAATGCATTTTAAAACATTAAACAAGTAGTGCAAAAAAAACAGCAATAAAAAGTGAGGTTGTATACATGGGTTCAATGCCCATTTAGAAATCTGATGGCGGAGGGGAAGAAGCTGCTTCTGAAACGTTGAGTGTATGTCCTTCAGGGTCCTGTACCTCTTCCTTGATGGCAGCAATGAGAAAAGGAACATCCTGGGTAACTGAGGTCCTTAATGATGTGTAACCCCCTGGGTCGCCTCAGGTTCGCTCAGCTCGTTCTTGTCTAGGGGAGCAGCCTTTGGCCCCGCCAACTGGGTAATCAGCTGGTGTGGATGCTGTGTGAGGTCCCCGCCTCACCCAAAAACAGACAGTACACCATATGCGATTAAATGAGTACAATTTATAAAGGTTACTATAACTAAGTGATTAATAATGATACAGTATATATGAAGAGAAAATTAAAGAAAAGGCGCCAAACTTATCAAAGTCCAAACCACTTCGTGCGCAGCCGTTGGAGCTCAATTTCTGAAGTCTTCTGGCCACCATTCGATCCCCTCCGAACTCCTCGACTCGCAGCTCAGGACCCTCCGAACTCCTCGGACTCTCCAAACAGCTCAGGACCCTCCGAGTGGTCAACCAAGCACATCTAGCTTCATCCCCCCCCCCCTCGGAGAATCTCCCGGCCTCGGACCCCCCTTTGGGGTCCGATCCTCGCCCAGCTTAGAGCATTGCGTCCTCTCTCTCGACCCCCTCGCACCGATCTGCCCAAAAGCCCGTCAACAAAAGCTTACAGACTCAGAAGAAAGAACATTAATCCCCATTTGGCTTACAAAGGAATACCATTCTCGTTATCAGTAAATTAGCATTCCTGCTAGTTAACAAAAAAGAAGAAACCCTCTTTACACTCTCCCTCCACCAAATAAAAGTCATGTCCTCATGACTACTAAATAACTCGCCACCTTTCCTGCCAACACACCGTAACCCAAGCACAAACAGTGACATCTCCTCCCCACACAGTAACCCTCGCACCCTGTTCCTCAGGCGCTACTTAGGCCAACTATCTGGGAGTTCCCTAACCCTTCTGAGGCCTCCGTACCCCCTCACCTAAACCCTTCAGGCTCGGACACAACTGGGGATACCTTGGGCCCACTACCAACTCCTCTCTCAACCTCTCACTCATGCCCCACACTGCACACAGCTAACCCTCCCCGCTACACCTGACTCAATGGGAGAAGGGCCAAAGGTCTCTTCCTCAATCGAGGGAAAGTCAGCAAAAGGCAGCATGTACCACACATCCAGCACATCATCCATCGAATCTGTATTCTTCCTCATTCCTGTGATCGGTAGCTGCTGTTTGATCTTCTCCAAACGGAAACACGTGGCCTGCACTGCTCCCGCAGTCTCTTCAGCCTCCTGTTCAGTATTCACTGCACTTCTCTCCAGCTTTTTCTTCCTCATGACTTCTTCCAGATCAACTTTCAGGTTTTGCACTTCATTTGAACTGTCGATGGTCATCTTCAGGTTCCCTTCAAGCTTCCGCTTCTCTCTGCTGAGATTCGTCTGTAATTTCTTCACCTCCGCAAACTCCCCTCTCCGGGTTCTCAGTTTGCTATTACCCTCAGTCAGACAACTTTCTTCATTCTCTCCAACTTGTAAGTCTTCCGAATGGTTCCAGATCACTTTCTCCAGTCTCTCCGTCTTCATTTCAAACTTGATTCCGTAGAGACAGTCACTCACGAGCTGCGACCTTCGCCAGCCCTGGCACGTGTCCTGAAAACACTTTAACTCGGTAGTTCTCAGCTGCTCCTGCAACGACCTCACTTCATATTCTCCTGAGGCAAATCCAAATACCAAGAGATCATCCACATACACCAAAACTCCAAACGTCTCCACATCCCCTATGGTCTTCCACCTGCCCAGCAGGAAGGTTGCAAGGGCTCCAGATATGCCCTGTGGCATCTCTTCGGACCCGAAGACTCCTAGGGAATTTATAACGGCCGTCTTCTCCTTGTCGGCCCCACTCATCGGGATCTGGCAACATCCACTCCTCCGATCCAGCACCTTAAACCACATCGCACCACTCAGACAGGCCATCGCCTCTTCGGCCCTCAGGGCCATATTCTGGTCACTGACAGTGCGCCTCTTCAATGCAATATAATCCACACACACGCTGCCTACGTCTTCCACGGCTTCAGGGGCCAGTCGCCGCAACCTCTCTCTCTCCGAGGTGTCTTCAGCAGTCAACTCCGCTCCCTCGTGGTATTTCGCAGCGTCCACTAAGAGGGTCTCACCCTCAGATACTTCCCCCAGGCCGTACCACCACTGGCTCTTGTTTGAATTCGGTATCGGCCCAATGCTGCTACACACGTCCGCACAAGCAGCTCGAAACCCTGGGTGCATCGACAATGTCTCCAAACAGCGCTCACCCACCTCCTCCGGGCAGGCCCCCAAGCGCACCAACAGGATATTGGTTTTCTCTGGAACAGAAACGCTGCCCGTCTCAACAGGGTCCGGACACATCAGCATTAACGATTCCTGAACCTCAGTCTCCTCCACATTTGCCTCTAAGAACTCCATTTTCACTGACCAACAACCGTCGTCTGGATAATCACCGGCACTGGTACCCCGAATCTCCAGTGTCCTCAATGTCGTCAAGGGTAAATGCTTCCAATAACGGTTATGAAACAAACTGTACAGCAACTTCACCGGCGCCCCGGTGCCGAGAATGGCTTTAACTTGACTTCCATCCATCCGTAACAACACCTGTGTGCGTGGCCCC